>NC_049243.1:8181818-8484848 GCF_011100685.1 Canis lupus familiaris | reverse complement strand
CATGGCAACATAGATGTCACTGATAGAAATGTTTCTTGGGCTAAAATTTTGAACTTATTTTTTGTTAAAATAATCTTAGGGTTATGTATCGGTTATATCTAACTTAGGTAGATGAGGGTTATGTAGAAGATTAAGAAACTTCTAAGCCCCATATTCACTTTGGAAGCACAGCCTGAAGATTTTAAGTTTTTTTCTTTTTTTTAAAGGTATGTTTATATTGATATACAGGAAACTAGAGAAGCCAGGATCTTAACAAATAGATAATCACTGATAGCTGTGGTATTTTTAGATTTTATAAGTCAAACAGCAAGTCTGTTCTTAAGGAAGAAGCAAATGTTTGAATTCCTACTATATCAGTTCTGGCTGTATCACATACTGTTTTTGCATATGTTATATAATTGCATTCTTATAGCAGTTGGGAAGATAGCCGTAGCTTCCTGATTTTGCAAAAAGGGGAGATAGCCTCACCTTTATGCTACAGTTTGCCTATTAGGTATTCTGTTTTGTTTTTAATGGTTGCTCCAAGGTTTTCAAGATAACTAAAACTTATCAGTATCATTTTTTGTATACTGTGCAAGCAGTATTTTTTTAACTCTAGCCCACCACATTGTGTATTTTATTTTGTCATGCATTTTACTTGTGTCTGTTGTAAACCCCATTACATTGTTATTACTTTTAGCTTAAAAAGTTATTTTTTAAAAAGATTAAACAAGGAGAAAGTATCTCTATAAAATATCTTTTATATTACCCTCATATTCACCCTTTCAGGCATTCTAAATTCCTTGTTTAGATGAAACTTCCATCTGGTATTGTTTTTCTTTTGCCTGTTATTCTAGTAATGGTTGGCTGGTGATGAATTCTCACAATGTTTTTTCCCTTCAAATAAACTTATTCTGCTTTAATTTTTGGAAGATACTTATATTGGGTATGGATATGTCAGTTGACAATTTTTTTTTTAAAAGATGTACTTGTTTATTTGAGACAGAACATGTATGTGAGCATAGGGAGGGGCAGCGGAAGATGGAAAGAGAGATTCTAAAGCACATTCCCTGCTGAGCACAGAGCCCAATGTGGGACTCAATCCTAGGATCCTGAGATCATGACCTGAGCTGAAATCAAGAGCTGAACCTTCAACTGACTGTTAACATTTTTTTTTAGATGTTGCTCAGTTGTCATATTTATGGCTCAGCATAGTTTCTGACAAAAAGTCTGCCGTCTTTCTTTGTTCCCCTATATGTAATATATACTTTTCTCTCATTGCTTTTCAGATTTTTCTATCACCAGTTTTCAGAAACTGGATTATGATGTGCCTTGGTGTGATTTTCTTTTTGTTTATTTTTCTTAAGGTTTGTTGATTTCCCTTGCATCTCTCAGTTTATGGTTTTCATCAACTTTGGGAAATTTTGAGCCATTTTGTCTTCCTTTTTTTTTTTTTTTTTTTTTCCATTTTGTCTTCCTATACTGATCCTGTCCCCCACATTCTTGGGGATTCAGGTGACTATTTACAGTAAATCACTTATGCTGCTTTGTGTGTGGATTTCTGCTTTCTGTGCTTCATTTTGGAGCTTCTATTGCTATGTCTTTAAATTCACGTTCCCTTGCAGTTCTCTAATCAGCTGTTGATCGTACCCAGTATGCTTTTTATTTTAGACTTGTTTTTATCTCTAGAAGTTTGGTTTGGATCTCTTAAATTTTCTGTTTCTCTCCTTGTGGCCATGTTTTCCTCCCCTTTCTTGAGTATATGGAACATATTTGTAATATAATTTTAATATCTTTTATGTTCATTATATCATCTTTGTCATTTCTGGATCTGTACTTAAGGACTTTTTTCTTCCCAGTTATAGGTCACATTTTTCTCTTCCACTGGTAATTTTTGACTGTGTGCTAGCCATTGAGTTTTATGCTGTTGCTTGCTTGATTTTTTTTTAAGAGTTGTTGGATTTAGTTGGGGTTCACAGGTTATTTGGAATCTGTTGGATTGTTTTGAGGCTTGCTTTTAAGCTTTATTAGGGTGACTACAGGTCAGCCTCTGGTCTGGCGCTGACTTAGTTCCCCAACTGAGATAATTTTCTTCTCAGGAGGCCATCCATTGCCTGACATATCTACCCTGCCTGACTGGAGATATTGTTTGGCCTGCTGCTCTTTAGTAGGTAGTTCTTTCCCCTACCTCTGATACTCGGCACAGATCAGTAGTTGACCAAGGACCCTAAAAGAACCCATCTGCAACTCTGATGCTTTCATTCTTTGTGAGCTCTCTCTCCAGTGCACTACCCTGCAAATTCTAGCCACCTTGGCCTTCCCAGACTCTCATCTCTGTCTCTGCAAGTTGGTGAGACTGCGAGACTGCTTAGCTTTCTTCTCTCCATGCTGTGACCTAGAGATAGCAGGCAACTTGTGTTTCCCTTCTTTCAGCGGTCATAGGCCTGGGTTACCTGTTGTCTAATGTCTTAAAACTCAGGTTTCATACGTTCTGCCCTGCTTTGTTGTATTTATATTTAACAAAACATTAATTTTTAACACTTGGCCATTCGGAACTTGGCCAACACGTTTTTGGAGCATTTATTATAAATATATTACCAAATATTATAAAATTAGAAATTATTGGGTACTTTAATACTTTCATAAAGTGTAGAAGTACCCATACAAACATTTAAAGGTATACTTTCCTTTTTAAAGACTTTTTATTTATTAACCCAGCAGATGTTTGAATACCTTTCATGTTAGAATACAGATATAGTAAAACATTTTTATCCTCGAGGAATTCACAAAAGGAAGGAAGCATGCAAATAGTGGCACCAGAGGAGTAAAGGACAAATCACTTTGGGAACATAAAGGAGGTGGCTACTTTTTGGGCAAAGAGGGGCAGATGAGATAAGCCAGATCTTCCTCAAGCAGGAAGGTCCTTGAACCGATGCCTAAAGAGGGAGTAGTTCAGCTGGTGAGAGAGTAGACTGGCGGGAAGTTTAGAAGGGAGCCAGGTCAGGATTTGGTGATTGATTAGATGTAGTACTGTGTAGGGATTGAGGGAAGTTTCCACTTTGGCCTGCTGGCTCATTTGGTTTACTGGCTCTTACTAATGGAATACAGAAAAAGATTGTTTAGAAAGTTTTATTCAAATTTTGACATACCAATATTGGAGTAACTGGGATATTTAGTCAGAAGAGTCTAAAAAATTGAAACAAGGGACTGAAACTCAGGTGCAGGAGCTGAACTGGAGATAAGACATTAGGGAGTTATTTGCATAGTTAAAACCAAAGGTAGAGGTTAAATATCCTTGGAAAACTAGATAGAATGAGTACCATAAAGGACAAGGATGGAGATTAGAAATGTTAGCATTTGAGAAACAAGTGGCGAAAAAATTTAGGGAAGGAGACTAGTGTAGTGACCAGAGAGATGGAGAACTGTTTCTCAATTAGAAGTTACAGAGGGTACTCGTTAAAGATACAGATTTCAGGGTCCATGTAGATCTGAGTCTTGATCTTCAGGGGTGAGGGCGGGTGTTAGAAATAAGCTGATCCACATGTGCACTGAAGTTTGAGAACCAGTGCTATAGGAAGAGAGTCAAGATAGGACAGAGACAAAGAAGGTGTTTCAGAGACTCCTTAGCTAGGTAACTCACGCTGTAAAAAGGTCAGGAAATAGATGTCAACTTTAAAATTTCTTAGGCCGGAGGAGAGGAGGAAAGACTTGGAAATACCTGTTTTCTGATTATGAAAGAACTTATGCACATCCAGAAAAAGAAAACACATAATTGTATCTACCCAGGTGAACACGTTTATACCCATTTAGTAGATGTTCTTTTTCACATTGCATATATATCTGTGCAGTCATACAGATTTTATGCAAAAAATGAGATACTGTGAACACGTGCAAACTTGTCTTTTACTTAACATATCATCTTCCCATATTATAGTTATATGACATTTCGTAACATTAAAAAAGTCCCAGTTGTCATGAATGATGACTGTCATGAGTTTAGTCTATATCCATTACATCCTAGATAGGTGCATATATACACACAGAGTTGCATGTGTATGTTAATTATTTTTTAATGACAAGTAGCACCTACTGTTTACACTGTTCTGCAACTTGCTCTTTACCTTAATATATTATGGTCATGTTGTCACATCAGTGTGTATTGATCTAACTTTCCAGCAGCTGGTAATAATCAGTCCTACAAATGTAGTATGATTTGTTTGAATTGATGGACTTCTAGATTATTTTTAGTTTTTTTTTTTGTTTTGTTTTAGTGAACATTCTTTTCCACATATCTTCATGAATTTTGTGCAAGTGTGTATGTAGGATAAATTTTAAGAAAGGAAATCACAGGATCCAAGATAAGTGTAATTTATTCAGAGTGTTCCATATGTCTGTTTTCTCTACTCCCTATAATTGTTTCTCTAATGCTTTCATCTGTTTTTATTCTGTGATGTTTCTTAAGACTCCGTTGGCGTTCCAGTGTTTATAGCAATATCCATTCCACTTTTTGGTTGCTACTAAGGGGATTTCATTTATTTTATGGTATTGTTTTTATTTTTGAATTTATTATTTATTTTTAAAGATTTTATTTACGTATTTGAGAGAGAGCATGTGTGTGGACCAGTGGGAGGGTGGGGGGAGGGCAGAGGGAGAGGGACAAGCAGATTGCCCGCTGAGCGGGAGCACAGTACGGGGCTGGATCCCAGGACCCTGAGATCATGACCCGAGCTGAAGGCAGGTGCTTAACTGACCAAGCCACCCAAGTGCCCCTATTTCATGGTATTGCTTTTCTATCCTGTATCTTTACTGAGCTCTAGCAGCTTGCTTTTCAGTTGCTTGCTTCATCTGTCTGTACTTTCTGTCTCTGATATGCTTTGAAGAGAATGATCTTGATTCACTTAAATTTCTTTGGCTGCAGAAAAACACAGTTATCCCCTGCTTAGTACTCTTGTTTATTTACCATAATAGGGCACAAATCAAAAAAACATTCAGTGGAAAGTTTATTATCAAAACCCAGAGGTGTTCAGGGGAAAATACTGTGGTTTTGGCCCTCTTATGAAATGTCTAAAACTACATTCTAATTACATAAGATGGTAAAGAAACCCTGCTCTCTTGTTCTTTCTCTCCCATTTATCTTTGCTTCATTTCCAAAGATATGCTTTACCAGAAGTATGAGTCATATCATCTCGTGTTGGATTCACTTGAATGGACTGTCGCAAAGATTATTCTCTGATAGATTTTTCCCTTTGTGAGATAATATTTTACTTATGTGTTAAGTTAAATGCAAAGTGATAGAATAAGGTTCAGAGGGATGCCTGGGTGGCTCAGCAATTGAGTGGCTGCCTTTGGCTCAGGCCGTGATCCCAGGATCCGGAATCGAGTCCCACATCAGGCTCCTTGTGGGGAGCCTGCTTCTCCCTCTGCCTGTGTCTCTGCCTCTCATAAATAAATAAAATCTTTTTTTTAAAAAAAATAGGCTTCAGAAAATGAGTGAAGATACAGAACTAAATGTAGTTTCCTTTTTATTTATATAAATTCTGAGGTTCCATTCTGAAAATAGATAATATGGGTTTTGGGTGGCATGATTATATTTGTCTAGATTTTTTTTCTTTCTTTAATATATTTCTTTTTATTTATTTTTTTATCTTGTGTTCCTTCATAGGTCTCTTTGAAGGTTGGATTCCATTTGCTTTAGTGCTGAACTGTGAAGAGAGTGTTCTATCTAGGTCTGCTATTCAGGAGTGTTGTAGGTAGAGCAGTGGGGTAACTAGAGGTGTCAAATCCTGGCAGGATGTTGTCTCAGAGCACCTTGGCCTCCCCCAGCTTCCTTGCCACTGTTTCTTGTGCCTCAGGTATGGCTTGTCACAGCATCTTCTTCCGGTGAGCAGCTCATCTAGATAATTGGTGAGCTTTTTTTTTCTTTAGTGTATAAACTTTTCTTTAGTGTATAATCTTTCCTCATGTTGACTTTGGTTAGTAGCTGCAAAGGTGATTGCTGTTGCCTGCCTCTTACCCCCCAGTTTCAGGAGTCAGAGAGAGTGAAGGTGCTTTGTGTGCTGCTCCTCTGTCCTTCGGTGTTGTTTCTAGTGCAATTGCATCATGTGGGAACACATCTGCGTTATTCAGTCACTCTCCTGTTTCTGGCATCTCAAGGACTTTTTCTTTGTCTCTAACATAAAGTGTGATGAACGAGGAACAGCTTTTCAGTCCTTTACACAGTCTAGAGGAGTGTTCAGAGTCTGGAGTTTGAAGGTTGAGATTTGAACCTCAGCTCTGCTGCTTACTGTGTGGGCCTGCATGAGTCGCTTAACTTCCCCTGGCCTGTTTGTCTCATGGTAAACCTGGAGTACTGTTCTATCTGTTCTATCAGTCCTAAGGATTAAATGAGATGTTCACCTGAATCTCTTAGCAAAGCGCTTGGGGGCATGGTAAGCCCTCATTTGGACCCTCGATGCTTCAGGATCATTGCTTTCTTTGATGATAACTTCCCAGAAGAGGATTATTGTTTTATATATAGCATAGGAATATTTTCAGAGTTTTGATGTGTATTACACAGTTGCCCACTAGAAAGGTGCTACTTGACTCAGGTGCCAAGTTCGAGAATTTTGTTTTTCTAGAACCCTTGTGTAGGCCTTCCTATTTTATATGCTTTATGTGGCGTTTAAGGCAAATCCCTTTGCTACTGAGGGTTGGTTTCTGGCAGTTGAAGGGAGCTCTGTGGGGGAAAAAGGAGAGTGAGTTGGCCTGGGCAAAATAAAAGGATTATTGTCTTGCTTTGGCCATAGAGGCTTTTATATTTATACCTTGTTTTGAGAATTAGGCCCTCTTGATCATTTTGGTCCATAAGTAAATATTTTAGTTTTTCTTTTACCTATGATTTATAGTTTCCAAAGTACGTCTTATACATTATTTTCCATTTGATTCTTACGGTAAACTTCTCCAAAAATAAATTAATATGTACACTAAGGAAGCACATCCAGAGATATTGCAATTTGCATAGAGGAAAAAAAGCTAATGAGAGGTAGAATAGGGACATAAATGGTACTCTGAGTCCTGGTATATTGTTCTTTATCTTGTGCTTTTGGGACCTCCCTTGCCTTTCTCACAATCCTGCTTCAATTCTAGTCATTAATCAAATTCTATTGTTAAGGAAACCATTAGGATTAATTCTAGTTAAGAAGAGAATATCATCATAATTGTTTCTTAAAAATTAGAATCTAGAAATCTCTAGAGGGAGGTGCAGGTGTGTGCGCACATGCATACACATTTTGGTTTTCTCTCACAGCGAAAGCATATGAAATTAGAACTCCACCAGCATTTAATTTCTTTGCCATTCTGATGGAAACTAGGTTGATATTTGGTTTTGCATGTATATCTCTTATAGTATAAATTTATATTAATCAGATGTCTTAAAACCTCAATGGGGTTAATTCTTGGTAAAGCCAGTTTGAAACTAATCATTTCTTAAATTTTATTCATTCAAATTTTTAAATTATTTATGATTTAGAATTCAGTTCCTTCTTTCATTCTTTACTATAATAAAATACTTCCCTTCCAAGTCTCTGAACCCAGGAGAGCTATATTACTTTGTTCTCCCCTCTATCCATAGCATCGAGCACAAGTAAATTTTAGATGGACCAAGGTACTGTGATTCGATGTGAATATTGAGCACTTAATACCCAAGTTGATTTAAGCTTTCAAAGGTACTTTCTTAAAACGTTGATAAAAAGTTTAAGTCCTTAGTTTTAGAGTTTCTTCCAAGATGTGTGTGCAGGCATGCGTGCACACGTGTGTACATGTGCATGTGGTAGGTACTCTTAATCATTTAACTTGGATGTTTTTTGAACTCATTGGCATACTGTTAAGATTCCTAAGTAAGGAGTTTGTTTATGGGATTTTATTTGATATGTATTTTGTTTGATTTTATTTCATATTCTCATTTGTATATTATCAAATATTTCTGCCCAAGAAATACGGAGTAGAGCATTTACATATCCACAGTGGCTATAGGGTTAGACTGACTTTTGGGAGGCAAGAAGGCCGGGATTCTTTTGTGATATTTCGCTATTTCAGATTTTTAAAAGGTTTTCCAAACTTTCCTTATTAAGACTTTCAAATATTTTCTTATTTGCTAAAAACCAAAACACAAAGGCAGTGAGATTGAATAGATAAGGGCAGACTGCTTTATCATAATTTTTTATATATCAGATGTTTATGTTTTTATTTTTTTTAAGTGACTGAATTTAAAGAAGTTATTTTAGGAGAAAATGCTTGCCTGAATCACTAAAATTAGTAAATTAGTTGTTTTTCTTTAATATATTTTCTTTAGGTGTTAAATGGATTAATTCTTCATTGATTACACATACAACAGCAATATAGTTATGGCGACCTTCCAGACTTTGAGAAACAGTCACATGAAGACTCGAGCATCTGTCAGAAAAGTAAGTTCACTGTATTAGATTCCTTTAAATGATAGTTTTAAATAAAAATGTTGACCATTTTTAAAAATCTTGTTAAGCAGCTATATGGTATTGTTTTAAATAAATCTGTGTTGTAATTAGTAATATTCAAATCTTGCAAAGATTGGCATATATGAATATAGAGATAGGAAGTCAATCAGCCTTATTTCCCAAAGATCACAATGCCTCCCCATTTCTTCTCAACAGATAGTTTTCTGCCTTCTGTGTTCTCAAGGTCTTCCATCTTTTGCAATGTAAGCATCAGGTATAAATTTTCTTAAGTACCTTTGCCCCAAAATATTACCATTTACTCAATTCAGTAACTATAAATTTGAATATTTATTTATTTTAAAATTTTTATTTATTCATGAGAGACACAGAGAGAGAGGTAGAGACACAGGCAGAGGGAGAAGCAGGCTCCCCATGGGGAGCCCGATGTGGGACTTGAACACGGGATGCCTGGATCACGACCTGACCAGAAGGCAGACGCTCAACCACTGAACCACCCCGGTGTCCTAAATTGGAGTATTTATTGTATGCTAGGTCCTGTATTAGGTATTGGATAATCAGTAGTGAGCAAATTAAATACGATTGCCTGATTTTTTTTCTAGTCTGAGGAGGAACGCTCTCTCTTCCTCTTAAGACAATTTGGTTATCGTTCCATTTTTTGATCTCTTTTTTCCTAACATTTTATTGTGAAAAATTTCAAGCATACGGAAGAGCTAAAACCTTAGCACACCTAAACTTGCAGGCCGACCACCTATACTTGACAGTTGTTAATACAGTCGACCTTTGAACAACATAGGGGTTACGAATGCCAAACCCCTATGCAGTCAAAGATCCATGTACAAGTTTTGGCTCCCCCAGAACTTTACCTCTAAGAGCCTACAGTTGATTGGAAGTCTTATCCATAACTTAAACAGCCAACTGACACATATTTCGTATATGTCTTATATTCTGTATTCTTAACAATAAATTCTAGACAAAAGGTAATGTTATTAAAATCATAAGGAAGAGAAAATACATTTACAGAAGTGAAATGTTTATTGAAAAAAAAAATCCACATGGAAGTGCACCCATGCAGTTCTAATCTGTGGTGTTCAAAGATCAACTGTATTTTATTTGCTCTGTGTGTGCATGTGTGCACGCACACATGTTTACTTTCTGGCAGAAGTACTTGAAAGTTACAGTCTTAATATCTCTTCACTCCTTGAATACTTGAGCATGCTTCTCCCAGGGATTATCGTATCCTCCCCATATAACAATAATACAGTTACCACATGACAATAATGAAATTATATCACATTCAAGAAAATTAAGTACAATTCCCTAATGTCTGATACCCAGATGTACTCAGACTTCCTTTATTACTCTTAAAATGTCTTTTTGCAGTCTTCCCCACCCCCAGCCACACTCCCATTTTGGATTTAGTCTAGGCTCCTAGGCCTTGAGTTGCACTTGATGCTTATGACTTATTTTTGTTATTTTTGGTCTGAGAGTTTCTCCTCTTTTATTTATTTATTAAAATTCAAGAATGACTTTTTTTAAAAAAAATATTTTATTTATTTATTTATGAGAGAGAGAGAGAACGAGTGAGAGAGAGGCAGAGACACAAGGAGAGGGAGAAGCAGGCTCCCTGTGGAGAGCTTGATGTGGGACTTGATCCCAGGACCCAAGGATCACAACCCAAGCCAAAGGCAAATGCTCAACCACTGAGTCACCCAGGTGTCCCTCAAGACTGATGACCTGAGCAGATCAGGCTAGTATCTTGTGTGATGTCCTGCATACTAGATCTGTGGTATTTAAATTATTCCTCTCTCTTCTGTGTTTCATAGACTCTAGAAGTTAGATGTCAAAGCTTGATTAGATTTGGGTTAAACATTTTTGGCAAGAATAGTTGTAGGTGATGTGAGGACAGAATTTCAGGTTTCCCTGTGATCAGTGATGTAAAAATTGATCAGTTGATGAAAGTAGTAATGTTGCCTGCACTCCATTTTAAAAGTGTATTTTCCATTTTCTAGTTATCTATGATACTTGGCAGTGTGCATATATCTTGTTTTTTCCCCAACAACTTTTTATCTAATATTTTTGGTATTCCTAATGACTGTTTCCTGAATCTTTTATTTCTTAGAACCTACAAAATGATGATTTTCCTAATGTTATCATTCCTTTTATATTTATTACCTAGAATTCTTAAAGAAAAGCTTTCCCCCATTAATCTTAAATGAACTATAGTATCTCCTATAAAGATAGGGTAAATGCCCTTGAATTACCAGTTTTCAGGTTAGTGATTTAGTGGAATAGGCAAATGAGCTTATTTCCATTCATTCATTCAATTTGTATTGCTCTGGATTCATGGATTTTAAAAATTCTGTATTTTACAATCTTTTATTTATTTATGGTCATTTATTCATTTAATTTGCTCAAGGGGACTCAGACATGGTCCCCTCTAAGCTGGGGCCTATGTCCTGTTGTGTTAGGCTCTTAATTCTTTGATTGTTTCCCTATTTCCTGGGATAACAGATTAACCCAGTTTCACCTTCTACTTTCCTTTCCTCAGACTTGGAATTGGCTATTTCTCCAAAGAACCCTTTCTAGTTTTTAGAAACCAAGTACTCTGGGTACTAGGATTGGTATCCATATCTCCTTCAGTGTCATGAGTTTACATCAGTAGTTTAGGTTCAGATTTCATGTTTTTTTTTCTTTTTTCTTTTTTTTTTTTGAGTTGTTTGTATCCTAGCTTAAAAACTTCCGTCACTAATGAAAACAGAATCATTTAAAATTCAGAATATTTTTAAGCCCACAGAAAAGTTGAGGAAGGAAACCAGTACAATGAACACTGTACATACCCTTCACTTAAGTTCACCCTCTATTAACATTTTGCAGTACCCATTCTATCTGTGTATAGAACACACATGTGCATGTGCACACATGTGCACACATCCCTCTCCACGCTTCCCTTTTGAAACCATGTGAGAGTAGGCTGCAGACATTTCTTAAGAATATCAGCATCATTACTACCCCTGAAAAAATTAATTCAATGACCTCATCTAGCATGCGGTCCATATACAAATTTCCCTAATTGTCTCAAATATCTTATTTTATACTTTGCTCTTCATCTAGGTTCCAGTCAAGATTTGCACTTTATTTGGGTGTTGTGTCTCTTTGGTTTCCCCCCAGTATCACCAGATATTTCCAATATAAAGATATGTATCCTTTATAACTGGTACAATTAACAAGTAATCTGTAGGGTGATGCTGAGAGTGTGAGTAGCTTTTAACCCTGTGATAGGATACATTGATAATCTTTCCCTAGATCAGTAATTACATTGGGATTTACAAATAGCATTTAAAAATTTTGTCATTCTGTCCATATTTGTCATCTAGCATTCTTAGGTAAATTATGTGTTTTTCCCCCATCCCCTATTGTTTTATCTGTCTCTTTTAATGGATTCAGAGATTTAAAAAAAAAATCCCGTTGTAAGATTCCTAAATTTGACTAGTGGAAATCCTTCAGGTTGCCTTTCCTTTTCCTTTTCCTTTTCCTTTTCCTTTTCCTTTTCCTTTTCCTTTTCCTTTTCCTTTTCCTTTTCCTTTCCTTTTCCTTTTCTTAAATTTTAATTCCAGTATAATTAACAGTGTTATATTAGTTTCAGCCATACAGTATAGTGATTCAACAATTCTTTACATTACTCAGTGCTCATCATAGTAAATGTACTCTTAATCCCATTCACCTGTTGCTTCTGTGTTCTTTTGAAACAGCTTGTTTAGTCCCTGAGCACGTACTTGGTTCCTGTCACAATTAAGATGTCCCCCCCTGCATGTCATACTTTCTCTGCCTCTAGCCTGGAACCAGCCATTTTCCCAAGAGCTCTAGTTCTTTTTATTGGCAAATGATATTTAAAAACCAATGTCTTTGTCCTGGGTGTGCTCATTACTACTGAGGGTCATTGCTTCTGTGATGGTTTAGTAGAAAAATGCAGTACATATGCTTAAAAAATCATGAGTTAATATTGGTAATTCATATTCATATTTGATATTAGATTTTTTTTCTTTATTGCTTTGGTTTCATATGGATCTTGTCTTTTAAACCAAAGATTTCCACTAATTTCTTATTTATTAAAATTAGCAAACATTTATTGAGTTCATATAGTATGTGAGGTACTGAAATCTGAGGAAACAAATTGAGTAAAACAGAGTCTCTGACCTCAATAATTTGGTTTATTTCCTACCATTAAAAATGAAAACACTCATGATAATATGTTGTGATATGGATTAAATGCTCTCAGTGTGCAGATAATACATTTATTTTGATGAAGGGGTGGGAAAATCTTCACAGGTCTTGGGCTGGGTAGGATTTCTACAGGGAAAGATTAGGGAGTAAGGACATTTCTAATAGAAGAGCAGATCAGTAAATCAGCAGAAGGAGAATAAGGTAGAATGAAATTAATGTTCTTTCTCTCTCTGACTATAATACCTATTGTTTTCTTTATGTAATTTTTTCCTCCCTCTGTTCCTTTGTGTTTGTGACCTCTCCCCCTCCCTCATTTTATCATGGATGCTTTAGGACCCCTGAAAGCCTTAGCTCAAGTTATTATCTTTTTTTCCATCTCCAGCTTCATTATGAGAGTAATCACTTTTGTTAGCATGCCTTTTTATAGCATCCACATTACCTTACTCCCTATGTAATTGTCGCTTCTGTTCTGCCAGTGACTTGGGAATCAGGTATGCGCTCTGTTGGGTTTTAGTGTGGGGTGCAAGTGAGTGAACCCAGAATGGGGGCCTTATGAGCTTCCAGGAGATCAAATGGCTGGGCAATGGTATGTGTTTTGAGTACGTGGGACTCTACTTGATTAAGCCTTTTGTTGGTTTGTCCTCTCAGCTCAGTTGAGGTCCGTATGTATCCACAGGTGCCAAATGAATATTAATTGGAGAGTTAGTGACCCTACATTTAAAAATAGAATATCTGCAGGATCTTTTACCCTGTCTCAGAATTAAATAAGTTAAGAATATCTTTTATTTTCAGAGCTTCAGTGAAGATGTGTTCCAGTCTGTCAAGTCTTTATTACAGAGTGAGAAGGAACTATGCACTATATCAGCAGAGGATTGTTTAAAGCAGGATGAACATGCCAATTTGACTGAGGTTTGACCTAATACTTTATGTATCTTTTCTTAAACACAATGTATTTTCACGCTTCCTTGTAAAGCTGCATCATCTATTTTTAAGTTGCCTAAAATCTCTACATATTAATTCATGTGTGAGAAGTATCTGTTTTAAATATCAGCTGACATAATTATCATAGTGTGTTATAATGAGCATATTTAATTCTGTGCATTGGCATTGTTAAACACTCACTGGACATACAGCACAGTATTAGTTGATTCCTGCTATATGCAGTAATTCATACTTCAATGCTAAAATTTTCTGCTCTGGAACATGAAATATATACTATTCTCATATTTATTTTTTGGTTATTGTTAGCTTCCTTGATTATTTAAGTTCAGTACTTTGATACAAAATGAAACAGTAGTGATAAATTTGTTTTGAAATTCATGTATTTATTACTCAAGATATACTATTTGCTCACCTGCTTTTGCTACATCAATGTTTCCAGTCTTTGTTTGGACTTAACTACTATGAAAAGAAGTAAATTTTTTCCTGCAGTATAAACAGTCTAGCAACACATTCATGTCTTGAAATAAGAGAAGTAAGGTATTAGGTTGTTCAAGTTCAGAAGTGGTAAGTATATTAGTTAAAAAAGAAAATTTGTTTTGAAACCAAGGATCTAATATAAAAGTCTTGATTGTTCTTATTTTGGGGAAGGATTTTCTTTAACATCCTTGAGAAACTATATTTGAAGTAGTTCCGTAGGATGGTGGTGAGCATACCTTTTAGGCCTCTTGTGTTCTCTGACTTGAGCCTTTTCCTTCTGTGTCAGCTAATTTCCAGGGCTCTTGACTTTATCTTCTCTGTTATCCCTTCTGCTTTACTTTAGTCAAGCTGAGCTTCTCTTAATGTCCTCAGTTGTTGCCAAGTGTGGCAAGTCTCCTGTGTCCTTCTGCCCTCACACAGTTTTCCAGCTTGTGTCTCTCCAGCTGCTTACGTAGAGCCTTTCTGAGCCCACATTCCTTGGTGAGGCATTCCTCAATCAATGGGAAGTATAAGACTGCTGGCATCTTCAAAACCCATGTCAGCTTATTTTCTCTTTTGTATTCAGTAAAAGGAAACTTGAAAGAATAGAAGGAATTCTGTCTCATTTGAGGGTGTGCGTATCTCAAAGTATTTTTTCCAAGAAAGGAAGGAAGTTCATTTTTGTGTGTCTTTGTTATTGCATGTCTGTGATGTGCAAGGCACTTTCCTCCATGTTTTCTGATTAACCCTCACGACTGTGGAAGTGGAGTTGTACGGCTTAAGTTTTGCAGATGGGGAGCCTGGCTCCTAGAGCCTCACAGTTTACCTAGAAACCTGGAAATTGGCTGTAGCACTTTTAGGAAGTGATAACCATAATTAATCAGGATAACGATCCTGGGGTAATACAATATTCTGACTTGTTTGTGAGTCATCAGAAAGAGACTGAGTGTCGCTTTATGTCATAACTATGCTGCTTTCCCTTAATTC
Source organism: Canis lupus familiaris (assembly GCF_011100685.1). NCBI lineage: Eukaryota > Metazoa > Chordata > Mammalia > Carnivora > Canidae > Canis > Canis lupus. The sequence goes on along the minus strand of NC_049243.1, from coordinate 8,469,792 downwards.
TTGAGAATTGATTGTCCATATTGCTGTCATTAAAGTATTTATATTTTTAGTCACAGTACTTGCTTAGTTGACAGTTTACCATGCTGACTTCAAATGGAATTTTTCTTTTCTTTTCTATGATATCAAAGACATAAAGGGAATGTAAATTTTTTAAAAATACTTTTTTGGGATTATAAAAGTAGTACATGATGCTTATAGAAAATTAAATACTACAAGCATAAAAAAGAAAATGCCTATCATTAATCTTATGAATTGGAAAAAAACCATGGTGAACAAAGAAAAAAAAATAAGATCACTTATAATTCCATCTAGAATTAAACACTACTTACATTTTGGCGTATTCCCTTCCAGTACTGTTTTTCACATGTATGTTTTTAAAAATAAATAAGGTTGGAATTGGGTGCATACCTTGTATCATTTTTTCTGTAACTTGTCCTTTTTACTTAGTAATGTGACCTTTTCTCATGCCGTTAAATATATCTTTTTAAAGACTTTATTTGAGGGAGAAAGAGAGCATGAGCCAGGGGAGAGGGAGAAGCAGACTCTCCACTGAACAGGGAGCCTGATGCAGGGCTCATTCCTGGGACTCCAGGATCATGACCTGAGTCAAAGGCAGACGCCCCACCAACTGAGCCACTCGGACGCCCTGGCATTAGATATTCTTTAGAAATTTAATTTATATAAACTTCTGCAGAGAAATCACTATGTAAGCATTTTGAAGGAATAAGTAATAGTATCACAGGGAGTCAATAAGGAGTTTTGGGGACCTCCCCAGGGAAGGCCTTTCTTAGGGGTTAACATTTAAGTTGGATCTTGAAGAGTAAGGAGGAGCAAGGTATGGAAACATCCAACCAATAGAGATCCAGGTTGAGGGGGTGTTATTGCATAGCTCTTAGGCAAGAACATGCTGGGCATGCTCTAGACCCAGAAAGGGGGCCCATGTATATGAATGAAAGTGTGGGAAGGTTGAAAGCACTAGCTAACCCAGAGCCTGGGGGCCTCAGTTAGGACTTGGCAGTGGGAAGCATGGAAAGGTTTGCCAAGGGAGTGACATGATTATTATCAAGACCAGGTGGGACAGGACTGTAGTAGTGCAGATGAGAAGGGTGGCAGGGGAAGTGGAGAGAGGAACATGTATGGGAGATACATTTGTGGAGTAGAATTGATGGAACTTGGTAATGCAGTGGATGTGGGGAAGGTTGAAGAACTACATTATGGAACCGTGTCTTTGGTGAAAAAGCTTTGTGATGATCTTTGAAAAAACTTATCATTTTGTCAAAGACAGGATTTTAAAAATTTTTAAGTGAGGTATAATTGACATGGAACATAGTGGTTTTTAAAAAATTTTTAAGTGAGGTATAATTGACATGGAACATAGCGGTTTCAGGTATGCTTCAACATTTGTATATAACTGAGCATTTTAATGTTTTTTTTGTGTGTTTTTTTTATATCTCAGCTCTGTCAATCTAATTGCAGTAAGACTTAACTCAAGTTAATGGAGCTTTATTCCTTTTTTATTCAGGTTACATTTCTAGGTTTTAATGAAGAAACAGATGCTGCTCATATACAGGTATAGTCAATTTATTGAACTGGAAAAGACCATGAGAGATTATTTGGGACAAATTTTGAGGCCATGAAATTTGCCTTATTTAAGAGCCCAAAATTTACTTAAATTCATCTGTTATCATTCCTATTTAAAGCTAAAAGACATTTTGAGATCACCTTTTGAGTGCGCTTTGGGCATTTTCACTTTTAGCATTTTCAGAGTATTCTTGTTACAGAAAGTAAAGTTAGGAGACCACAAAAGTAATTTATCTGAGAAAGTTGCAAACCGCAGGCTAACTTTTCCTCCATTCTGTGCAGCATAACATAGAAAGTGAAACTTGTTTTTTAATTTGAATAGTCTTTCTAATCTGACTTTATCAGATTATTATGTTTTTAATTGAGCTAGAATAAAATTTAAAAGGTGAAATTTGTAAAAAGTAATGATTAACCAGTGCAAAAATTTTAGCCTGATCTATGCAGGTGTTTACAGAGAGGCTGGTAGTTGAGATTATAATCAGCAAAGGAAAGCTTCACAGCTATGTATTGGTTGAAACTTGTATAGATGTGATAGGCATACTTTGTTTTGTTTTGTTTTTACACCTTGTGCTGCTGCTTAATATTTGTGATTGCCATGGGTTTACTTTTGTGGTAAAGCGTCTCCCAGTGGACGAAGTAATACTGTTCACTTTTTTATGAATAATGCCTATCAATGAATAGTCTGCTGTGTGTCTCCCTTATGCCCTTGCCTGAAGGAAACTATTTAGACAGAAAGCACAACAGAAGACATACTCCTGAGAACGTAAGGCTGAAAAGAGAAGTGTTCCAAAGTATTTTTCTCTTTTTCTACTTCCTCTTTAAGAGTTACTGGTAAAGTCATGTTTATAAAGGAATGTATTCTACGAGGGGTCAAAGACATTCATAACTCTTTCCCTGGGTAAAGAATTTACATAAAAAGGGCAAATGATAAAAAAAAGGAAATCTCTTTTCCTTTCCTTAATATCTTCATAAAATTTTTATTCGGAGTCTAGAAAGATAGATTGGTATTTTACAATACCAGAAAAATAGATTGGTATTTAACAAACATAAAACTTAAGCTCTAAGAAACACCGGCCATTGGTAAGAATCCTTATATGTAGGAAATAACCCATGGTTAACCTGAAGATTGCAGGTTGACATTTGTAGCTAAAAAGTATTAAAAACCTAATTGTCATGGATGCATGAGGTACTCTGTAAAAATGCTTTTGCACTTGATGTCAATATTTAAAAGGCTATAGAAATAGGTATTAAAATATATTTTTTGATTTTTTGTATATATATTTTTAATTTTTTTAAAAAATATTTTAGTACAGTTTATTTTTGAGTTTAAAAAATTGTGTAAGATAAACTACATATGTTAACTCTTTTGAACTGGAAAATGTATTAACCAGTAGACCTTGCAGTTTTTGGATAAAGCCCACATTATAGGAATCTTAACAAAAGTGTTATTTATTGTATTACTGTTTTAAATTAGGATTTAGCTGCAGTTTCTGTGGAACTTCCAGATCTTCTGAATTCATTGCACTTCTGCAGTCTAAATGAAAATGAAATCATTTGTATGAAGGATATAAGTAAATCATCAGATACAAACAGTGGTCCTCTAAATCAGGTAATTTTTATATATCCTTTCTAATGTGTTTTTCAGGGCAAATTTTATAAAGACATTTGATGAAGAGTATTAAACTTTTAAATGCTTGGATGAAATTTCTTTTTTTTTTTTTCCTGGTATCTCAAGGAAATATGATTAGTCAGTAACATAACTCAGGAGGCTTTGAAATCACTGAAAGATAGGATAATTTTGGCCATAGCTTTAAATTAGATTTTTCATGTGCGAAGTTCCCCAAATGATACGTAAGTACATATTCGTTTTTTTTCTGAAAATTTATTTCTCGATTTCTTGGATTTCTGTCTTTTTATAAATACTACAGGAACTTTCCTCCCCTTTATGGCCAATTCCAAATTTATATATTGTGTTCAGTGTTTTGGAGAAATTACTTTAACTCATTTTCTGTTAAAAGAATTTAGTATAAAGTTGATATCTGAAGATATGTTTTTTTATTTATAAATAAAAATGTTACCATTTCAGACAGGTAGTTAGTATTATAATAGCGTTTAGTTCTTTTAGTATTACCTTGTTGATAATGCATCAAAGAAAAATGCTTTGCATGTTTTACCTTCTAAAAAGTGAATTAGTAGGTTTAAAGTTTGGATTACTTATTCCAAGTATAAAAGTCTACTATGTTCATTATGAGGTGTACAGATAAAAGTAGAACTGGTTGCCTCATTTCTTTAATTATGTTCTTCATTTATATTTACTTTATTTACTAGGATTACAAGAGGTGATTAGCTATTATATTTAATTTCCAGCTCTTGACTAAGTCATTTGTCAATATTTGCATTTTTTAAGATAATGTGTATGGGGAAAAAATCTGATGATTCATATTTTTAACCAGCTGTAAACGTTATTATAAAATTGTATTATAATACTAGGGAAATTTAGGTAAAAGGAGGGGAAGATTCTTTTACAATAGGAGGGCAGGTGGTATCATGCTAGAAGCTACTGGAAAATGGGGTAAAAATAGAATAGAACTTGCTTCCTGCCCTCTACCAGTTTACAGCGTGGTTGGTGAGCTAGGTTAATGAACAAGGAAACTCTTGGCGATGTATGCTAATATAGGAAAGTGTGATTGCCAAAGATATGGATAGTAAGTTCTGTAATATTATTTAAGGATCTAGAATGGGTCGAATTTGAGTACCGATGAGAAAAAGATTGGGAGAAAGAAAGATTGAGAAGTGAGAAATGTTGTAGAGAAAGAAGGAAGAGTTAACAATACAAAATTGGGGAGCCTTTCAGGATACACACATTTCTGTTTTTCCCTGAGATTGTGTTTTTTCTAGGCTTCGCTTGCAGATAATATGCTTTGTGTGTATAATACATTTTGAAAATAAAATGATTTTTTATCATCTTTCATCTTCTCCAAGAGTCAGCATTCTGGAATGCTCTGCGTCATGAGAGTGTCACCTACATTACCAAGACTCAGAATTGATTTTATCTTTAGTCTCCTAAGTAAATATGCTACTGGTATAAGATACACCCTGGACACATATTTGCATCAGAAGCACCAACTTGAGACTGCTAAGGAAGACGATGATGATGACACCAACCAGTCTGTGTCTTCCATAGAGGATGACTTTGTCACTGCTTTTGAGCACTTAGAGGAAGAAGAGGCCTCAAAGCCGTATAATGATGGTTTGTTCTTTACTAGACTTTTTCATGAAAAAATAAAAGTTTAACATTCAGTTTTACTAGTTTTTGGGCTGACTTATTAATTGAAATTCATCTTGATATTTGATACAATTTAAACATTCTAACTTTCTTTTTGATTCTGCAAAAAATTTTCTTGTGATTCCTAAGTGCATTGTTATCTGCTCTTTAGTTGTGCTATTTCCATTTGCTATCTGTTATGGGTAGTACTGTTCAAGCACTGTTTACTTCATTACATTAAGTGTTTGGACCATGCCTGGGTTAAAATTTGAGAAGAGTTAGCTGGTAGAGGGATCATATTAGTGTTTCTAACACGTGTGACAAGGAGCTAAGCATTTCGTAGACCAAGTATTTCTAGATGCGAGGTAAAATGAAATTATTTTAGTAAAAGGTGTATTTGCTCTCAAGTGTGATTTGGGATGAATCTGGTGTTACACATAGTGTAGAAGACAGTTAAGCTACAAATATATATTTCACGCTTGAAGTCTACTTATTTCCATTGATATAAACTAATTTTTAAAAGATTCTGTTCATTTTATTCTTTTCCTATAGGAATAAATATTACTGCACTAAAGAGCCAGTGTGATGCTGCTTCACAGACTTCTTCTGGTCACCATTTAGAAACCCATGATTTAAGGATTCTGGTTAGTTCTGGGAGGCAGAAGTCATTGGCTAACCCTTCAGCTTCCTTAATAAATGTGCTGGGACATAAAGAACTACCTTCTGTGAAAACTTCAGTCACCACGTTAATTTCTGAGCCTTGGATCCAAAAGAGTTTCTACAGGTCATCTAATGCTTCAGATAAAGGTAGTGATGCACAGAAAACATTATTTTCTTCTTCCCCTGCCTACTCCTCTGAATCTGAATGCTCAAGTCCAAGTCCTGTTATTTTCTTGGATGAAGAGGGTTATCAGAAAAGTTTAAAAGCAAAACTTGAGTTACCTAAAATTCCTGTGATGAAAGATGATATAGAAGATTCAGACTCAGAAGTAAGTGAATTTTTTGATAGTTTTGATCAGTTTGATGAACTAGAACAAACTTTAGAGGCTTCTTGTTCATTTCCAAAAGATCCTGTCCTAGGGAAGCCATCGCAAAAGAAAGGACACAAACATGAAAAATCTTGCTCTGTAACCACTACTATGAATCCTCAAAAATTCAAGTTTGATCGTCCAGCTCTCCCAGCTAATGTTAGAAAGCCAACTCCTCGTAAACCGGAATCCCCTTATAGTAACCTGTGTGATGCCCCGGATTCACCTCGCCCAGTGAAGGCGTCAGGGGAAGACAGTGGTTTGTTTAGCCCTATTCGATCTTCTGCCTTTAGTCCTCTTGGAGGCTGTACTCCTGCTGAATGTTTTTGCCAAACAGATACTGGTGGAGATAAGATTCATGAAAATCATGATTCTGTTTATTACACCTATGAGGATTATGCAAATAGCATTTCATGTGAGGTATTGGGCTCAGTTCTTCATACCCAGCACACTCATGCAACCTCAAATATTCATAGTATTAAAAAGGGAGAAAATAAAACCATAGCTCTTAAGAATGGAAGCCTTGATCAAAAAAATAAATCTAAAAATACATCCTTGATGATTAAAGACAGTATTCAGAAATTTGCATCAGATCTCGTGGAAAAAAGTTTCGGCAGTGCATTTAAAGACTTACAGAAAGGAGTCTCTTCATGTACCAATGCATTGTGCCATTTAGCCATCAAATTGACATCGTCCATTTTTCAGATGGCATTTAATGAACTGAGAAGGCAGTGTGCATTTTCACTGAGAGAACGTGCCATTAGCAGTCTGGCTAATTTTTTGGTGAGCGAAGCTTTATCAAATGCTTTACAGGATTTACAGTATGTAAAGAAGCAGATATTCACAAACACAGTTGCTAGGTTTGCTGCAGATCTTGCCGAAGAGCTTGTTTTTGAAGGCATCATGGAAGTGTGTCAGTTTTCGTATCCCCCAACACCCACGTCTCCACAGTGTTGGTCGTTGGACTGTGAAGATAGAGTAGTAAAGTCATATGCAAAAGACTTATCTGAGTCTGTAATACAGGAAGCGTTTATTGAGCTTTCACAAGTTGATGTGACATTCACAACCAAGGCAGCGGTTAGTGTTTCTACAGATAACCTAAAGTGTGCGAGCACAGAAAATTTAGTGCCATTGACACAGACCTCCACGTTTTCCCCTGCTTTTAACAATCAGACAGTTATGGCAACAAGACCCATGCAGGAATATAAAAAGGAATACACAGTACAGCAGGCCTTGTTTTGTACTTCTGGAGTTGTTACTTCTATACCAGTGCCCTTGGCGGGAAATGCCCTTCTCCCATATCATATTTCATCTAATACATATCAGGCAAAGTCTCTTCAGTCATCTGATGGTAATAATTTGAATGGTGATTCTATCCAGACACGTGTTACCACAAAAAACAAAGAAGAGGAAGTAGCATGTCTCAGAAATATTTGTTTACCCTCAGACCACAATCCAGGTAGCCAGAAAGATTTTAAACCAACTAATGATGATATTGAAATGCAAAGCTCTTCAAAATTACCAAGTGATCCTGTGATTATTAGCAACTTTTCTACAGCAATGGTGCATACGATTGTAAATGAAACGCTGGAGTCAATGACATCATTCAAAGGCACGAACACAGTTGATGAACACACAGATTGTGTAACTACAGCAGTAAAGGGAAAACCCTTTGCTTTTCACTCTGACCAAGCAACACTGCAACTGAGCGAAGCTAGCAATAAGGACATGTTTGCTGATCAGTTATCTAAATCTATTCTTAAACATTCCATAGATAAAAGCAAATCAGTGCTTCCAAATGTAGATAAAAGTGCTGAACACAAGGAAGGCTTGCCTATTCCCAGAGAAGAGTCACAATTCCCCAAATTTTCTGATCCTCAAGATCACTTAACCCACTGTTTGCTTTCAGTAGGAAAGGATTATGTTCCAGAATGTAAAGGTTCATCAGCTCACGGATTTTCTTTAGAGACACTACCACCTTGTCCAACAATTGTAGGTCAGAAACCTGATTTGAAGGAAGTTGCTAAGGACAAATCTGTGAAAAAGCATAATTTGAATAATACAGCACTTGAGCCCTTGTCTTTTGGGCAAGAACACCCTTTTCCTCATTCACATACTTTGTCCTCCACAGTGCTTACATGTGTAGATGGTTTGCATGTGGAAGATAAACAGAAAATTAGAGATGGAAATGTAATACCTGGCACTCCTCCATCCACTCCTCTAGTACCATCCCAGGCTAGTTCTGAATGGGATATTAAGAAGTTAACCAAAAAGCTCAAGGGGGAATTAGCAAAAGAATTTGCACCTGCTACGCCACCCTCTACACCTCACAACTCGTCTGTTGGTAGTTTGTCTGAAAATGAACAAAATACTATAGAAAAAGAAGAGTTCATGTTGAAACTCATGCGATCTCTTTCAGAAGAGGTTGAAAGTAGTGAAGACGAAGAGCACCCAGAAGTGGATGTAAAGTCTGAGCACCCAGGGAAAAAAGTTCAATTTGCAGAATCATTAGCTACCCACATCATTTCTCTCGCAACGGAAATGGCAGCTTCCCATTTAGATAATAAAGTCATTCAAGAACCCAGGGTTAAAAGCCCTTGCTTAAATGCACAAAGTCAAAGAAGTGTGTCACCTGCTGTTTTAAATTGCTCAGAGGAAAATTTACAAACGTTATGCAATTTTGCAAGTGATATGGCGGCAGAAGTCATTACAGAAGCTGAGAAAATAGCAAAAGTTAGAAGTTGTATGCCTTTCAGGCAAAGGAAGAATAGTTGTTACGTTGATGGTGGCCGAGATGATAGATTAGAAGAGAAGTTGGAAATGGAGGCTGTAGCATACCCACGAGAAGGAGATCCATTCATTCTTTCGTTACCACCAAATCCTTTTATGTCTGGTCTGACGTATAAGTATCCCAGCTGTGAAAGCGTGACAGACGAGTATGCGGGTCATATTATCCAAGTGCTAAAACAGGAAGGCGGCAATCGTGAGTTAATAATGGACCAGTATGCCAATAGACTTGCTTATCGATCTGTTAAATCAGGATTACAAGAAGCTGCCAAGACAACCAAAATGAAGTGCAGCTCAAAAATGTTTCCCCTGCAAAGCTCACAGGTAAAAACCAAGAACGAACTATTAATATTCCTAAATAAAGAACACCACCAAGAAGTAGATAAAGAACGACAAAGCAAAAGAAATGGAGGTTACCTTTGTAAAAATCAAACCTGTGAATGGACGCGGGATACATATAAAAATGAGTCCTCTGAACTGTATAATTTTTCAACCTCTCTAGCTCACAGCATAACAAGAGATGTCAAAAAAGAGCTGACAACGTCTACGGTTGGCTTGCCAAAATCCTTAACAGATTCTTGCCTTTATGAAAAGTCTGGATGTGATGAAGATACCAAGTCTCACATTGAGCCAGAATTTCTTCAGTCTCTTCAGCCTCCCTCACAAAATCACAGATTTTATCACAGTACAGGCAACTTAAATGGATATGGTCATGGAGAGAATGTTGTTCAAGCTATAGAGCAGTATGCTAAAAAAGTAGTGGATGACACACTAGAGCTCAGTTTAGGATCTGCAGTTTTCCATGAGTCTGAGTCCACGAAAGCAGCTGATAGGGTCACTTATGCGGAAAAGTTGTCACCTCTCATAAGTCAAGCTTGCAGATACTGTGACCGTAAAGAATTGCATGATTGTACTGGGAATTCATCTCAGCACATTTCTAGACTGGATTCATTTGCTAGCGGTAAGCCAGTTTCTGTATCGAAACTTAGCAACATCCATCAGGAGTTTAGAATTTGTCACCTTGATGTCCCACAAATTCATGTTGGTCTTGATAAGAAGACAGTGCTTGCTGAGAAGATAGTTGCTGAAGCTATTGAAAAAGCAGAGAGAGAGCTGAGCAATACCAGCTTGGCGGCTGATAGCGGAATCGGACAAGATGGCATTAGCTTTGTTGAGAGCCTGACCACAGAAATAATGACATCGGCAATGACGAATGTTGGACGCGCGGTTAGCAGGTGAGTTTCAGATGTCCTTTGGGTCTTATGATAAAATGAAAAGTTACTCAGTCATATGTGTCTTAGGTCCTGTTTAGAACCCTAAGTTAACAAATCTTCCCTACTACATTTGTGTGGTGTTTCATATCCTGTATGTCACTCTCCATCTCTGTTGTCTCATTATCCCCCTGACCGCCCTTTGAGGGAAAGTATTAATCACTTCCTGAACTAGAAGAGGAGGCTTAGGGATAGTCACCTTGCCCCCCACCCCCCCACCCCTCATTCACAGAGCTGTGAAGTAGGTAACGCTGGATTGAAGAAAAGCCAGAGAGTTGTAGACCACAAATGCAGAGTATCACTGTGATAGATAATGACTCCAAGATTTCATTCTTTTTTAAAGCAGTGTTTTCTTTCTCTCACAAAGGTAAGTTTTCATATAAAGAGGATAATTTAACGAAACTGCTATAAGGAAGAAAGCTTTAAAAAGCAGTAATTGGAAGTCTCTGAAGACTTCTGTTACTGTTCTCACTTCTCCTGGTAGGTGCCTGTCTAAGGGGACAGTTCTCTTTCTGATGACCTCGCAGTGTTCTTCAGTAGCTGTGCCTTGTGCTCAGTGATTCCAATACCATAGTGATTAAACTTTTCACTTTTAGCCTTTTTTTCCTCCCTGGAAAGCATCAGGACCAACTTATGTTCTTGGTTTGTAGGATTTTGTTAGGCCCACTGGACAGAGAAAGTTCCTAGAGTTGAGGTGGAATTTAATGGCGTCACATGAGTCTTCAGATTTTTTTTTTTTTATATATTTTTAGTAGCTTTTGTCAGAGCCATGGCAAGGACTGCCTCTCTTCTTAGCCATCTTAAAATAGGGAGATGCACATATAGGGAATATAAGAAATAGTGAAAGAGGTTATAAGGGACAGGAGGGGAACCAAGTGGGAAAAATTAGAGAGGGAGACAAATCATGAGAGACCCCTAACTCTGGGGAAAAAAACAAAGGGTTATGGAAGTGGGGGGGGGGTGGGCGGAGGGTTGGGGTAACCGAGTGACTGGCACTTAGGAGGGCACTTAATGGGATGAGCACTGAGTGTTACACTATGTGTTGCCAAATTGAACTTAAATAAAAACAAATACCCCTCCCCCTGAAAAAAAGGAAAAAAAAATAGGGAGATGCAGTTTGGCCAGGACCCTGGAATCCAGTTGTTCTGTGGCATCTTCTTGTGATGTTTCTGGTGAATGAAGGGAGGTCTCTATTTTCTGTAATCAGGCAGCTTCCTTTCTCCTAGAGCTGGGGTTAGCAAACTGACTCTCAGGCCAAATCTGGCCACTGCTTGTTTTCTTTTTTTTTTTTTTTTTAATTGTGTGTGAGCTAAGAATGGTTTTTACATTTCCTCTGTGGTTGATAAATCAAAACAATACTATTTTGTGACAAGTGAAAATTAGATGAAATTCAAATTTTAATGTTCATAAATAAAGTTATACTGGAACACAGCTGGGCTCATTAATTTATGTATTGTCTGTGGCTGCTTCTGTGCTTTAACGCCAGAGTTGAATAGTTGGAGTAGTGAGATGGCCAACAATGGTTGGGTGTTTCCTGTTTGGTCCTTTACAGTAAAAATTGCAAGCCTTTGTCCTCGACCCACATTTCCTTTGTTCATGACTACCTGTCAGTTCTTAATATGGTGATGTATAGTAAGTGGTTAATAAATACGTGAATGAATAAGGTAGTAGACTAGGCTTTTCTACAACTGAAGTAACGCTCCTCAAACAAGATTGACCTCAGGCTATTTTAACTGTTTCTCCCTGTGCCTCTCCCCAGGCTCTAGTAGGAAAAGAGACTCCACCCTAGATGAGAGGAAAATATTGATAGCTATCGATAGCTCAATATTTTTACTTTCCCTTCTGGCTCCCTTGGGTGAGTAAGTAGGCCCCTCAAGTTAATTCCTAGAAGCTAGTGCTGTCCTAGTCGAACTTTTTATCAAGGCCAGTAGAATATTACTTTGTATTTCTTTTCTCTTTTTTCTTCTTAATAATTGTATAGGGTTCTATAAGTGCTGATTATTAAAAGCTGACTCTAGTGTGTACAATGTACTGTTTCCCATTTTCTATTTCTGAAGTTAAAATGGTTTTGCCTTTCAAACTTTAGAGGGATTCATTCAAGTGGATTATTTTTAAAGGTGTCATTTGGTGTCTCTTTTCTTGTAAATGTTTGATTCATGAAAATAACCATAAATATTTCACAAAGCTGTAAATGTACAGAAGGGTGGTATGTGGGTGGTTTGTGAGTGTTGAATGGGGAATTACATGGTAGTGCATTTTTAGCAGAGCAAACATCTAAACTATATTGTGAGCCATTATTTCTGAGCCGGAATAACCCAGTAGTCATTAAAACTCTTCTCTGGACTTCATTTAGTGGGTCATTTCAGCCAAAAAAACCATTAGATTGCAGCACATTCCAGAAAAATGTAAAAAATTAAAAAAACAAAGTAGAGGTCTGTTACGGCTCAAAACTATAACGTGCCTGTCCAATGTAATTCCAGTTGATGTATCTTAAATATAAAATGAGGATAGCCCCAGAGGGGAGTGGGCATTTCAGGATTTATTCTGGGTGCTGGGGATACAAAAATAAGCAAAACCAGTAAAAAATATATGTTATCTAGAACTTACATTACAGTGGAATAAGACAAAACAGCGAAGTGTATCACACAATGGTAAGTGTTTTGGAGGAAAACTGAAGCAAGGAAGGGAATGGGGGCGAGGGTGGTGGTGGTGGGTGGTGCAGCAGGTGGGCATGGGTTGCAGTTTTGAATAGGCAGAGGGGGAAGAAACACTGATAAACATTTGAGCAAAGAGCCAAAGGTGAAGGGAGAATAAGTCGCACTGGAATTGGGGCAGAGGGTTCCAGGCAAAGGGGTAGGATTGTGCATGTTGGGGAAGCAGCACAGAGGCAGACGTGCCTGAAGTCAGTGGGCTGGGAAACTAATAGATGGGAAGAGATGGAGACCAGGAGAGGCTAGCATACCAGTGAGTGTATTATAAGGATTTGGACTCTCATTCTGATTGGTGAGGAGCTGTTAGAAGGTTTTGATCAGAAGACTAACATTTTTCCTCTTTATCTTTAAAAATATCATTTTAAACTGCTGTGTTGAGAATAAAATATAGAGGGGGCAATTGCAGTAACTGAACAGTGGCCTAGTGGCCTTTCTCGTGAGATGGAATAAAAATATAAATGTCTTTTCATTGAAAAAAATAATGAGAACTGTTATGATCCGTGCTCAGAATCTTAAAGAGATTGGCTAGTTTGACTCGAGGCTTGATTGACAGTACTAGAATTCCTCAAACTACATTTTTGTTGTTGTTGTTGTTCTTCAAGCCAGAAAGAGCTTCCTCTCAGTACAAAGAAGAGTACTGTCTTAAAAAGTAGGTGATCAATGTAGGAACGTGCGCTCCTCTGCAGTGGTGCCAGTTGAAAGTATGAATTGCTTGAAAGAGAATTCAGATCAACAGAGCATTTGGGATGGATCCATAATAGATATAGCTCATTTAATTTTGAAAGTATTTTGCTCTCCTGCAGAGTCTCTTTATTAGCAGACACAAAGGGTTGAATGGGCCACTGGTGTGGCTGTGAAGATCGATTCTTGTTTTTGTCATCTTTATCATCAAATTGATAGCTTTGGAACTCAGAATCTGAATATTTCGGATTGAAAATTTTTTTCCCTTCTCCCCCATTCCTTCCTTCCTTCCTTTTTTTCAGTCCAAAAGAAATAGAAGACTTACAGTCAACCGAGTCTTTCGGCAGCCAGCAGATGAATCTCAGTATTGGTGATGACAGCACGGGTAGCTGGTCTAATTTAAGTTTTGAAGATGAACACCAGGATGAAAGTAGCAGTTTTCATCACCTAAGTGAAAGGTAACTAAATTTGTGCGTGTGATTGCATAGTTTAGGTCCTCAGACCTCAGAATTATATTTACACGGGATGTTTAAAAATTAGAAATATGCCATTATTTTCAGAATATGTTTTATGGTCTATAATGTAGTTCTAATATATATATATATATATATTTTAGTTCTAATAGTTTTTGACATTTATTAGATACCATGATTAGCTAAGCTAATTTTCTTTGGGTGTGACAATAGCTGATGTGAAAAATACTGCATTCATTTGATTTTATACCTTTAGGATTTTCCTGGACTTCCGTGATTTTTGAGGAAAAAATGTATTTCTCATTTCAAAAAATGTTTTTCTTTAGAAGCTGAAAAAAAAGACAGTTATCTGTAAAAGTTATCTAAATGACCCTGTAATTTTCTTGTTATTAGTGAAAGTAATATCTTTCTTGGGAGGATTCCTCATTTACCCTGCTATCCAGGAACAAAATGGCCGAGAGCATTTATACTTGAAAATACATAAACTTCTTGTAAAAATACGGTATTGTACAGCGGAAGGCATTTCCCTGGTATATAACTTGTCTTAGTTAATTTTGTTCGTAGTAACAGTCTTTAGCATATTTTATTAATTATGATACATTTGTTTCTTACATTCTTGACTCTCTAAAGGCATTCCTGACTAAACTATAAAATGCCATAAATTTTTTTATCTGCATTAATTGATAATTGGAATTAATAAATGCCATCCAGGGCTGAGTCTAGGGAGAGGAAAAGGTCCTAGTTTTTGGCCTGTGAGAAGGACCCTGTGAGGCTTCAGTTGAACAAAAACCCTTGGAATTGACTTAAAAAGAGGAAGAAGTGAGAAGACTGTGGGAGGAGGGGAGGAAGGGAAGGAAATGGCTTCTCACCTGCTAAAACACATCATCTCAGAGCATTTTGTTTGATGCTTGGATTAACCAGTAAGTATTAATATTTGTATAAAACATCTGTTTTGTCATAGTTTCTTAAAATGCTGTGTAAACCACCAATACATCTTAAAATCTGGGTCAGGGACGCCTGGGTGGCTCAGTGGTTGAGCGCCTGTCTTTAGCTCAGGGCATGATCCTGGGGTCCTGGGATTGAGTCCTGCATCCAGTTCCCTACAGTGAGCCTGCTTGTTCCTCAGCCTATGTCGCTGCCTCTCTCCCTGTGTCTTTCATGAATAAATAGATGAAATCTTTAAAAAAAAATCTGGGTCTAAGAAGGCAGTCTTTAAAACTGGTAGTGGGAAGTAGGGGTCATATCACAAACATTATTTGGCCCTTTCCATAACTCTACCTAGAATAGAATGTTAAGACTTAAATTCTCCTCTCATCTTGGAGAAACATAGGCTTCTAGGATTTCAGTGAGGGTCGACATTGCTGCGTAGGAAATCCTAGCGTTGCAATGGTGAACGAGGGTTAGTGGCCCGTGGCATCAAGGGCCTCTGTAGCCAGCTAAACAGCTTTGTGCAGAATGTTGTCTGGTTAGATGGCTCTGTCCTTGGTTCTGTCCTTCTTAGCGTTTTATTAGTGATAGAAAATAAGGAATCCTGCCCATTGGCATCAGTGGTTTTGCTTTCCTGTGGGTTTAGTTACCCATGGTCAGTCGAGGTCCAGAAGCAGATGATCCTCCTGACATGTTGTCAGAAGGCCACTTATTGCCTAACACTACTGTCATTGTGCCTGTGTCATTCACCACACATCATCTCATCTCATCTCAGATGATTATCATCTCACATCATCACAAGGCTGGTGAGTACACGCAGTAAGGTGTTTTGAGAGAGACAGACCACATTCACATAATTTTTATTGTAGTATACTGTTAAAATTACTCTTTTTAGTTTTTGTTGTTAACCTCTTACTGTGCCTAATTTATGAATTAAACTTCATCATAGGGCAGCCCGGTGGCTCAGCGGTTTAGCACCGCTTTCAGCCCAGGGCCAGATCCTAGAGACCCAGGATCGAGTCCCGCATCGGGCTCCCTGCATGGAGCCTGCTTCTGCCTGTGCCTGTGCCTCTCTCCCTCTCTCCCTGTGGATATATCATGATTAAATAAATAAAATCTTTAAAATAAATAAATAAATAAACAAACAAATAAACTTCATTATAAGTAATGTATGTAAAGAAAACATAGTATGTGTAGGGTTCAATACTATCTATCCATGGTTTCATGGATAGCCACTGCAAGCCTTGGAACACATTCTCTGCAGATAAGGGAATACTGTGCTCATTACTTGTGAATGACTTAAAATAAAGATGAAAAGATCATCTCATTAACCAGAACCAAGTTTCAAAAAGACCAAATCAGGCTGAGACTCAAAGAATTATGTTTAACATGGTAAATGCATTTGGTTCAGAAAATTAACTGGATTCAGGCTGGGGAATAACATGGCTTTATAGCATTTTGTCTGAAAAACACCTGTAGTTTACAGTCTTAATAAGAACAGTTATGCTATGTGGCTGTCGAGGTTCAAGGACAGAGAAAAAGTAGGGCTCATCCTGGGTTGATAGTGTGATTGCTGAACATACAATTTCTAGTGCCTCACCTTCCAGAGATTAAGATTCAGTAGGTCATTGGAGGTCCCAAGAATCTCCGATGATTTTACTGCAGGTGCTTCAGAGGCCACACTTAAGATACATGGCTGCACGTGTTTTGTCTTTGATGACATCTGTAGGAACTGTAATTTTCTGGTACAGAGATCAGATAGGAGATAAAAGACTTAAGTGTTTTAGACCCTCCATATGCTTTTTTACTCCAAGTAGGAAGGTTAGTAGAGGGCAACAGTTAAAGAAATAATAATTTCAGAGTTTCATAGGTGCTTATGAGGAATGTGTAGTTATTTGATCTGAAAGAGGCTTGGTTTGTGTATGTGGGTCTCTTAAGTACTGCAAACGGGCTGTGAATTTCTTAGAAGCTATGTAGTGGGTTAGGTAAGAGATGGGACTGGGCTTGCGGAATTCTTGAGATAGTATTTATGAGATATGTCCAAATCGACAGTAGTTTTCATGTGGCTGAAAACCACAATAAAGAATCTGAGCCTCCATTTATCATATGGTTTCACTCATATGCAGAACATAAATAGTGAAAGGGACCATTAAGGAAAAGGAGGGAAACTGGGGAACAATTAGAGAGGGAGACAAACCATGAGAGACTCCTAACTCTGGGAAACAGACAAAGGGTTGCAGAAGGGGAGGCGGGTGGGAGGATGGGGTGACTGAGTGACTGGCATTGAGGAGGGCAAGGCACTTGATGGGATGAGCACTGGATGTTATACTGTAGGTTGGCAAATTGAATTTAAATTAAAAAAATCTTAACCTTTGGCCCCCACTGGCTTGAGGTACACCCCTTCTAGACATAGGAAATATGAAAAGATGTGAAAGGAAAATACACAGATAGGAATAGATAGGAAAAGATTTAAAAGAAAATGATGGATGCAGGGCAGTGTTTAAGAATGAAATATCACTGTTAAGTGAAGATATTCAGTTGTTTTGTGTCAGATTAATGGAAGGTGATTGTATCTCCTAGGTTGCTCGGGACAGGCCAGGTTTGCTTCTGTTGCTTTGGTGTAGTTATTAATGGTGACTTCTTTCATTTCCCAAAGTGTCCTGCTTAGATGAAGAATTATACAGTCCCCCTAGTTAGGTGGCATTTCATAGATAACTGACTTTAAATCGGACCCACTTTGAGGGGTAGGAGGGGTGGGGGAATGAGGTTAAATAGAGGGAGTTTGAATTTTTAGTCTTCACATTTTTTTTTGCCGTTATTCATTTCATGTTCACCTAAACTTTAGGGGATGGGTTTTGATGATTAATTAAAAGGAGGAATCATTATTGTTGTCAGAGTATGGGTAAGGATTTTAATTTTGTAATATTTTTCCTTTGTTTAGAAAATCATTCCTATATTAGAGGTAGTGCAATGTTTGAGATCTTCAGTTTTCCCTTTCTCTTTGGCTCACAGCTGCCTCTCCATTCTATATTTCCATGTTTTTCCATCTTTGGTTTGTCTGACGACAGACCACATAGGCAAAACTCTGGCTGCTTTCAGGGTTTTATAGATGGAGTTATATTTGTCTGAGCACAGGTTGAAAAGAAACTACTCAGTTTTAACTTCAATTTTCTAATACAGTATGGTTTGTGACCGTTTGATGGTGTCAGAGTAAATACAGATACGCAAATTATTGAAATTGCTTGTAAACTCTTTAGAACTTTTAAATAATCATCCCTTTTTTGGTAACTGTATCAACATTTACTGATGCACAGAAGATGATTTTGTGTTAATTCACTTTTTAAAACCAAAATTTTGGTTTTGTGTACATATTAATTTTTGTAATTGCCTAGCCTAATGTGGGGAAACATAAGCTGCTTATCACTGCGAACTAATGTGCTTACTAATTATTTTAATGATTAGAATTTTAAATCGCATGTTTAGGTTTTAATCTGAAAAATTAAATTTAGTATTGTTTCTGAACACAGTCGCTTATTGTTTCTTTTTGCTTTGCTGCAATGTTAGGATATCGTTTGCTTTCCTCTTTTGATTAGATAGTTTAAGGTGTCTGTGTGGCATTAGTGACTGGCCCACCAGACAGGTGTATTGCTCGATTAAGCCTTGATTACTCAAAAATCTGATGAAAATGGATGTTATTTGCCACCTACTGAATTATACATAATGTATGAAATGAAGGTAATTGACATAATAAGGGTATTTTGAAATCAAGAAAAAAAAAAAAAAAGAAATCAGAAAACATCTTTTCTCCAAGTAGTTAGAAAAGGTCTATTTGGGATTATGTTTGGTGCCTGTTATTTCAGTACCAAATCCATCTGTCTAAAGAGCTGAGAGAATGTTAACGGTAACCTGTGATTTTTTTAAAATTTTACCCAAACTGAAGAGTTTTGGCTTCTTACAAATTATAGCCCAAGATTTGCCTAAACATGAATTTAATCATGAAACTTCTTGAGGCATTCATCTACTGTCCTAAAAGTCATTCTGTTGTGTCCATACGTGAAATAAATAGAAATTTAGACTATTTTTCCTGATGTGTGGAGGCCAAATAAGAAAACTCCCAAACACCCGAATCCGTCGGTAGCCGTGATGGTTTCTGCCTCCACGGATGCCCCCCTCCCCGGGGGCAGCTCTCACCCGAACCTCCCACTTACCACTGACAGAAGCTGTTCCAAGGAAAACCCAGGTCGTCTTTACTATTCATTTTCTGGTTCAGCTCTGTTCTTTTCTTCTTCTGGCAGTAATGGTAACAGCAGTAGCTGGAGCAGTCTTGGTTTAGAAGGAGATTTGTATGAGGACAATTTATCCTTTCCAACATCAGACAGGTTGGTCCGGTCCAGAAACTTACAAACTGATGAGTCTTTCACACTAATGCATGATGTCATACTCTGAAAAGAACGTGGGTTACAGTGCCAGTATGTATCAACCTGCTTTCCTCCTGTGTTTGGACTTGATCCTGCTTGATAATTTACATCTAATGACAAAATTCAATTATGCTAAGATACAACTGACCTCTAATTGCAAAATGTGTTACATCTATGCATGTAGTGCTCCGCCTGCTATTTTTCATCCTACCAATTACTATTTCATTAAAAAGAGCTTGCTTCCTACAGGATTTCTGGTTTTTGTTGTTGTTTTATTTGTTTTTGTATGTAATTTTACTTCATATTTAAGGAAAGCATAGGAAAAAAATTTACTCTGTTAAAAATATGTACATGACATCAGCAGAGGCATTAATGAATATTCATGGCATTCTATGATAATTCAAATGCTGTGTTATCCAGAACCAAATTAGTAGACTATTTTAACTTTAAATTATTTGAAATCAAATTTGATCATGAAATTACTTGGTGTTCTGTATCACGGTAAGGTAGGCCTTCTTGGTTACTGATGACCTACCTGTTTAGGCATCGTTTACAATTCAGATTTTAACGTGAAATGGTGTGAGAAGCAAAGCTTCCTTTTAAATTGTCATTTCTTACCTTTTTAAATGTCATATATCATATCGTAACATTCATTCTTTTCCATGTTTTAAGAATTGGTTTTAGTACCATTATTTTAATTAAAGCTTTTTTTTTTTTAACTGCTTCTGCTCTTTTATTTGAAAAGTGATGAGCCAGATGATAAAGATGAAGATCCTGAGGATGATGGAGAAGGTAAATGACTGTTTTTCAAAGTGTTTGCATGTTTTTTTGTATAAGGTTTCCTAGAAGAGTCTTCACTTCGTGCGTTTTCATCTGTGGGCCTCCAGGTTATTATAAATTAGGGTATTTGCAAATCACAACAGTCCTGAACTAATGTATCCGGTGACAGGTCCTTTATTGAACCATTTGTACCATTTGATTGCTAAACTAATGAAGTGTACCCATTGGTGTGAAAACTGAATTACTTAAAAAGAGTTATTCAGTTATTTGAGAGGGAAATTTATGATAATCTCTCTCTGTGTAATTATCTTTTTTAAAACATAAAACCCTTACATTATAATATATAATTTATTAAAATCATGGCATATGCTCTAGTTTTATCCTTCCAAACTAGTAACTTCTTAAATTAGTGTTTAATGTTGATCTTACATAAATCAGAAGGTAAAAATTAAAAGATATTTTAAGATACATTCTTCCCTCTCTCAGTCCTATTCCTGAATTCACAAATAGACATATTTGAAGAAAATATTCAGTTCTTCCTTTGATGAACACAGTGCCAAATATCTAAATACCAGAAGTCATTGGTAACAGAGTTCTGGACCATGATTTGTAATCCTTAATTCCAATATTAGAGTATCTGAGTGAATGTAGAAACTTTCTATATTGAAGCTGAATTTTCATTCAGCTGGTTTATTTAGATGGCTTATTTTTTTAAATTATGAAAATACCAATAATGTCTTCTATAGAGCAGCACCTAAAAATATTTATAGTGTTTGAGATATTTGTTTTTGAGCTAGTGCTTTTTTTCATCATTTCCTTAGAAGTAGGGCAAACTGAGAAAAATGCCTAAATGAATTCTTGAAATGTACTTTATTAACACCTGAGTGTCCAGTTAGTTTTACCTCCAGTTATGCCTTTCTTATTTAGGGAAGTCATGTACCCATTTTTGAGCTAAAATCCTCAGACTTGAGGTGATTATTTTTTAGTCCCAGTGCTTCTGCTAAGTTAGACATTCTGTTTTTAAGTAGACATTCTTCATATAGGGCTTCTAGAAGTAAGTTTTTGTCATTGGATATGACATAGGGATAGGTCAATATTTTTAGAGATACAGATAGGCTAGGTAATATTTGCTTTATTTTGTTGACTGAAAAAAATGTTAACTTTGTCTAGGAAAGTTGTGTCATGTCTGGTATCATGATATCATGGTGTACCAGACCCCTTTTTTGATTGAGAGTCATTGAGGGGAGAGGAGGGAAAAGGCAGTACTTTTTTTTTTATCTTAAGAGAATGACACAGATCTGTTGTCTAAGTGAAAACATTAGGGACCAACACAAATCCTAGAAATGATTAGTAGTAGTCTAGAATGCCCTGCAAACTTTAAAAAAGAATCAGGGACCGTCACCAACAAATTTCCACGACTGGCACAAACTGACGTGACGTCTGCCAGCATGCCCACTGTTCACCTCAGTGTGGGAGGGCACTTACTTGTGTGAGCTCTGCTTTTAGCTCAGCCCTCTTTAAGCAGGAGTGATGATATGGGTCTACAGGTCATTAGTTTTATAGCCAACAGCGATTCATCCTTCTTTATGTTGAGAACATAATTTTCATAAAAAGAAACTTGTGAGTAATAGCTTATTTACAAAGAGGTGTGCCAGAAAATTCCCTGGTCTGCCTTTTGGGATGTAAGTGGCTGCATGTGACATTTCCCCCCGTCCTTTGCCTAAAAAATGAAGTGGTTGAGAGCATGGAGCCAGACTGTTATGTTCATGTCCTGGCTCAACCACTTCCCCATTGTAAGACTCCGGATCTCTCTCTGCCTCACATTCCTCACCTGTAAGATAGAGATGGTAGTTCTCACTTCATAAGATGGGTGTGAGGGTTCCAGGAGTTTGTATATAGGAAGAACTAGGATGTAATATGTATATGTAATACTACCTAGGATGTAATATGCCCTGTACAAGTATGTGTTGCTTCTGTTACGTAATTCAAGAAGCTTTCTCAAAGTCCATTTAATACATTTCTTTATATGAGATTTCTATTTTGATGGTTTATAATTTTGTTTCCTCTTTTCTTTACTTGTGGATTGTATTTTGACACAAATCTATGGCATTTATAGTACTTGAATTCAATGCCTCAAAATAGAGTTTTGTATTTGTGCTCTCAGTAGATAGATGATCAGCGTTATTCCTTTGTTGTAGCTTTATTTTGCCCTTTGAAATAAATGTTTTGGTTGATGTTAAGCTGAGGATGAGGGAAGACAGATTTTTTTTTTCCGAGCATTCATTGGAATCTTAAGAAATGGAAAATATTTCTCTACCCATGGGAACCAGAGTATTGAGAGTTGAATTGATGAGTTTCACTTTATGTCGTTCAAATGTAAATACTAGGTTTGGGGCCAGACAGAAAGATTCTGCTCATTACCAATATTGACATGGAGCCTTGCACAGTGGATCCCCAGCTAAGGATTATTCTTCAGTGGCTCGTGGCTTCTGAGGCTGAAGTGACAGAACTTTATCTTCATGACTCTGCAAAGAAGGAGTTCATACAAGTAAGCACCTGCTGCACAGGGTGGTTGTAAGGCCATGCTTAACCATCTTCGGTGTTCTGTATCCCATGGGTGACCTAGCCAGACGCCCCTTGATTGCACAGTGGGTCCGTGCTTGTGTGCTAGAGTCGCATAGTGGGTCCGGATGTTAGCCCTGCCCCTCTGGTAGTGTAACCTTGGGCACGCTCAAGGTTTCCTTATCTGCACTATGAAAATGAGAGGTTACCTTACAGAGGTTTATGAGGATTAAACACAATACTGTAAAAAAAAAATATGCTTGCTCTAGCGCCTGACATCCTAAGCACTCAGAGTTAGGTGCCATTAATAACCATGTATTCATATGGAAAGATTGAGTTATTATTTGTTTTAAATTGATTCATAATTATGCCTGGCAATTAGTATGTCTCCTACTCTGTTAATCCAGTTGTATTAGTGGGAGAAGCTAGCATGCTTCAAAAAGCCATGAAGGTTTAAACATCTTATAAGGGGCCATGGGGTTCTTAATAATGCAATATTCAGATTCAGTACACTAATTGGGTATTTTTATCAAGAACTTAACTGTGTGCCAGGCATGTTGTTAGTCAAGATTTTTATTTTATATAGTCTTAAAATTTTTGTCCCAGAATCTTCCTTATCAGAATTTTGATTTAATCTTCTTATAGGGTATAAAATAGTTCAATGAATAACCGGTGCAAATTGATCTATAACAAAAAGGGAGCAGTCCAGTTACTCTTGATTCCTGGTTCAGAATTTACAAAGATATAGTTTAAAGAAGTGTGTGGAAGAGATATTCAGTAAAAATGACCTTTTGTTGGTATTTTATTGTTTGTTTTTTCTTGGACTTTTGGATTTTTCTAGGTTAGGTTTCTGGTTTGAGGCAGAAGGAGAAGATAAGACAAAGCGATCTTCAGGAAATAAATCGTCAAGAAGGAGTAGATAGGAAAGGTGTGAGAGCCCACTGGAGGGAAGCAGATATTTTCAAGTCATTTAGTCTTAAATAAAGTGAGGGCTAAGGAAGACCATGGGCAGAGCTGAGCGTGAGCATGATGGTGCTAGGCGCTCATCCCCAAGTAACCTAGGGAGGACATTCTGAAAATTCCTCAAGAAGTTAAACCTGGCATTATCATATAACCCAGCAATACCCAAGAGGAATGAAAATGTATGTCCATTATTCCTACCAGGCCAGAAATGGAAACATCCTAGAATGGATAAATAAAATGTGGTATTTCTATGCAATGGAATATTATCTGTCAAAAAGGAAGGAAGTGCATACATGCTACGCCATGGAGGAACCTTCAAGTCACATTAAGTGAAAGAAACTGGTCACCAGAGACCATATCATATATTTTATGATTACATTTATACGAAATGGCCCAAATGGGCACATCTGTAGAGACTGATGTAGATTAGCGTTTGCCTAGAATTCTGTTTGGGAGACATGGGGAGTGTTCACTAATGGGTAGAGCTTCCTTTTGGTGTGACAAACGTGTTCTAACAGTAATTGTGGTGATGGTTGCACCCAACTCGGTGACTGTACTAAAAACCATGGACTAAGTACACTTTAAATGGATGAATTATATGGTCTGTGAACTATATCACTATAAGGCTGTATTTAACAAGGCTAAGCATATTTACATTACAAAATTAAAGTAGTTTTTACAGAACTAAATAGAACAAAATGAGTGAAGACATATTCTGATACCGGTGACGATGTATTTATTTAAACCTGTATTTAAATTTACTTTTTTTTTTTCAAGAAAAATGAAGTATTATTGAAGCATAACATTACATTAGTTTCAGGTGTACAGCATGATTCAATATTTGTCTATATTGTGAAATGATCACCACAATATTTATATACTTTTTTTGGTTGTTTTTTTGTTGAAACATTAACATTTCTTAACTTAGAAAGCCATGTTTCCACTGAGGCCAGAGTGTGTATTCCAGAAAAAAGCCACATTACATGTTGTGGAAGGAAAAATCCACATCCTTCTACTAAGATTGACATCTTTATTATTTTATGTTCCTAATTAAGGGTGTGGCAGATGTATTTAGTTAGGTCGAGAATTTCATGTAGAGATGGCGACTCTACTCCCACACAGACTATCTGGTGGGTGAGGTTGGTGGGGTTCTGTCTCCCAACAGCCCCAAAGTGTCATTCCCTGGAGGAGATGTATTTGTCAAGGGCAGGAAGGAAACATGTTTAGTTTGTGTAGAGGGGTGGTAATTTAGGAGAGGAGGCCTTGCTATAAAACTGGGAAATAATATTTTACTGCAGACGGCAAGAATCTCATAGTTATCTGATACTAAAAATAAAAATGGAAACTTTGTTGTTATGAGATTGTCTTTGGCTAACATTGGACATGCCTTTCTTTCTTACCAGCTCTCAAAACGATTACAAGAAAAGGGATGGAAGGTGGGGGACGTCGTGCAGGCTGTGCTGCAGTACTATGAAGTGCAGGAGGAGAGGCACAAGTCACTGTTTGATTGGCTCTTGGAAGACGCGTAGAACAAACTTCCAGCCAGTACATTTTATCGTTTTGAGAGAGGAAGAAATAGATCAAGATGCATAGGGTAAACTTTGAATATTAACATTTACAGTGAACTGGGAGGGAAGTAAATCAAGCTTTTTAAGCGCATTCAGTCATCCCACGTTGTATATAGTTCATACTTTTGTAATTTCTGTCAAAGACTATCTTCATTATGCTTCTGTGCACATGCGTAGTGTGTTAAGACCCTCAGAACGTTGATTTGAAGGAAAGTCTGACCATGAGGTTTTCAGGGACATCGACACCAGTCTTCTTGCATCTGAATAGTGCTGCTACAAACCACACTGAGGTGGCTGAGGACAGAGTCCAGGGACAAAGAGTTTTGCTCCTTCACAAACAAATGCTGTGCTATTGAGAACTAATCTGACAAAAGAGCTTTGAGGCTAATGGGTTCCCCCACACACACAATAGAACTTCTGTCTTATTTTTAAAAGTCAATTTTATTTCCACAGCTCAGCTCTTGGTAGCTTTTTGAATCCCTTGCACTATTTAATTTCTTAGAAACATTGGTATTTTAGGTTCCGATAAATACCATAAATGATAGTTTCCCCATCCTTTCATCGAATGACATTATTTACTAATGTTGCCAATCCATCTGGCATGAAAATGAGTATGTGTTTGTGTGTGTGTGTATGTGGATAAGGGAGACTTTAACCTTGCCTAGTGGGTTTGTGCCCTTTTTTTTATTTTAGTGTTTTCTTGGTTAGAAACCCTCTGTTGACATTTAAAAAATGCTTTAAAATAAAATGTCTATAAAGGTTGTGCAGTAAGAATTTTTCTTTCTTTCTTTTTTTTTTTTTTTGGCAACTTTGGACCCCTAACTTATAAATGAAAATAAAGGTACAAAACATGTTAAAATTTTAAAAATTAATGTTGATATGGAAATGCATCCAGAGAAGCCCAGTAATGATTTTCATGGTCAGATTTTTGAAAAAAAAAAAAAAAATCCACAAAACTCTCTGCCTAGCAAGGATAAGCCTTTTCCAGAAAAAGAAGGGACTTCCAGCACCTTCTCACTCCCATAACCCCCTCCCGCGATAAAATAGTATCTGCATTATTTTGTAAAGTCGTCTGACATGATTTTTCTGGGCTCCATGTTTTCTACTACTTTGTCTTCAGAAACTGCCACTTGACTTGAATAGAGGACCAAGATTGTGTCTTGGTTTTGTATGTGAGGATATGCATGTGTGAATTTTTGGTTCTTCCATTAGTGTTTTGTAATCTAGAATAAATCACTTTTCGTTGGGGGCTTTTGGTTTTGCTCCATTTCATTTTCTTTTTTCCCGGAGCACTGACAGTTCTGGAAGCTGCACAAAGTGTAGAAGACATAGCACCCACCAAGGGGCAAGGAATAAGGGCACTTATATTAATTTGAATTAATAATTATGAGAGAAATGTATTTTATAATGAGAGAGTAAAGTTCGCTTAAGAAAAAATGCCCAAAGCTACTTAAATATTTTGAGGTTACAGTGTGAACTTTGATTTTTCTCAACTTAAAGAAATAGAGCAAGCTTTATAAATAAATTCACCTAAAGTTTCTTCAAGTATTTTTTACGGTGGAGTAATGCAGGAAATCTGTATAGCCGGAACTGTTTCTGTCTTTAGCTTCTCCAAACTTGAGATGCAGCAGCACTGGGCTGGGTTTATGAACGCTGGGAGCTGGGTTGTTAATCATAACAGGGATTAACTGATTATTAGATTAGATTGCATTTTTACACGTATATGACTATCAAGTTGTGTTTAGTAACTTCGATACACGTACGGGTTTGATTAACAGCAAATTGAGTTCTGCCTTTCTTTTAAACTTAAAGTGAAAATATATTCGTTTTGTAAAAAACTTCCTGTGCTTGGAAATGTTTATGTTTATATCTCTTATGGTAATAATCATTTTGAAGTAAGATTTTCCTCCTATCCTTGTTGTCTCTGCATTCGCTTGGAGCTGTGCTGGAGTCAGGGTTCCTTTACTTAGCCACCACGGAAGGACAGACCAGTCTGTAGGTGTTAGCATGTGTGGTAAGAACCCTAATGGAACTCTACCCTTGTAGCAGTGTAGGGGTGTAGAGAACAATATTAAGTATTAGCAGATGTGAAAACAAGTGTGAGCAAAGCTCCTTATATGGAGAGAAGTATCTTTTAATCAAGGACATTCTAAACTTACTTTCGTTAAAGGCACTTTGTGATTATTCCAAAGACATCTTATGTCTGTTTGGTTGCTCGGTCTTCAGCCCTGTTTGTTGAGAGGACCACCCCGCCCTCCTCCCCCACCGTCTCATTTTATTACTAATCTACTTGACATATTTATATTGTAACATGGTAATCTTGCCATTCTGTGCATTTCGGCCCTCATGAAATTACCATGTCTTATTCAGAACTCTTAAAATTGTGATATGCATTGAGTTGAATTCTGTTTATCAACTTCAGAACCCTTGAAGGATCTGTGGAAAGAAAGTGAATGACAGGAGGCCTCTGATAAGGGTTCTTTTTTTTTTTTTTAAGAACATTGTTTTTGACTGAAATGTAACAATTCTTTCATAGCCTTCTTTTCCCAAGGCAAGTTTAAATTACATTCATATTTTGGATATTATTAATGTTGGTTTTGAAGATATTTCTTGATTTATACAAAATGAATGATTAAGTCACGGAGGAAAATTAAAATATCAATTGGGTTGGTTGATAGAATTTAATGGAGTAATAAGACCTTTGAGAGTATTCACTTAGTGAATACATGCGATAACATCTTTATACTTTGAAAAATGTTCCACTTACCCTTTCAGATATTTGATGTGAATTAATTCAACTCATAATACTTGCATTTTGCTTAAATAAGGGTTTTATGTTGCTGGTAGGAGAATTTAATTACTTATTAAATGTACCATGTATAAAGTGAAAGACCGTTTATCTACATGGCTTTGACATCAGTGCACATTTGCCAGAAGCAAAACTTAACCCCGACTGATCATCAGAATTCAGACTCAAAATTTCTTTTTAGTTAATTATTTAGCTAATAGTATGCTTTCACAATTCACTGTCAGTTTCCCATCAGTATGTTGTTTAAATTTTATATTTCTCAAAGGAAACTTCCCACAGTTTAAAAAAAATATATTAATGCATCCACACTCAGGGTATAGGGAAAATACTTTTCCATATAAAGCCCTGCCCACCTGTCACCAGCACAAGACAGTTAGAGCTTCAGTGGGAATTATGTGATTACCTTCAAGTGAAATGCATCTTTCCCCCATTTTTAGCAAAAGACCCCACACGCATTTACTCACTTATATCCCTGCCCTGAAGATGGAGATGCAGTGTTGGTCACTCTTGTCACTTTATTTATTTATTTTTTTGTTTTACCATCCATGTACATTCCTTTCACATGGGTAGAATTGTAGTTCTAGAAGTTCATTATTTTATTTTTGTTGTAATGTTTGAATACTATTTAATATCGGGTTTTAATATTGCTGGATTTGCTAACTTTGGTTACTTGTGCAGTGTTTAAAGTAATTCACATTCTTGTTTAATATATATATATATAGCAAAAGCAGCTTTGGGTAATTGTAGCTGTTTATTTGTGCAGAATTACTACATTAAGATCTCGTATAACAGTAACTTTTTTTAGCTTTTCTGTCCTTTAATATGTTCATTTACCAAAATACGAACTTCAGGATGCACTATAATTTTGTTTTTGCAGTGGCTCAAAATAAACATTTCAGAAATCACCTTTGTAATAATTTGCAATTAATTGTTCTTTTATCTTTTATGAATTGTTTGTCTGTGATCTTTCCTCTCCCAACTAAGAATTCTCCAATAAACGTAAGAGATGCCTGGCCTCAGTTTCCTTCTATATTGTCTTGTTAACTGCTCTGTCCTGAACTAAACAACAAAGGCGTTAATTGAACTGCCATGATAGAAGACACATAATCTCCGTGCTTCTAAAATGGTTTCTGAGAACTACAGAACCTGGGTATTTTTAATCAGACACTGGATTCTGGCTGTATATTCAGACGCCTCTGAATGCTGACATAAGTGACTTGAAAGGCTGGCTGCCCAACCTATTTTGCATTTGAGTGCCAAGTGGAATATTATGGTTGCGTGTTCAGGAATTCTGGCCTGGATCCAGCACTCCTTCCGCAGGTGATAGGGAGCATACATACCCCCTGTCATGCCATGTAGCATCGGGCTTAAGTAGCATCGGGCTTAAAAGTCAGATGTTGATTGTTGCTAATGGACCATGACTTGTCCTCAGTGGGTAAAGCCCAGAAATTAGGGACAGGGGCCCTATCGCTACTTGTCATGCAACCTCTCACCTAAAGCAGGTAAGATCAGTATCGTGCCTAGAAAAAAATCTGAATGATATGCCAGCAATTCTTCATTCTCCAGGGTTGCTCAAAGAGGGGAGGAAGGTTCTAGAAATTAGAGGCTTAACTTTATTGCTCCTGAACAAAAAACAAATCATAGTTGTTAAGAGCACCATTTTTTAAGTGCGTAGACAAGAAAGGGAGACACAGCACAGGTTTACCAAGAGCAGGTTCTATGAGAGCCTTTTTCCTTTTTCAGTAGAATTGTTCCACTGGCGCATTAGGATCCCAGAGACCTGGTATCTGTATTTTAACGAGGCATTTTGTATGGAGAAAGGAATGAACAGTTGTGGCTTCTTGGCTTCTGAGAATGTGTTCCCAAAGACGTGTAGTTTTAATAGGTCAGTGTCGACCTAGAGGGTCAACACCTAATGTACCGTAGGCCACCTGCTGTAGAGCCATTTTATACCCGCCTTGGGTGAAGATCGTGTTGGAATATACTGACCAGGGGTGTCGAAGAGCATTGCAGGGCATTGCATGGTAACCATTTTGAAGGACAATATTCAAACAATTGCAATAAACTTGGACAAGGAACTTCTGAGTCTGTTTTATTTTTTTCCCCTTTTGTCCTTGTGACTGAACCACAATTTGACATTTTCTTCCAAAGAGGGGAAGGTTCTCTTGCTTACACACTTTTACAAATTGAATATTCTGAGCTCATATTTTCCTCCAAATACCATATTTTTATGACTTTCTAGACATACACTTAGTTCTCTCCCAGTTACATAAATTCTGTGAACCAAGGAATTGAAGCCTAGAGATTCCGTAGGGGCTTACAATGATGTGAACTTGTGCAGAGTCAGAACAAGGCTGTCGGAAAAAAAAAAAAAAGCTGCCAGAATTACATCTGAAATCAACCTCCTCTCTTTTTCTGTTTATAACAGAATATGGGCAGTTGTGGGGCAAGGGGGCATGGATTCCAGGGAGACTAAAATGTTCTGATAAGGGCTTTTCCAACAAGTCTTGTCTTTGAGTCACCTCAAGTGCGTCGTGGCACATTTTGGGCCAACTTAAACTGCCTAGATTTGGGCAAGCCAGCTGACCTTTCTACTGCGTTGAACCCTAAGAGGCCATGGCTTACCGGAAGGGTCTCTGGTTAAACACAGAGCTAGGGAGATAACGGACAGTACGTTTAAGAAGCCTGATCACCTGAGGCCTCCGTAGGCCCAAGGGGCTAAGTGCTCTGGAAAGGTAGGAGGGGAGTAGTGGTTCTGGGTAAGTACAGGGAAGTGGGAGAGGAGAGACCCTCAGGGCTTCTATCAGAGTGCTAAGAGGTTGCAGGGAGAGGAAGTGGGCCATAGCCAGGGCCCTTGTGGGAGTGGAATGTGTTTGGGGGGAAAAAAGCTATGACATTAGTCCCTGCTTTTACGGAGTTTATTATTTAGCGAAGAAGAGTCATTAAATGAGTAATTAGAGAAATAGCTATTTAACTACGGTTTGAAGGGTGGTGGGAATCTGAAACAGAGAAGCCTAATGGGACTTCCCTAAGGATGTGCTGCTGAGGCTTCAGCTGGGTTCCGGCTCGGTGGGAACCAACCAGGCGGAGGGAGTCAGGGGGGTTGGGGGAGGCGGGGAGCTTTTTCAGTAGAGCAAACAAACACCCTGAGAAGAGAAGGCTTGTGGCTTGTTTGAAGAACCAAAGACCAGTTTGGCTAGAGCCTGGGGAGTTGTGACACATGGTGAAAAATATAGACCGCTCTCACCCAGATGCCTCCTCAAGAAAGTGTTCCTAGTTGTACTGCTGTAATGTACGTTTTTTATACTGTAGAAGTTGGGTTTTAAGTCTGAGGCGTGGTGGGTTGATAGTCTCACTTGACCCTGTGCTTTTTATTTTATTTATTTTTAAAGATTGTATTTATTCGTGAGAAACAGAGACAAGGACGTAGGCAGAGGGGGAAGCAGGCTCCCACCGGGGAGCCCAGTCGGGGACTCGATCCCAGGACCCCGGGATCACGCCCTGAGCTGAAGGCAGACACTCAACCGCTGAGCCACCCAAGCGTCCCGACCCTGTGCTTATTAAACCATGCCTGGACCATCAGGTTTAGTCCCAGATGCCATCTCACCAAGGACAGAGAGAGCGTGAACCATCCACACCCATGACTGTCTAATTCGGGAGGAACTAAAAAGGAATCCTTTTAGTTGTCACTGAAATACAAAAAGCTGCTTGGCCCAGAGAAGGAAAGTAGGGGGTGTGTGGTGTGTGTGTGTGACCTCAAAACTGCTTTTAAACATACAAACGGCTGTCAGTGGAGATAGATTGGAACTTGTAACCCTATAGACCAGGTAAGTGGGTAGATACTAGCAGCAGGTTTCAGCTTGTTCTCCCCAAATTAAAGCTCTCCCCAAATTAAAGGACTAGACCCTTTCCATGAAAAAAGTGTGCTTGTCTTTGGAGAGGGGTCTGCAGTGCTGGCTCATCGCTTTTGCCATTTTTTATTATTTTTAAAATTTTTTTTAAAAGATTTCATTTATTTATTTATGAGAGACAGAGAGAGAGAGAGAGAGGCAGAGACACAGGCAGAGGGAGGAGCAGGCTCCACGCAGGGAGCCCGACGTGGGACTCCATCCCAGGTCTCCTGGATCACGACCTGGGCTGAAGGTGGCGCTAAACTGCTGAGCCACCCGGGTTGCCCACTTTTGCCATTTTTTAAAAAAGATTTTGTTTATTCATGAGAGAGAGAAGCAGAGACATAGGCAGAGGGAGGATACCCAAACAGCTCCTAACTTTGGATTAGGTGACCTGCTTTCCCACTGCTTAATTTTTCCCATGGCAGTTCAGTGAAGTTTAAGAAGAACGTAGGCTATAGGGTTCAAAGAACTTGATATAAAATCACAGCTCTGCCACTTGCCACCTATCATAGGATCTAGAGCAAAGGCCTGGGATGGTGGTATTTTCCTTCACGGGGGATTTCCTTTGCTTCTGACAGGTGCCTGGGGGCACAAGTGGTCTTGGAGCTCCTGAATTTAAATTCAAGCATTGAGGTTTTCTGAATAAACCAGGGGGCTGGAAACTGCTGCACACCTGGGCCAGGGCCTGTGTACGAGCGGTGCAGCCCATCAGGGTTCCTCCTTAGAGAAGGGGGTGGTGTTTGAGAATTGCTTTGTTGGATAGGGTAGCGGGAATGGACTCCTGCCTTGTTAAAGCCCCACGAGGCTACCAGAGTTCTGTGTATCACATTTTTTTCTTCAAGTTTGGCAAATATTCCTAGGACAAAAGAGTGGTGTTGGGTGCCGAGTTTCCTTGCTGGGGTTCTTTGCTTTTACTAGATGTGACCCCATTGATTCCTCAATATCCTTATGAGCTGTTTGATGCTTTTAAGAGGCTGTTTTGATATTTTATCCAATTTTTGCTCCCAGGTAACAACTCAAAAGATTTTAACTTACATGGAAGTACATTTATTTATTTATTTATTTATTTATTTATTTATTTATTTATTTAGCTATCTCCATGTGCTTGACCCTTGACATCCCTTTTATTTTTGTATTTTTATTTGTTTTTTTTTGAAGGGGTCATAAATACAAATGATATTAAATCCCGAAAGGTATAAAGACACACAGTGACAAGTCCTTCTTAGAGCTTTCCAGCCACCAAGCGGCGCTCCCAGAAACAACCACCTTATGGTTTCTGCTGTGCAGCAGTTGTGCTAAATAGGATGCTTCAAAGCTTGGATTGGCTGTTATAACCCATCATCGGATGTTAATTTGAAAGTGTCAAAAAACAGGAAATGGTTATTGTGAAAGTCAAGTTAGTGGTTACTCCTGGGGCAGAGGGATTGACAGGAGGCTAATGTGGTGTCAATAAGACTCTATTTCTTGCCTTGAATGGTGGTTAGACTGTATAGATTTGTGCAATTCTGTGTATACATTTTGTTTAACATGTATGTGTGCACGCGCGCGCACACACACACACACACACACACTTTAAGAAAACAACTGCACAGACACCTGGGTGGCTCAGTCCATTAAGCATCTGACTCTTGATTTCTGCTCAGGGCATGATCTCAGAGTTCTTAGAGCAAGCCCTGCCTTGGGCTCCATGCTGGAAGGGGAACCTGCTTAAGTTTCTCTTCCTTCATCTCCCTCTCCCATCACCCACCCCACTTGCACACGCTGTTTCTCAAAAAAGAAATAGTAATAATTAAAATACGTAAAAATAAAAACACAACTGCGGAATTGATCATCTCAAAAACACCCAGAGAGAACAGATGGGTTACTTGCAAAACAATAATTTGATTCACCGCAGTTAACAGTTCTGACAAAAGCCCAAGGATAATAAAATGATATCTTCAAGCGCAGGTTAAAGTCAGATCTAGAATTTCACATACTTCTAAACTATTTTTCAGTAATGAACACAAAATTAAGGTAATTTCTAATGGACCAAAAGAATTCACAGTTAACCTTCGTGCGCTGAGAAAAACTGCTAAATATACCACTTTCATAAGAGGTTATTGAATGCTATGGAAACAGTGAAGAAGCAGTGTTTCAAGTAATAATTAAAATAGAAAAATGATTTCTATACACTAACAATGAGACTGAAGAAAGAGAAATTAAAGAGTCAATCCCATTTACAATTGCACCCAAAAGCATAAGATACCTAGGAATAAACCTAACCAAAGAGGTAAAGGATCTATACCCTAAAAACTATAGAACACTTCTGAAAGAAATTGAGGAAGACACAAAGAGATGGAAAAATATTCCATGCTCATGGATTGGCAGAATTAATATTGTGAAAATGTCAATGCTACTCAGGGCAATTTACACGTTTAATGCAATCCCTATCAAAATACCATGGACTTTCTTCAGAGAGTTGGAACAAATTATTTTAAGATTTGTGTGGAATCAGAAAAGACCCCGAATAGCCAGGGGAATTTTAAAAAAGAAAACCATATCTGGGGGCATCACAATGCCAGATTTCAGGTTGTACTACAAAGCTGTGGTCATCAAGACAGTGTGGTACTGGCACAAAAACAGACACATAGATCAGTGGAACAGAATAGAGAATCCAGAAGTGGACCCTCAACTTTATGGTCAACTAATATTTGACAAAGGAGGAAAGACTATCCATTGGAAGAAAGACAGTCTCTTCAATAAATGGTGCTGGGAAAACTGGACATCCACATGCAGAAGAATGAAACTAGACCACTCTCTTTCACCATACACAAAGATAAACTCAAAATGCATGAAAGATCTTAATGTGAGACGACAAGATTCCATCAAAATCCTAGAGGAGAACACAGGCAGCACCCTTTTTGAACTTGGCCACAGTAACTTCTTGCAAGAAACATCCACGAAGGCAAAAGAAACAACAAAAATGAACTATTGGGACTTCATCAAGATCAAAAGCTTCTGCACAGCAGAAGAAACAGTCAACAAAACTAAAAGACAACCAACAGAATGGGAGAAGATATTTGCAAATGATGTGTCAGATAAAGGGCTAGTTTCCAAGATCTAGAAAGAACTTATTAAACTCAACACCAAAGAAACAAACAACCCAATCATGAAATGGGCAAAAGACACGAACAGAAATCTCACAGAGGAAGACATAGACATGGCCAACAAGCACATGAGAAAATGCTCCGCTTCACTGGCCATCAGGGAAATACAAATCAAAACCACCATGAGATCCCACCTCACACCAGTGAGAATGGGGAAAATTAACAGGGCAGGAAACCACAAATGTTGGAGAGGATGTGGAGAAGGGGGAACCCTCTTGCACTGTTGGTGGGAATGTGACCTGGTGCAGCTGCTCTGGAAAACTGTGTGGAGGTTCCTCAAAGAGTTAAAAATAGACCTGCCCTACGACCCAGCAATTGCACTGCTGGGGATTTACCCCAAAGACACAGATGCAGTGAAACGCGGGGACACCTGCACCCCGATGTTCAGAGCAGCAATGTCCACAATAGCCAAACTGTGAAAGGAGCCTCGGTGTCCATCGAAAGATGATGGATAAAGAAGCTGTGGTCTATGTATACAGTGGGATATTCCTCAGCCATTAGAAACAACAAATACCCACCATTTGCTTCAACGTGGATGGACCTAGAGGGTATTATGCTGAGTGAAATAAGTCAATCAGAAAAGGACAAACATTACATGGTCTCACTCATTTGGGGAATATAAAAAA
Organism: Canis lupus familiaris; assembly: GCF_011100685.1. Classification (NCBI taxonomy): domain Eukaryota; kingdom Metazoa; phylum Chordata; class Mammalia; order Carnivora; family Canidae; genus Canis; species Canis lupus. The sequence goes on along the minus strand of NC_049243.1, from coordinate 8,434,303 downwards.
TAGTGAAAGGGAATAAAGGGCAAAGGAGAAAAAATGAGTGGGAAATATCAAAAAGGGAGACAGAACATGAAAGACTCCTAACTCCGGGAAATGAACTAGGGGTGGTGGAAGGGGAGGTGGGTGAGGGGTGGGGCACTGAGGTGAGGTGACTCGGTAAAGGGCACTGAGGTGGGCACTTGATGGGATGAGCACTGGGTGTTATTCTATATGTTGACAAATTGAACACCAATAAAAAATAAATTTATAAAAAAAAGAATTAAGAACTCTGGAAAAAAATTAAAAAAAATAAAAATAGAAAAACGAAAGCAAAAAGGAACAACCACCCAAATGCAATACTGTTCTTATAATAATTTCTACTTACTTTCTATGGCATGCACTTCACATCGTTGAATCCATGTATCAACCTTGTCATTATTATTCCTATTTTTCATGTGCAAAAAGTCAGGCTCAGAGAAGTTAAGTGTCTTCCCCGGTGGGCATAGTGGTAACGCCAGGTCGGCCGGGCCCCAGTTCTACTCATTACATTACACTGTGTCACCATATTTAAAAGCCAAAATACAGAAGGTGACAAAATTACCTGTAACAACACCTAGAGCCAACAACTATTTACCTTGGCAAATTTCCTTCCAGTTTACCTCTCATACATATATTTTATACAATTGGGATTTCTTTTATTTCATAAATATTTGCCAAAATCTTTTTTTTTTTTTAATTCCACATTCACCTTCGGGATTTTCAAGTTTGGTGGTCAATGAATCTTGCCAGGCTCTTGGATGGAAATATCTTGAACAAGAGCTCTTTGGTCTGACGGATACATATAATGTTGTATTTTCTTTGCATTCCTCTTGTGTGATGCTGCTTTGAGACAAAGTTAAGACAGTTGATAATCTTTACAATGTAAGTATTTTAAGTAGATCTTTTGAGAAGAACAGTATGTAAAAAGGATCTCTGGTTGTCTTCCAGAAAGCATGAAAAGGTATTTGATATCTCCGCATGACTACTTGATCTTCCCCTTTCCTGTCTTCACTCTTTTTTATTTTTTAAGATTATTTATTTATTTGAGAGAAAGAGCACAGGCAGGGGCAGAGGGAGAAGCAGCCTCCCCACTGAGCAGGGAGCCCAACGCAGGACTCGATCCCAGGACCCTGAGAACATGATCTGAGCCGAAGGTAGATGCTTAACCAACTGAGCCACGCAGGGGCCTCTCCTGCTTTCACTGTTACCCACCCATCAGCTCTGACAGCAGTAGAGGCTATTCCATGCACGGTTTCATGTCCCTCAGAACATGATGAGAAGAATGAGCCATAGAAAGGACAAATGTCCTTTCCAAGCTCCAGGCCCCTTTTATGCAATTGGCGGGTGCCTTTTCCCTTTGACCCCTTATCATTTCATTCAAAGTGCTTAATAGCTCCTCTCATGTAATAAGTGCCTGATAGATGTTATCAATTTTAAATATCATTATTTTAGAACTTCTGAGTTCCACTGGAAATGTCAGATGGTCTGGGTGGTGATTGCTTCTAAGCATGAGAAGGGGAATCCTAGGAAAGCTGTTTCCCAAGGTGCGTTCATTGTGAAACACCATATAAATGAAATATAACCAAGTGATAAGCAGGGAAGATGGACAGATTTGTTAGAACAAAGGCATAGACGGTGCCGTAACAGAAGAGGAGACGCAGATGACCCAGGAACCTAGAAGAATGAGGCAAAGGGTTTGTCCAATGCAGTTGAGTTAGGGCATTTAGGGAAACTAAATGAAAGACTTAGAGGTAGGCTGAATTTTTCCTTTTTGAAATTCAATTCATGTTCGAGGGCATGTCTACTGTCTTTGAGGTCTGCACAGGCTCCTAGTTGAAAGTACAGATCCACTTAGGGAGGCTATACTTTAAGTTATCACCTCAAATTTCTTCTTTAAAAAAAAACCCAATATTTTATTTATTTATTCATGAGAGACACAGGGAGAGAGGCAGAGGCATAGGCAGGGGAGAAGCAAGCTCCCTGCGGGGAGCCTGATGTGGGATTCGATCCCAGGGCCTCGGGATCACAACCTGAGCCGAAGGCAGATGCTCAACCACTGAGCCACCCAGGTGCCCCTAATTTGTGCTTTTTGTAGTGATATTTTTTCTACCAGCCCTTGTGTAAGGCAATGGGAGCATACCTGTGATGAAAACATACTTTTTCTTTTTTTTTTTTTAAGACAAAAAGCAAATAACTTTAATAATTATTTGGGACAAGAACTTGGAGCCAGGTAGACTCCATATTTACCAAGTTTATATATATATATATATATATATATATATATATATATATATACACACATTGTATATATATATATATATACACACATTCTTTTTTGGAGTTCGATTTGCCAACATATAGCATAACAACCTCTTTTATTTTTTTTAAGAGTTTATTTATTCATTTGCTACACACAGAGAGAGGGCACAAGCAGGGGGAGCGGCAGGCAGAGGGAGAGGGAGAAGCAGGCTTCCCGCTGAGCAGGAGCCCCAATGTGAGGCCAATCCCAGGACTCTGGGATCATGACCTGAGCTGAAGGCAGACGCTCAACCGACTGAGCCACCCAGGTGCCCCATACATCTTTTTCTTGATAAGGAGATGTTTGTGTTTTATGTAATGCAAATTGTGGGAGATGTAAGAAAACTAACATGAAATATATATATGATAGATGGTACGTGTAGTGGGAAGAGGAGATGGAGAGGAAAAAATGTGCCAACAGTACCCCCTTGTACTTCCGTTTTCACCCAAACTTAGTATTATTGTTTTTAGTTTTGCCCACGTTTTGTATTATATCTTAAATACCTGCCCACTTGGGATGGTGGTATAGTGGTTTTGGGTTTTGGCAGAATGGGACTGAGAAAATCTGAGTTTCCTGTTGCTACAGAGAGTTGTGAGCATGGATATAGAAGTTCATTCCTAAGAAGAGCAAATGGGACGGCACAGCAGCATGGGCCACACTGGTTAGAAACAGGGTGGGAATGTGTACACCTCAGAACCTGCCGATGTGGACAACCGGTGAGAGCTGAGCAGCAAACAGATCCAACTACATCTAAGTAACAGTTGTCTCCAATTCCATGTGCACACAAGCAATTCCATACCTTCCCTCCATTCCTGGAAATTTCCTCAAATGCCACCTGGAATAAGATGCTGGATATCTAGGAAGTAAGTGGAAGAAAAACATCTGCCTTCAAATCTAAATGTCCTGAGAATCCTTAGAATTGATCAAGATTCAGTTTCCTGCCATCATACAGAATGTGGCTAGAAATGGAGACTAAGTTAGAGTCATCAATCAGAAATAAATTCTATTTTCTGGACACCTGAGTTGGAGGCTTTAAAACCTCATACAACCAATACCTCCTTTAGAAGTGATGTTTCAGGGGCACCTGGGTGGCTCAGTTGGGTAAGAATCTGACTCTTGGTTTTGGCTCAGATCATGATCCCAGAGTCCTCAGATTGAGCCCCATGGCTTTGCACTCAGTGGGGAGTCTGCTTCTCTCTGTCCCTCTCCCCCTTCCCCTGCTCATTCACTCTCTCTCAAATAAATAAATAAATCTTTAAAAAATAAAAAAGAGCCAACTCACATGTTATGAAGGCTGGCAAATTCAGAATCTGCAGGGTAGGCAGGAGGCTATAGACCAAGGAAGAGCCAATGATGTAGCTTGTACTTGAAGGCAGTCTGCTGGGAAAATTACCTCTTTCTTAGGGGACCTTGGTCTATTTTCTCTTAAAACTTGTAACTGATTGAGTGAGGCCCACCCACCTTATGGAGAATAATTTTTATTCAAAATCTACTGATTTAAAATGTTAATCTCATCTGAAAAATACCTTTATAGTAACATCCAGATGTGTTCGACCAAATATCTGACACTGTGGCAGATAAGACACTAAGCTAGCACATCAAATTCACCATCACACTGAGCTTTGGGGCCTGGTCAAAGTGAAGACCCCAAAGGACTATTCCCACAGTGCAGTTGGGAGGGTGGAAAATAATCACAACTCTCCCACTCTGAAGATTGGAAGAAAACTAACCTGTTCAAACCTTGGCAGTGAATCAAGGTTTTTTGTTTTGTTTTGTTTTGTTTTTTTCTGAGACTTGATAAACTAATTTTCACGTGAGCTTTTGTAAAGTCTGAATTCATCTTACCTGGGTTGCCTGGGTGGTTCAGTCTGTTAAGTGTGTGACTTCAACTCAGGTCATGATCCTAGGGTCCTAGGATCAAACCCTGCATCGGGCTCCCTGCTCAGCAGGGAACCTGCTTCTCCCTCTGCCCTTTCCCCTGCTTGAGATCTATCAAATAAATAAATAAAATCTTTAAAATAAATAAATAAATAAATTCATCCTACCTGAGTGGTCTTAAAAGTCCAAGCTGAGGATTCAGTTTAACATTTTTCTGTTAATGCTTGTATGAGGCAACCAGAAATCCTTTTGAAGGGTCCACTTCCATCCTAGGCTTCAGTGATTTCCAACGTAAAGTCCCCCTCAAACAATGAAAAGCTTAGATAAAAGAAAACAAATTACAAAACCATGAGCAGGGACCAGCAGACAAGAGTGGAAATCAGTTCAAAGATGTTATATGTTAGTGTTATCAAGCACCGAATACAAAATAGCTGTGCTAGATACATAGAGGAAAGCTTAAATATGAACAGGGACTGTCTCCACATCCACTAGGATGGTATAATTAAAAAAAAGATGAACAATAAGTGTTGGCAAGGATGTGAAGAAATTGGGGTTTTTGTACACTTCTGGTGGAAATTTAAGATGATGCAGCCACTTTGAAAACAGTTTGACGGTTCCTCAAAAAGGTAAGATTGTTACCATATGATCCTACGATTCCACTTCTAAGGATTTACCCAAGAGAAACGAAAACACGTCTGCACAAACGTTTATATGTTCATAGCATTATTCATCGTAGCCCCAAAGTGGAAGTGACCCAAATGTCAATCAACTGATAGATAAACAAAATGTGGCTTATCCATACAATGGAAGATTATTTAGCCACTAAAGGGAATGAAGTAGGGATATAAACTACAACACGGATGAACCGTAAAAACATTTTGCTGTGTGAGGCAGTAGACACAAGAGGCCTCATAGTATATGATTTCATATCAGCACAATAGCCAAAATTAGCAAATCCATAGGGACAGACGGTAGATTTGGGATTGCCAGAGATTGGAGGCTGGAGTAAAAGGAGAGTGACTGCTTATGGGTACCAGGTTCCTTTTGGGGTGATAAACATGCTCATGGTTGTACAACTCTCTGAAGATCCTAAAGTCCACTAAGTCGCACATTTAAAAAGGATGAATTTTGTGCTAGGAAATTATATTTCAATACATCTTATGTAAAATATGAGCAGAGGAAAAATACATATATGTATAATTATACACATAATTGTATATATTTTTAAATGGGCTCCCTACCGGGCGTGGAGCCCAATGTGAGGCTTGAACTCATGACCCTGAGATCAAGACCTGAGCTGAGATCGAGAGTCGGATGCTTCACTGACTGAGCCACCCAGCCGCCTCGAAAAATATATTTAAAAACAAACTTCTAAAAATGAAAAAGCTAAAATAATTGAAATGAGAAACCTCAGTCGTTGAGTCTAACGGCTGATACGACATCGCTGAGAGAAAATTAGCCAAGTTTTGGAAAAAATTCTCCAGAACTTAGTGTAGAAAAACAAAGGTAAGAAGTACGAGAGGAAGGTTAAGCGTCATCGAGGGGAAGGAGAACTAACACATCTAATAATTACAGGAGAAGAGGGAGAAAATAGGGCAGAATTAATATTTGAAAAGAAGAAATTGGCCGAAAATTTTCTAGAGATGACAGGAGAACCATCTACAGATTCAAGAAACCCAACAACTCTCAAGCAGAAATGATACACATTAAATTTTCTAGGAAGAGCTGTACCCTTATTTGTCTACTTTTCTAGATTGTTGAATAAGCAAGCTATAATTTCCAGGGCAATCAGTGAGAGAATATAAGTAAAATTGCATACATTCAAACTAGTAGAGAAAACAATAGAAGTCAAGAAAACATAGAAAAAAGAAACAGAACTGGACCAAAAAATAGCTCAAAATAAGATGGGAGATCTAAATCCTGCTTTCCTCATCTCTTGTAGGTGTTCCTAAAACCCATCACCCTGCCCCCAATAAGCTTCCTGATCTGTGAAACTGGCACAACTGCTCTGGAAAAGGACTATTACCTGGTTAAGTTGGACCTGTGTGGACTGAGTATTACCCAGTTAAGTTGGACCCGCGTGTGTCCTATGTCACAACAATTTTACCACTCAAAAGACACTCTAGAGATAATCTTGCATATCTACCTATCATCTATCATCTATCTATCTATCTATCTATCTATCTATCTATCTATCTATCTCTTGTATACACACACACACACGCACACACCAGGAGATATACACAGTGTGCATCAACAGTAGACTGGATGAATAAATCATGTTATAGACATCCAATGGGATTCTATGCAACAGTGGGAAAAGGTCGTAGCTCCGTTCATTGGCGTGGATGCATTGCAAAAACATAGCAGCAAAAGAAGCAAGTCACAGAAAAATACAAGAAAGTGAGTCCATTTAGATAAAGTTCAAAACCAGACAGAGGTATATACTGTCATCATATGTGTCATATATTTACACACACACACACATATATACACACATCCACATGTACACATACATCCTTTTATAGTCATACATAACTATAAAACCACCAAGGAATAATTAATACAAAATCCAGGACAAGGATTTGCCTCGTGGAGTTGGGGAAAGAGGACAGAGGACCCAGCGGAGGTTTCCAAGGCACCAGTAATTTCCTATTTATGAGTGGTGAGTCCCCGGGTGTTCAACTCATTTTCTTCAAATGATACACATCCTTTATATAATATTGTTAATGTGCTGTATACTCTACACTGATAAAAATTCATTTAAAATAAATCACTCGACAACATTTATTCAAAGGAGGCTCTGCAGTACTGTTGACAGGTAGTCCTGGAAAATTTTGGGAAAGAAAAAAACAACCGACTTTGAAGAAAAATGATACACGAGCGCAACTGAAGATTAGGGAAGAAAAGAGAACACCTGTCTGTGCTTCCTGAGTTGAGCCCTGGGGAACCTAGACATGACCTGGGTTTTCTATTTGTCAGCCTCTTAAGGTTGGGGCGGGTGGGGCTGAGGGAGGAGACTGCTGTCCAGGGAGGCAAGCAAAGGGAAGCTGTTACCATCGCCTGTCACACCTCAACGTCTTTCTTGAATCTCCTGTGCTGTATTCCTGTGTGTGGACTCCCACCCCAGCTCCTGAGGGAAGCTTCATTCTCCACTCTTGCAGTGGGTGCTGCAACAAGAAGCATCTGTTGCCCCACAAGGGGCCTGGATCAGAGGATCAGAGCATCAGAGGAAGATGCTGGAGGGAGGCGGGCAGAGGAGGGAAGGAGATAGAGGAGGACACTTTATTTTATTTATTTATTTATTTATTTATTTATTTATTTATTTATTTATTTATTTATTTATTTTATATGTATTTTTTTATTGGAGTTCAATTTGCCAACATAGAGTATAACACCCAGTACACATCCCATCAAGTGCCCCCCTCAGTGCCTGTCACCCACTCACTCTATCCCCCCCACCCCCCTGCCCACCTCCCCTTCCACTACCCCTTGTTCCTTTCCCAGAGTTAGGAGTCTCTCATGTTTTGTCACCCTCTAATTTTTCCCACTCAGGTCCCCTCCTTTGCCCTATAATCCCTTTCACTATTTTATTTTATTTTATTTTATTTTATTTTATTTTATTTTATTTTATTTTATTTATTTTATTTTATTATTTTATTTTATTTTATTTTTTATTTTATTTTATTTTATTTTATTTATTTAATGTAAGGTTTTTTTGTTTGTTTGTTTGTTTTTTTTGGAGTTCAATTTGCCAACAGAGTATAACACCCTTTGCTCATCCCATCAAGTGCTCCCCTCAGTGCCAGTCACCCAGTCACCCTATTCCCCCTGCCCACCTCCCCTTCCACTAACCCTTGTTCCTTCCCCAGATTTAAGAGTCTCTCATCATTTGTCACCCTCTAATTTTTCCCACTCAGGTCCCCTCCTTTGCCCTATAATCCCTTTCACTATTTCTTATGTTCTCCGTATGAGTGAAACCATATAATGTTTGTCCTTTTCTGATTGACTGATTTCATTCAGCATCATACCCTCCAGTTCCATCCACGGGGAAGCACGTGGTGGGTATTTGTTGTTTCTAATGGCTGAGGAATATTCCATTGTATACATAGACCACAGCTTCTTCATCCATCATTTGAGGCTCCTCACACAGTGTGGCTATTGTGGACATTGCTGCTAGAAACATCGGGGTGCAGGTATCCCAGCGTTTCACTGCATCTGTACCTTTGGGGTAAATCCCCAGCAGTGCAATTGCTGGGTCGTAGGGCAGATCTATTTTTACCTCTTTGAGGACCCTCCACAGTTTTCCAGAGTGGCTGCACCAGGTCACATCCCCACCAACAGTGCAGGAGGGTCCCCCTTTCTCCACATCCTCTCCAACATGTGTTGTTTCCTGTCTTGTTAATGCTCCCCATTCTCACTGGGGTGAGGTGGGATCTCATTGTGGGTTTGATTTCCATTTCCCTGATGGCCAGTGATGCAGAGGACACTTTAGACCAAGGCCTCTGGCAGGAGTGTCCCGAGGCCGTTGTGGGCGGGGTTGGGGGTTGGGGGGGGGTGGGATGCTGCAGAGGGCGGAGCTGCAGCAAGGCCTGGGGGGTGGGGGGGGGGTCCTCAGCCAAGAGCGGGGACATGCTGGCCTGTGGGGCGCCGCCCAGCGATTCAGGCTGAAGGAGCCGGGGCGCTCGAGCCCCCCGCGGGTCAAGGCGGCCCGGGCCGTGCGCCCTGCAAGCCAGAGCTGCGGGGCGGAGAGGGGCGCGCGGACCTTCCACAGGTGCTGCAGCAGCGACCCTCACGGGGGCTCAGGGCGGTGGCGCTCAAAGCACCCCGGGGGGCCTGCGGCGTTTTGTTAGGACGGGAGGGAGCCTGTGGGAGGGGACCACGGAACTTCCAGCCTGTTCTGGAAACGCGGCGGGTCCGCGGCTCTCCGAACGCTGCAGTGTTCCTCTGAGCCTCAAGGTGGTACAGCAGCCCAGCGCACGGCGCGCCAGCCTCCTTGGGGACTTAGCCGCACCGCGGGCCCCATTTCTCAGTCTCGTGTAGGCATTCCTTGTTTCTTTCTTTCTTTCAGGAGAGCCCCGTCCCGGAGGAGCAGGAGCTGCACCGACCTTCCCGGGCGGAAAGGGGCTCGCAGGGAGTTGGAGCAGGACCCAGAAGGAAGGGGATGCCCTCGGGCTCCCCGGGTCAGTAACAGCTTTCCTTATTTTTTTAAAAAAGATTTTATGTATTCATTCCTGAGAGACACACAGAGAGAGGCAGAGGCAGAGGGAGAAGCAGGCTCCATGCAGGGAGCCCCATGCAGGACTCGAACCCAGGACCCTGGGATCATGACCTGAGCCAAAGGCAGCATCTCAAGCCCTGAGCCCCCAGGAGACTGGCTCCTGATCTAGCCTGCCCCGCAAGGCCTCTCCCCGCTGGCCCATCCTCTCCCCTCGCCCGCCAGCACCTAGAGCATTTTCTGCATTCTTCGGTTGCTTCTGCTCAGGTTCAGGTCAGAGCTGCTGCCCTGGGGTCGTGGGGATGTCCCAGACAGTGCCGAGCACGCAGGTGGACCATGGTCCCTGGGCTCCTGGGACAGTCCTATCCCGGGCAGGTGAGCAGGACTGCAGAAGGCCGCCACCAGCAGCCCTCGTGAGCGCAGGCCACCCCCTTCCTAATTATTTTACCTGTGCCCACCCACCTCGGTCACTCCTGGGTAGCTTTTTTGGGAATTTTCTATTAGCATTTCATCTGGTCTGTGCCATTTAAAATTAGCTGTCATCCTAAGTGACCTCTAAAAAGCACTCTAAATTCAGTCCCTGTTCAAAATGTCACCTTCCCTGAAATAGCAGCCACCTTCCATCCCTTCTTACCCCCTTACATTACACCATTGCAATATTGCTTCATTTTCCTTCTCAGCCCCTCTTCCACCTGAGGTAAGCCTATATGACTGCCTTTTTATCACCCAGGGTGTAAGCTCCCTTAGAGCTGGGGCTTCACCAGTTTTGCCCTCTGCTGTGTCCTCAGCCCTACAACAGTGTCTGACATGGTAGTGGGCAGTCGACCACCATTTGTTGAGTGGATGGATGGGCGGGTGGGTGGGTGGACGGGGATTTATGCCTCCCTGAAAGGCCAGTGGAAAAAGCAGTGTTCTGGAGTTTGCCATCTAGAGTTGAGCCACCAGTCACTTGTAGGACTTTGAGCAAGTTACCTGATCTCCCAGTGTGGCCTGTATCCTAGTCTGTAAAATGGGTGGGCTGGAGTTCATGATCCGAAGTTCTCTCCTGCCCCGATGGTTTTGGTTTTATGATTATGCCAAGGCCATACACCAAGGTGACAAGTAACATGCCATAGGCCATACACCAGGTGACAGGAGCCAAGGCCATACACCCAGTGACAAGCAACATTCATTCTTGGAAGGAAACTATTGCAAATATTAACCTAGGATCAAAAGATACGTTTCTATATGTCCATAAACATATATATTATAAATGCTTCATAATCTTTATGTCTTTATTTTTTTTTAATTTTTAAATTTTAATTTTTTATCTTTTTTCTTTATGTCTTTAACAGATTATTTTCCTAAGAAAACCTTGTATGTTTTGGTCTTTGCCTATATTCCCATTTTGGTCTCTGGCTCTATGTAGTAATGATTCTGATCTTTCTTTTTTCTTTCTTTCTTTCTTTTTTTTTTTTATTCTGATTTTTCTGACAAAGTTTCTTTTTTTAAATTATTGTTCTTCCTTTGGGATTTTCCTGTTATTTCTTCTCATTAGTAATTTCCAATTATTTAGAGTTGAGAATATTCTACACACACCAACAGGTTCCCAATTTTGGAAAATTAGCAACATTATTTTGGAAAGGAGTCATGCTCTTAGTGTGCTCCCAACATGGGAAATAGGTTTTAATAATAATAATAATAATAATAATAATAAAAGCCCTTACTTTGGAAAAAGAACTATCATCTTTATGCCATAATTTTCCTCTTGGTACTTGGCTTTAGTTGTTTTGTAGAATTAGCATATATCTGCATCTAGAAAATCTTAAAATAACTTTTTGAATGAGTGGTCGGTGGTATGGGAGACAAAAAATTCATATCCTGAGGGTAGACCTGCATGAAAGTGGTTCTTTCTTATCCAAGAGAGGAAATCTAAATGAGCTTGAGGGCAAAGGGCAGTGCCTTTCCAGTTACCGGATGGATTCTCCAAGTCCCCAACTTTAAACGTCTATGCTTCTCTCCCCAATAAAAACAAAACAAGTCATACCTGTGATAGGCAGAACAATGGCCCCTCCAATGTGTCCAAGTCTCTATCCTCAGAACCTGTAAATATTTTACCTTACATGGCAAAAGGGACTTTTTTGAGATGGGGAGATTACCTTGAATTATCCAGAGGGGCCCAATCTAATCTTCTTAAAGTGGGAGACTTTTCCAGCTGTAGTCAGAGGAAGATGTGAATGGAAAGGAAAAGTCGGAGAGAGACCCCATAGGTGCCTTTGAAGCTGGAAGAAGGGGCGAGAGCCCATGAGAACAGGCAGCTGTTCCTAGCAGGTAGAATAGGCAAGGAAACAACATCTCCCTTGGAGTCTTCAAAAAGGATGTGGTCCTGAGGACACTGGTTTGAGCCCGGTGAGACCCATGTCAGACTCCTGACCTACAAAACTGTGAGATGGTAAGATTTGTGTTGTGTTACACAACTTACAGCATAGTAGTTGGTTACAGCAGCAATAGGAAAACACAACATCACCTTCTTGTTGAATGAAAACTTTGAAGTCCTCAGAGTAAAAGAAGAAAGTCCAGGCCAGGCATCTAGAGCTGAGCCTCCGGCCACATGTGGCCACTGAGTATGTGACAAGTGACTAATTCAAGTTGAGATGTGCACCAAGTATAGAGACACATAGACTTCAAAGACGTTGTATGAAAAAAAAAAATCTCCTTAATAATTTATTCATTTGATGACCTGTTGAAATGGTACTATTTTCGATATATTGATTTCAATGAAATATATTATTAAAATGTAGTCAATTGTTCTTTTTTTTAAAGATTTTATTTATTTATTCATGAGAGACACAAAGAGAGAGAGGCAAAGACATAGGCAGAGGGAGAAGCAGGCTCCATGTGGGGAGCCTGATGTGGGACTGGATCCCAGAACCTGGGATCACACCCTGAGTCGAAGGCGGACACACTCAACCGCTGAGCCACCCAGGTGTCCCCACCTGTTCTTTTTTAACTTTTAAGAATGTGACTATTTGAAAATTTATTTATTTATTTATTTATTTATTTATTTATTTATTTATTTATTTATTACGATTGTTCCTATTTGAAAATTTAAACTATGTTACATGCATTTGCGGCCGACATTATACTTCTACTGGCCAACACTAGCTACTATAGAGCATCACTGAAGACAGGAGGTGCTAATTTCAGTGGCAGATAGTTCTCCAACCAAGTGGTGAGCTATGATGGGAATAATCGGGGAGAGGTTTCCAAGGGGAATGGTCAGGTTTTCTTGTGTCTTCCTTCCTGACCCGGATTGAAAGAGAAGGTGTCCAATGAGTTTTTAGATCCTCAGCACCTAGCCCAACGACTGGCATGTGCTCAGTATTTGTTTGCAGAGCATGCATTCGATGTTGCTGACCCTACAAGGTGCTTTGAGGAGGCAATTATCTTGAACAATTGTCCTGAAGGAGCTAGAAACTATGGTCTAACAGAAAACAGGATGCAACGACTGGTGACGACTTGCCTGTTCCCTTTTGGCCGGTATCTGTTGCCCAACCTTACCTGTTCTGGACAGGGCCAGTTAGCATTTCCAGGGAAGAAAGACATCAAAAAGACTTAGACACCAAAAAGCCGCCTCAAAGTCTGAGCCCAAATATCCAGAAACATTCCATGTAGTGATTTCTATCTGGTCTATTTCTTATCTCGGTGGCAATTTCTCAGTAATGCAGAGATAAATGGCTTGAGCTTAGAATCAGGAGACAAATTCATCTGAACTTTTGGTTCTTCTCTGATCTGCTGCGTGCTCAACTTAGCTTCCCTGCAGTTTCCTTCATCATGCCTGCCTAAAGAGGTACATGCTTTTGTTTATCAGCACAGAGTGCTGTGAGAATGAATTTGTGGCTCTAATTAGAAGTATTTTTTTTAAAAAAAATATCAGGGGTAATTTGCCTCCAAAACAAATTATCCTGGCACAGGAGTTGGGATGCTGATCAGTTGCTTTGCTGCAGCCCTGACTTTGACATTTGCGGGACCAATTGTGGTTCAACAGTTATTATAGGGCCAATGTACCATATTTGAAAGCATCCACCATGGTTATATGCAGCTAAATGTTGCTGGTTATTTTTCCCCGTGTGATGTCATTTGCTTAACTGAAATGAACTTTGTGCCATTAAAAATGGGGAAATACAATTGATTTCAATGCCATTTGAGTCTGTTTTGAGGTATTGTGGACGGAAATATCCTGGTTACTTGGTTGGGATGATTCATGTAGCAGAACAGTCTGAGAAATAAACTTTATCTTGTCCTTGTCTTTATTTTTGTTTTCTATATGGAAACTAATAATTTGAGGTTGACAACGTGGATTTGGGCTAAATTTCTTCAATGAATTTTTTTCCATGGTTCTCTACTTCAGACCAAAAATCTCCAGCTCGACACTGTTTTCCAAAGGCAAACCTACACACGGGCCCTCTGAAAGATTGCTAGCCTATCAGATATCACAGTCAGCCCTTCTCCAAGGTTGGTGAGGCTCAGAATTCATTGCATTTTAGTCAAAAACAGAGTGTCACAATTTATTCCCAGGAGCCAGAAAGTGAATTAGTCATGACAGTGTTGTCAGTGGAGACTGTTGCCTGGTACACAGGCTGAGCTCATTAGTCTGACCCCCATGCTGGGGCATGGGATGCGTGACCAGTGAGAAAGTGCTGATGGTCTGGTAATTGAAGACAGCGTGTGTTCATATGCATAGCCCTGCTCACAGAGCTGTCTGCAGCAGACAGCAGGGCTGGTTGGTGACACACACACACGCGCATACGCACACGTGCGCAGAGTTATGTTTTCCTGATGCTTCCAGAAAGTCTGTAAGTTAAGACAAATGATATGGCCTGGGAGTGGCTGACCATCCCATCACTATGAAAATGCATAGTCACAGGGAATGAACAACATAGCCACCAAAAACCAGCCTGTATTAAATGAAGAGATCAAGGCATTAACTACTCATGGAGAAAAGAATAGAGACCCAATCCAACTATTTCTTACTAACCCATAACCACCTATTCTAATGATATGGGTGAAATTTATAATACCTGCCTATGTTTATCCTCTTCAACTAAACCATTTTGGTAGTCTCAAGTCTCCTGTTAAAAATTGAAGGCCACTCATTAGTTAAAATTATGTTTCTTTTAGTTCACTAAATATAGACTTTTAATGTCTTCGAGTTTCGGAGAATGCCAGTAGCCCTTGTATGACTAAGCACAGTTGGATCCAGCTTTGAAGATGTACGTGTTACATCCCCTCCCCTACTCCCCTTCTGGTGAACGAACAGCTTTTGTCCATGTAATGTTATGTTCAGTTGGAGAGCTGCTGGAAGCGATGTCTTTTATTCCCCTTTTATTTCCTTTATTTTGCTAGCAAGCAGAGGCCGTGGCACGGTCTGTTATCATCATCACTGGTTAACGTTTGTCTTTGTGGATGTGATTGTACATGGGGCTTGTCAAAACCCAAGGAAATGTGGCCTTTGGTGAATGGCCATGGAATACTATCGCAACATTTTCAGAATGGCCCAGCACTGGGAATGCTACCCACAGCCCGGGCAGATACAAGGCGGGTCTTTTTGTCCTGGATGCCACTGGCACTCAAGGGTAGAGGGAAGTAGACATTTCAATAACCATTTGTTTTTCTGCTTAAACAGGTGTATCTGGATTGTAGCTTTTTAACAGACTGCATGGACACCTGCAATGGCATCATCTGCTTAGCTTGCCCTAGCAGGTTGATGAGTCTCACACCAGACCTACTGACACAACCTTTGAGGATGGGGTAGCCAGGAATCCCAATTGCTTTATTATTTTGTTTTTTGTTGTTACAGTTGTTTTTGTTTTTAGAGAGAGAGAGAGAGAGAGAGCATGAGAGTGAGAGCTGGGGAGAAGGGGCAGAGGGAGAGGGAGAGAGAATCTCCAGCAGGCTCAACGCTCAGGGCAGAGCCTGACAAGAGGCTCGGCCTCATGACCCTGAGATCATGACCTGAACTGAAATCAAGAGTCAGACACTTAACCAACTGAGCCACTGAGGTGTCCCCCAATTGCTTTAAATGAACTTTTCATTTTGGAATAGTTTTAGGTTTACAGAAGAGTCAAAGATAGTACAGAGAAGTCCCACACCCAATTTTCATCAAGACTATCTCATATTAGTATGGTACATTTGTTACAATTAATGAACCAGTACTGACACATTATTAACTAACGTCCACACTTTATCCACATCGTGCCCTTTTTCTATTACCAGATCCTATCCAGGACACCACATTATGTTTAACTGTCATATAAATATCTCCTTAGACTTCTCTTTGCTGTGACAGTTTCTTCTCAGACTTTCTTTGTTTTTGATGACCTTTGAGAGTTTTGAGGAGTTCGGGACAGTATTTTTTTAGAGTGTTTCTCAATTGGGATTTGTTTGATGTTTTTCTCCTGGTTAGACTGGGGTTATGGGTTTCTGGAAGGAAGACCACAGAGGCAAAGTGCCCTTCTTGTCTCATCACATCGAGGGTATGTACTATCAACATGACTCACTCTTGATGGTAACCTTGACCCCTGACTGAGGTGGTTTTGACAGGTTTCTCCACTATCAAATTACGCTCTTTTCCTACCTTTGCACACTGTAGTCTTTGCAAGGAAGTCATTGTGGGTAGCCCACACTAAAGGAGTGGGGGGTTATTGTAGCTCCTTGCGGGAGAGAGTAGCTACGGAACTATTTGGAATTCTTCTACATAGGAAATTTGTCTATTCTCCTCTATTTATTTATTCAGTCATTTGTTTACATCAGTATGGACTCATGGATATTGGATTATAAGCCAATATTACTTTTTAAAAAGATTTTATTTATTTATTCATGAGAGACAGAGAGATAGGCAGAGACACAGGCAGAGGGAGGAGCAGGCTCCATGCAAGGAGCCCGACATGGGACTTGATCCTGGGTCTCCAGGATCACTCCCTGTGCAGAAGGCAGGCGCTAAACCCCTGAGCCACCCAGGGATCCCCAAGCCAATATTACTTTTAATCAAATTACTCCAGTTTTCTGTTACAAAGCTGTTACCATCAAGGCAGAACGGTACTGGCAGAAAACTTACCAAACTCAACAACCAAAGGACAAATAATCCAATCAAGAAGTGGACAAGAGATACGGACAAACATTTCTCCAAAGAAGACAGACACTTGAAAAAATGGTCCACACCCCTCGGCATCAGGGAAATACAAATCAAAACCACAATGAGATCCCACCCCCACCAGCCCAAAGGCTCAAATTAACAAGTTGGGAAACGACAGATGGTGGCGAAGATGCAGAGAAAGTGGAACCCTCTTGCACTGTTGGTGAGACTGCAAGCTGGTGCAGCTACTCTGGAAAATGATATGGAGGTTCCTCAAAAAGTTGAAAATAGAGCTATCCTATGACCCAGCAATTGCACTACTGGGTATTTACCCTAAAAATACAAATGTAGCGATCTGAAGGGGCATCTGCACCCCAATGTTTATAGCAGCAATGTCCATAATAGCCCAACTATGGAAAGAGCCCAGATGGCCATTGACAGATGAATGGACAAAGATGTGGTGTATACATATATACAATGCAATGGTACCCAGCCACCAAAAGAAAAAAAAAGAAATCTTGTCCAATGATGTGGATGGAACCAGAGGATATTACACTAAGCAAAATAAGTCAGAGAAAGGCAATTATTATATGATTTCACTCATATGTGGAATTTAAGCAACAAAACAGAGGATCATAGGGGAAGAAAGGAAAAAAATAAAACAAGATGAAATCAGAGAGGGAGACAAACCATAAAAGACTCTTAATCATAAGAAACTAACTGAGGGTCGCTGGAGGGGAGGAGGTGGGGGACGGGGTAACTGGGTGATGGACATTAAGGAGGGGGTGTGAAGCCATGAGCACTGGGTGTTATATAAGACTGATGAATCACGGGGATCCCTGGGTGGCGCAGCGGTTTGGCGCCCGCCTTTGGCCCAGGGCGTGATTCTGGAGACCCAGGATCGAATCCCACATCAGGCTCCCAGTGCATGGAGCCTGCTTCTCCCTCTGCCTATGTCTCTGCCTCTCTCTCTCTCTCTGTGACTATCATAAATAAATAAAAATTTAAAAAAATAAAAAAAAACTTAAAAAAAAAAGACTGATGAATCACTGACCTCTACCTCTAAACAGATATACATTATATGTTAATTAATTGAATTTAAATAAAAATTTAAAAAATCACTCCAGCTTTGTCTGTGGGGAACTCTTTCAGTTGGTGCTCCTGTATCCCTTCCATATATTCCCATTGTTGTGGGGTCTTTTGCTCTCCTGGACTTTCTGCCATGGAAAGATCCTCCAAGAATCCACATTTTCAACAGGCTCCAACACATTCTAAAATTAAAGATTTATTGTGTTCAGCCTTCACAACCAGAAATTTCCAAATGGCCTGCTTCTTGGTGGATGTGTCATTTTTAAAAAACTCATAGAATGATGTGTATCTTCAAAAATCTCTCTCAGTTTATTCCATGACATCTACCGCGAAGACATGTACAACGAGGCCATGATTCAAACCCAATCAAAAGTTGAGGATTCACATAGGAGCATCATCCATGAAGCATTTTCTTGGGAGCTGCGGGGCTGTGTGAGGAAAAAGTGGGGCTGTGGGCGAGCCTGTGGTGTGGGAATGGGAAGTGACTCTGTGTTTGCATAAGGTATTGAGTGTGTGCATGTGCGTGTGTGTGTGTGTGTGTGTGTGTCCATGCAGACTTGCACACACATAGGGAAATATTTCTTCCATCCATCTTGGTGGTCACTGCCATCTACTCTTCATAACTGGATTCGATTGAGAGCCTGTTGCTGCAGAATGCAAGTGCTGTGTGGACACACCCAATCCATAGTGGTACTTGGAGGTACATCTAGCATTCACTTTATTTTTTGAAAAATTTTAAAAGATTTTATGTATTTATTTGAGAGAGAAAGAGAGAGCACACATGTGCATGTGAGAGAGATTGAGAGAGAGCACGAGTGGGAGGTCAGGGCAGAAGCAGAGGAAGAAGCAGGCTCTTTGATGAGCAGGGAACCTGACGTGGGGCTGGATCCCAGGGCCCCAGGATCATGACCCCGGCCTGAGGAAGACGCTTAACTTCTTGAGCCACCCAAGTACCTGCTTTAGATTCTTCTTAACCTTCTCCAGCGATGATGAAAATGCAACCACGGCACACAGAACCAGCTTTTGCTTGGCTTGGCTCTTCTTTGGTTTCCATATTTGTCTTGGCTCCCCTGCTGGGGCTGAACATCTGCTTACCTTTTCAGAATGCTTCTGGTAGGGTTTCTAAACAGTGATAACAACAAATCACACATCTTCCTTGACATCGTGGCATTTTAAGCTGCAGACTGTCTGACGTTGCAGCCAGGAATTGCTTACCTGTTGTTATTATGTATCCCCCTCCCGCCGCCGTATTGTCCATGTTGATTCTTCTTCCTTCTCTTTAGCCAAATGCCACTCCTCCTGCCCCCCTTGCCTCCCTCCTCCAACACACATGCTCCCTCTGTGCTGCAGAGGATAAGTAAGGACCTCCTCCAGGTGATCTTCCTCTGGCAGGCTACGTCCTCAGCAGCAGCTGCCTTCCAGGTATGACGCCTGGCACGCTCTACAGCGTTCTGGAAGCACTTGTGGGTTTTAGCGCTGTAGACACTATTGATTATTTTTATTGGGGGTTGGGGATGTTGTATATTGTCTCTCAGGGCTCTTTCCCATCTGTTGCTGGGCTGGAGTTTATGGCAGAGATTCATTTGAAAAGGGCTTGCTGTCTTTTTTTCATTTTTCTCCATTTGAGGCATGAATGCAGATGGGCTGTACTTTTAATTCTCCAGCTGCCACCTGGGAGGAGTTTGTCATTTCCCTCCTGAGGTAAAGGGGAAAAAGAAGCACATCTGAAATAATCTGATGCAGGCATGTGCCAGCACCCTTCAGCTGCTCCAACACCCCGGCAACTCCAGCAGCTCCAATAATTTGTGGGACTTATCCACGTCTTGGGATCTGCTGGTGGGAAGCTTTCCTTTGAGTTGCCACTCAAGGCCTGGAATAATTGATGGTAAAAGTAGGGTCAGCCACAGTAGCAAGGTAACTTACTTTTGTTGAATGGTGTCTAGTTGATAAAACATCTTTCCGCACAACTCCATTTTCACAATGACAGTGTGAGGTCGATGGACCACCCTCATTTTACAGCAGAGGAAACTGTAAGGGTTTTCTTGTTTTTCCCTTTCAAACTCATAAACATCCTAAAGGTGTCCCATGATGATTTCATTGGAGAACCCCCGGAAATGAACCAATAATTGAACTACCACAAGGGTGGAAACACAAAGAAAGAGAGATCCTGCTGTGTCTTGGTGGCTCTGCAAAGCGCTAGGTGGAGCTAGGGGCCTTGTCTGTAGGATGGTGGCCCGTAGTTCCTGCCCAGGATCTGCCTCCCCACCTCTTTCTCCTGGGCCCTCTAGTCTGGCCCCAAGCTGCGCTGCGCTTCCCGTGCCAAATCCTCTCCAGGCCCATCTCCCACTGAGAAGGTACTTTCCTGCCTGTTCCCTGCGGATGCTCATCTGGGCTTCCAGCCACCCAGCACTGACCTTGCGGTCACCTCCTTCATTTCCTTCCTCTGGGAGGTCTCAGTGGGATTCCATGCTAACCCCTTACCCATTTCTTCTCCCCAAACTGGTAGAGAGCACCTAGAATGCTTACCAAACATTGAGGCAGGTTCCAGTCTTCAGTGACGCCTGGCTTCTTAAGCATGGAAATGCCAGAAACTGGCTATTGGGTCCTACCCTGCAATGGTGGTCGCAACTCATGGGCTGGCTTGGTCCATCATCAAAAGGCTTCCTTCTTCCTCGTGGCCAACTGGGAGCACACCCAGGAGCAGAGGGTGCTTTAGGCATGTCTTTGGGGGTTCCTCTTGGGTTTCCTATGGACAAGGGAAGCCAACCTTGCACGGGCTCCCAGAAGTTCCCTTTCCTCTTGGCCTTCTGTCTGCTTTCCATTTCTCTCTCTCCCTTCAGGGGTCTGTTTCCTCCTGCAAAGAGGGCACTCTCTCTTCTTGTCTGGGTGTAGACAACCTCCATTAACTCTCAATCCTTAACATTCTTTCCAAGCCAAGTATACACAAGATTTAAGATGACAACAAACCTCCTCACTCAAATTAAGGTTGGTGTGTGTTATGCCATTACCTTCCCACCCCAAACACACACAATACACAGATTGGGGATGAGTGTGAACAGAGGCTCATCTTACTCCATTGGCAAGTCTTCAGTAGCCTTGAGGATGCCCAGCTTTATCTGGTTTGGGATCCAGTGTCATATAGGTTTCCCTAAAGCAGGATGCATGTGGCCTCTGTTTCTTTCAAAACATGGCACTTCCTTTGGCAGCAGGTTCCTGCTTCTTATGAGAGGGACACCTTCATCTCCTCAGAGAGAGCAAGGATAACCAACATCCCAGAGCCCAGTGGTGACTGCTCATACTTCCCGCGTTTCCATCTGCCTGGGTTTTCTTGGTGACTCATGCCATTCCCCGTGTTCCATTTCTTGCAAACCTTCGTTGAATCGTTAGTCAAATATTGTGCCAGACAGTGTGAGGGTGGTACTGCAAATAATGGAAAGATTTAGTTCTTGTTCTCCCGAGACCCACGTCGCAAGGGGTAGGTAGCTGGTGGATGGACTTTTTCATAATTTACATTTCTTTTGCATTATTTATCTGTGCTTGTATTTCTATTGAGTGGAGCATTAAGACAGCTTCAGAGGACAGAGAGGTGGGCTTTCAAGTAGATGGTTGGGGGAGTCTTTTTGCAGGAGGTGGATTTGATTGTGACCTTGAAGGGTGTCTAGGCCTCTGGCTGGCTGGTCGAAAGAGTGCCTCAGACACAGCAGAGCAACAGGAGTAGGGCATGTTCTTAGGGTCCGTCTTATGACTAGGTGGCACTTGGGAAGAAAGGTGGGAGGAGGAATGGGAGGGGATATAGAGGTGACACTGTTGGGGGCTTCCCCAGTAGAGGAATGTTTTTCCATTTTTCTGTGATAACCATGTAAAATGTACTTGGTATATCCAAGAAAGTTATCCGACGTAATTCTCTTCAAGAGGGAGGCAGCTATTACTCACCAGCACACTCTTACCTACAGTTTTGAGCTTTGTAGAAGACATGGAAAACACTAGGCATGCACCAGTACCCTTGTGTCTCTGTGGATTTTTTATTTTTTGCCCCCAAATGAATAATTTATCTGTTTAAATCTGTTTTGACTTTGTAAATGACATTATGCCTTTTATTTTTGTTTTGTGCTTATAGCTTGTATGTTTTGCGGCCTAGGAATGCAGGCTTGGAGGCCAAACTGGTTGAAACCTCAGTTTTGCTGCTTCCCAGAGGTTGGATGGTGGGCCAAGTACTTGGCTCTCCCATTTCTTACTTTCTTTTTCCATAGACTGGAGATGATAGTTTGCACTTTTCAGGGTTATTGTGAGGAATTAATGAATTTCTACATGCAAAAGCCCTTACCTCCTGGCACAGAATACATAATTAGTTTTTGCTATTCTTATTATGCTTTTAAAAATTAAATGAATTATTCATGTTGGTATTGAAAGAACTAAAAGAGTAATACATACACATGGTGAAGCAACAGCCACAACCACAACTCTCTATTAGTGCAGAGAGTAAGCAGTAAATGAAACTCCCCCCATGCCCAGGCTTCCAATGACTTCCTAGTCTGAGGCCGTCACTGTTGCATTTCTCTTGTATCCTTCCAGAGTGGGTTGGAGTTTCTAGAATATATATGTGTGTGTGCCTCTCTCTCTCTGAATCTGAAATATGTGGGTGTGCATGCATATTTACAAGTATACTGTTATGTGTGTCATTTTACACCTTGTGTTTTCACTTTATAACAGGATATGTTATAAATATACAAGTATCACTAAGATATAGTGATCATTCTGTCTACAACATGGACTATGTAACTACTTTAAATGATAACATAGTATTTCATTTCATGTATATAAATCCAGCGCCTTATAAGTGGAATATTACCTTGTCTTTGTGTTTACAAACAATGTACCCATGATCATTTTAATACATTTTCAGTTTGGTGGATAGTATCGAATTGTAACTTAGGAAGTAAATTCTTTCCTTCTTTCCAGGAACTTTTCAGTGCAATTTGTATTTTCCACTTATGCTTTGTGATATGAAGTGTTGGATTCACCTTCAACAGAGGTTGCCCAGATGTGAGCTATAAGGAGAATTTTTTTTCGTGAAGAAACTCTCTCTGATGGAGTATCTTCAAAATACTTCTTTTGAAAACATTTTGTTAAGTGCAAAAAACAGAACACACCTCTTATCAAGTTATTATGGCATCTGTTGCTTTCTCAATACACCAAACAAATCCATGAGTTTTTAAAAAAAGGAGACAAGGAAGGAATATCTGTATATGAGTAGGTAAATATTTTGAAATTTTCCATTAACTTAAAACATTTTTTTGTAACTTTTTAAGTTTTATAGAGCGAGCCTCATTATCATAATTGAATTTAGGAAATAAGGCATAGTTTTATTTTTAAAGATTTATTTATTTATTTGAAGGAGAGAGAGACAGAATGAGAGAGAGAGAGGGCACGAGTGGGAGGGGCAGAGGGAGAGTGAGAGAGAATCCCAAGCAGACTCCACACTGAGCATGGAGCCCAGTGCAGGACTTAGTCTCACGACTCTGAGATCACGAACTGAGCCAAAAGCAAGAGTTGGATGCTTAGCTGACTGTGTCACCCAGGCACCCAGGGAGAGAGAGATTCTTAAGCAGGCTCCATGCCCAACACAGAGCCCAACAAGGGGCTCCATCTCCCAACCCTGAGATCACGACCTGAGCTAAAATCAAGAGTTGGACAATTAACTGACTGAGCTGCCCAGGTAGGTGCCCCGGGACATACTTTTATAAATATCAGATTAAAAAGGGGGAAAAGACTGCTGGAGGAAGGCACACCAACAATCATGAGAAAAGGGGACAGGCAATGAAGACGGTCATATAAGAATTAAGAAAGCATAGCAGTTGGGTTTACAGCAGAGACCTGAGGAACTCTAGTCAGTTTTGTGGACATGTTGTATTTCCACTATTCCAATAAATGTTAATATTTGAAATCATTGAGTACAAGGGCTTAGGAAAGACATAATAGACTCACACAAGTAATCTAGTGAGGAAGTGTGTAGTACATATTAAGATAATCTTCCTCAAGGGGAAATCAGCTGCCATTTGGAAATGCACGTATACAGTCAAAGTCATCGCTTAGCAATGCTGGATGAAAGAGACTTTGCTGTATTTAGTCTGTTTAAACATATACTATTATTTAAAAAAATACTATCTTCAGACAGATCTGTTTGCTTATTGCTCCGTTAACTGTCTTGGATTAGACTGTTCCCTCCTTGTTCAAGTTGTTTAAGAAAGCGTCACCATAAAATATTGACAGTGGCCATAGCAAGATTCAGATAAACGACCCACAGGTCTGATTCTTTTCCAAAGAATTCAGGGGAATTTCCAAATTAATTTATTTGAATTCCACATGGAATTTGCAGTTCAGAAAGGAGCTGATAGCAGATTATGTTTTTACCATCTATGAAGATAGGGTTTACAAAGTGAATGACTTAGGTTAAATTCTTGGAAAACAAACTTCTGAAGTATCATCAAGTTTTGGTACAGGTGTCTGTTCACAAACAAACGGTGTGTGGTATCCACCATTACTGATCTATCTAATATTTTTATGTAACTTCCAAGGGCTTTACATGACAATCATCAATTAGTCTACTTGAAATGGTAGATTTTGTTCTGTTTTTTCAAAGTCAGATTTTCTAACTTTCTGTCATTCCCTATGTGGGTCTAGATTATTAAGGTCAATACCTTATTTTAATACTTCATTTTCTGAATTTATTATATTGAGTATTCTTGAAATGATGGACTTTGAATTTCCATCTTTTCTTTTTTTTTAATTGTGGAAACTTTGTCATAAGTAGCCATTTTGTCCTTATTTCCAGCATGTTCTTATCCTCAGTTATTCTGCAAGGCCTCCCCATGCTACTGTTTTTCTCATTTTTCTAATGCCACGTACATAAACTACTCTAGGGAAGAAAACAGTTTGTCTCTCATAGAAATGTGATGATATACTTCTTACCACCTTCCAGTGAATGCCCAACAATGCCACCAGGCTCTGATCCTCATGATTCCAGCGGTTCTTTAAGATTAGGGCAGTTCGTTCCTGCCTAAACTGGCTGCCCAGCCCTTCTGAGTGCTTCCAGAGCCCTTTGTGCTAGGCAACTCCATTCCCAACTTTAAAAACCTTTGAACTGGAAAACAAAAAAACAAAAAAACAAAAAACAAAAAACAAACTTTGAACTGGATATTGGGACTCCTGGATATGTTTCCAGATCTTTGTCCTTGGACTGTTATTTCACTTCTCTGGTCTTCAGATCTTCATCTTTGGTATAAGAAAGTGATAATTTAAAAGGTCTTTTCTTGCTCTGAAATTCTATGATTCTAAAGAAAAAAAAAAAGGAAAATCATAGTATAAGTTGGCATATATTTTTAAGCCCTGTTTTTACCTACCAAGACTTCCCAGATCTCTCTTTTCCTTACAAGAGTACTTCCCTTACAAGAGCACTAGACTAGCAGTCAAGAAACCCTGGTTTGGCAACTGACCAATGCTGGGCCCTTGGATACCTCGCTTAACCTATTATTTGCCTAAATCATTGGCTTGTACTAAAGATCAAACAATATTATGCACAAGAAAATATATTGAAGAAGAAAGTGCTATTAATAGTCATCATTTTTTGAGTCCATGCTAAACCCCCTATTACCAGATCCATTTTAATGGTGAAGAAAATAGACTCAAAGAGGACTTGTTCCAAACACTACAGTTTGCAAGTGGATGGTTTGGAATTTGAAGCTCATGCTCTTTCACCTACACCACAGCCTCCTACTATGCAGCGCATATTGGTAAAATGATGGATGTGTCAATATTTGGTGAATACATACTTAGTGCAAGGTGATGGGTCTATGTGTATTAATGGTGGTGATGAGGAGGTTGTAAATCTATAGCACTGAGGGCCTGCGCCTAGCCCTCATCCTGTTTAATCTCTCACCGCCATTTGACCCTTCTGAGCACTTCCTTCTTGAAACATACTCTTCCCTTGCCTTTTGTAATCTAGCCCCCTCTTTGTGGATTTTCTAAAAAAAAAAAAAAATTTCCCTTTTTATCCAGCTATTAAGTACTGATGTTTCTTAAGGCTTGGTCCTAGACTCTTTTGTCTTTTCATTCCTTCTTCCTACTAATGCATCATCAGCTAAGACAAGAGCTTCAGTGACTACTTCTATACTGATGGTGTCTAAATTCATATCTTCACCTCCAAGGTATCATGCTTACTAGACATCCCCAGGGCATTGTGAATTTATGTTCCAAACTAAGCTCATGATATCCATTCTTCTCTCAAGATCTCCTCCTAGGTTTCTTTTAGTTTTCTTGAATGACACAATTTATGTAGGCTAGAGGTCCAGGAATCATCTTTTATATTGCCCTCTGCTGCACTCTTCCTCTAGATTCATTATCAAGTCTTATCAGCATTCTCACTAATTTGTTCTCATATTTGTCTCCTCTCCATTTTGGGTGGCAAGCTGCCACCACCTCTCACTGAGACTGCTGTGTTGGTCTCCTAACTTGACCTTCCTCCCTGTACCCCCTTCTCAAGTCCTTTTCTATACTACATATAGAATGATCTTTTAGATTTATTTATTTATCTGAGAAAAGGAGAGAGAGAGAGAGAGAGAGAGAGAGAGAGAGAACAGGAGGAGGGGCAGAGGGAGAGGGAGAGGGAGAGGAGAGAATCCTAACCAGACTTCCCACTGAGCTCAGAGCCAGATGCATGGCTCATCCCCCAGCCCTGAGGTCATGAGCTGAGCCGAAATCAAGACTCAGATGCCTACCCAACCGAGCCACAGATGCTTACCCAACCGAGCCACCCAGGGGCCTAGAGCAATCTTTTAAAAAATGAAAATGCATTCTTCTTCCCCATCCACGGTGGGTTTGCAATGCTCTAGGAAAAAGAACCGAATCTTTCTCATGGCACAATCTCTGAACAGTCCACTTTTTGCTTGCTCTTTTGGTCTCATCACATGTCCCCTTCCCTTTTATTGACAATTCAGTCTCACTAGCCTTGCAGCTATAAGGACCTGCCCTCTCCACTCCACAACCAGGTCTTAACATAGGCTGTTTGAAATACTTATTCTACCTCCAGCCCCTCAGTGGGAGACTGAATAATGGCCCCAAAGATATCCAGGTCCACATCCCTAAAATCTGTGAATGTAACCTTATATGGTATCAGGAATTTTTCTGATGACATTAAAGATGTTGAAATTGGAAGATTATCCTGGATTATCAGGATGAGCCCTAACGGTAATCAATAGAGGGAGGCAGAGAGGAATTTGACAGAAACAGCAGAAGGCAGTGTGATGATGGAAGCAGAGATGGGTTTGAACATGCTATGATCTAGCTTTGAAGATGGAGGAAGGTGCCATGGGCAAGGAATGCAGCACTAGAAGCTGGGAAAGGCAAGAGAACAGAGTCTCCTCTAGGCCTCTGGAGGGAGTGTGGCCCTGCCTATACCTTTGTTTCTGCCCAGTGGAGCCCATTCTAGACTTCTGGCTTTCAGGACTATAAGATAAGAAGATCTATTTATTTTCAGGCACTAACTTTATGGTACTTTGCACAGAAGCAATAGTAAACTAATATAATACTTTCTTGTTTAAGTAAATGCTTTGAGCTCCTCAGGGTAAAAGAGAGACCAGGCCAGGAGTCTACAGCCATGTTGACCATGGTAGCCAGAGCTACAGGTGTCTACTGAGCAAAGGCAGCTGAGGTGGGCTTGTGAGAGACTTGGGTCATCTTCCTAAGAGCAGTGCAAATCCAGTGAGGGTGGGGAGTGGGATGCATTTGAATTTGATGGCGCTGCCTTCCTTTACCCCAGCTACAGTAATGGGTACATGACCCAGGTCTGGCAATCATGGTATTCTATTCCCAAGGCCAAGGAAATGGGCCGATAGTCTAGTACTTGAGTCAAGGCAATTAGGGGCCTCTCCGGGGATTTTATATGAACATGGAAATGATAAACTCTCCCTTTCCTCCAGAGCTGCTGAGCTAGGATTGTGCAAGATTGGAACTATCCATGACCCAGGGTGCCCCCTCTCCTTCTGCCTGGGGGGGAAGTACACTGATAGCAGGGAGAGTTAGGCTGACATACAGAGAGAGGCGGAGCTGAGATTAGTGGGTGGGAACACAGAGATAGAATGACCTGATTACATTTTTGGAGTCCCTGGTGTCTCTAAGGCCAGTTTTATTCCTCAGATCAGAGGGGTAAAAAAAATCGCAAAGATCTCAGGTTGTAGGAGACCATCTTTGCCACTATGTGAACTGAGCTTGCCAAGAATGAAGCCAGCAGAGTGGAAGGCAGAGCTGAAAGATCAGGAAAAATAGCTGGTGGCCTGAAGGCAGCTTGTGAACTTCGGGGATCCAGTGAGGCCTGATGTTAGCATGACCTCCTAGATGTCCCAATTATGCGAGCAGATGCATTCCCTCCCCACCCCCCATGCATTCCCTTTTAATCCCTAAATATTTTGAGTGAGTGCTCTTTTCCTGGACCAATAGAGTTTGATATATACAGCAAGCTGAACTGCACAGTATTTGAAATAAAATTTTTAAAAATGTAGACTTGCATGATGTAGAGAAAAAGAAATTATCCAGAGGTTCTTGAAAGAAGATTAGGCAATAGAAGCAATAACCTATTTTACAACAGCCTTGTAAAGGCTGTGGTAAATCAACTGCCTCCCTGCTAAGTTCCCTTCCACCCCCCCAGCCCCTAGCCCCAACTCCTAGCTGCCCCCCACTGCAACTCCAACGCCCCCAGGCCCCAGCCATTTGGTGGAAAGAGTCATGATGTCCAAAGAGGCACAGAATCCATGGTCCCAGTGCTTTCAACTCTCTGTTATTGGTGATGATTTGGAAGGTATTAAAATATAAGACCTACATAGCAAGGATTTGGGAGTCTGTTTCATTCTTTGTTGTGTCTTCAGGGCTAGAGCAGTGTCTTGCTCACAAGTGCTCAAAAAACATTTTTGAGTAAGCAAATGGTATCACATTTACTTTACACCTATTAGGTTAAGGACATTAAGAGATGCAAGGAAATTGCAGTTTGGAATGGTTTCTTGCCCTCACAGAGGACATAAATCAGTTTTTATTCTTTCTTTCCTGTCTGTAAGCCTATGGTTTTTAAAAAAAATCATTGCATGTGTTTTCTTACAATCTGCAAAATAGGCTTAAAAAAATCAATATTCTTAGGGATTCTCACATTATCTGGTCCAGGCATTTCCTTGGATGCCACAAATGCATCCAGATCAAATGCTTAAGAATTACAGACTCCTTGGAAGCCCCAGGCTTATCCGACGAACTACAACCAACTTTTTGTTTTCAAACTTAGGAAATAGATAATTGAAAGAGTAGGATGATTTAATTCCACATCTGGGGTAAAAACATGGCAGTGCATTCTGTGTTACTCATGGAGCAAATATAACCCATTCAAGCAAGCCACGGAAATTGTGAATAAACGAGCATAACAACTTTGCGATGGTGGTTTTCTGAATGCCACCAGGCAGTCCACAATGGGAGAAGTGCCAGCGTCCCCTCCTCTGTAGCCGTGCTTCTGAACTGGGCTTGAATCACAGCCAACGTGCTGTCATCCCCTGACCTGACTGCCAGTGTTGTTTAGGGTAATCCATGTGGCCCTGGCCCCCGGTTGGCCAATGCCCTGAGCACACACACGGGGCAAGGGTCACTTAGGGATTATGTCCCCCAGTGGGTACTGGGTACAGCAGTCATTTGCTACCCTCGGCCAGTGTACAAAGTGAACAGTCTATAAGGCAGCCCATGTGGGGAGTTGGTCAGGGTCCTCCCAGGGAGGGGGTGTGCATGTTTGCTCAGCATCAGGGGCTGGGTGCTGTTTATTTCTGTCAAGTTAAGGAATGATTATTAGCCAGAAAGGGACGATGACGTCAGTTTGGTCTTTGTGGATTTCCTGGCTCAGTGTTTACGAAGGAGACACACTCTTAATGGTCTAAGATATCTGGTGAAGTATCTGGTCCAATTTGTATCATACAGCAGTCATTGTTCATTTTCCCACACTTGGGTGACTTCCGTGAGCTCTCCTCTGCCATGCTGTGGAGATAATGCTATGGGAGGAAGATGGAAGGAGGGGGCGCTTTTTCAGTCTTTCAGTCTTGGAACCACAGGGTTGGGTAGAAAAAAGGCCTCAGCCAGAGTCAGCTTGGAGATTCCTTATTGTCTTCTGATTCTGTCTTGTGACAACAAAGCTGTAGTTTTAGGTATCCTCTGTGATCCCACAGTCCCCAGCCTAGAGGCAGGTGAATTTCTGGGTCTGAGCACTGGGCAGCTCTGGGAAGGGCCTGCTCAGGAGGTCTGGGGTCCCGCTGGTCCCCTTTCTCGGCAGTGAGGGAAGATCAGAGGGCTGAGCCCCGCCTAAGTTCAAGGGGGCAAATAGCTTGTGGGAGGCACTTCGGCCTTTGAAGGCAGGTGCTGTAAGCACACGAGATAAAAATTTCTGGAGATGAAATGATGGCCAGGAGGCCCTTTGAAGGCTGACAGCATGAGTACAACTGATTTTCCTCTGTGTCTTGCCAAGCCCTTGGGCATTCGGTGTGTTGTAATGTAAGGACTTAGTTCAGGGGTGGTGGGGAAGGTACTCTAATCACCTGCAATGTCTCTGGGAGAGAAGAAGGGAGGGAAAGACAGAAGGTCGAAGGGGGTGGCAAAGGGAGGGCTTTGATGCTGATCTCTTCTTCAGAGCCCAGAAGGTAGAGAGAGGCTCTGAAAGGGCCCAGAGCACCTGGCTGCTCACCGTTTGCAGGATGCATCTACTTCTTCAAGCCTTGGTGTGGTTGCGGTTCTCCCAGGGGGGCCTCCCTTATCTCCCTCCTCATCTGGGAACCTGTGGAGCTTTCGTTGGTATTGGGGCCTGGTGGTTAGTCATATCTCCCTGACCCTTGGTGACAACCTGCTCTAGCACCTCATGTTATTCTCCACCATTTGTTGTATGTCTGTCTCTCTCACTAGCCTGAACTCCTTTAAAGGACAGGAGCTGAGCTCTATCCATTTTTATACCACGTCTCTGATTCTGGCCTCCAAGTGTTCAGAACCTGCCTCCAAACAAAGACTGATGGCTCGGGAAGAGTGCCTCCTGACTTGTATCAAGTCCAGAGAATCTGGAAGTCCTTCTAGCATGGCCATGCCACCAGAGACTTGAAATATAAGTTTTAAAATTTGAAAATGGTGAATTTCATATGTTAATTCATCCTATTTTTCTACATGTCTGTCTCCTATACTACATCTGTCCTGTAAATTCCTTTAGAGGGAGACATGCAATCTCATTTATATGTATAAGTTCTGTGCTTCCCAACACCTCTCCCCGGCTTAGCATAACAATCTGTACTTAGTAGGTGTTTCAAAAATGTTTGTGTAATCTAAGTTTCCTCAGTTAAAATAAGTCTGGGTGGTGGCGGTAGGTGGATTCATGGTTCCCCAATATGCTCATATCCTAATCCCTGGAACTTGTAAATATCACCTCGATATGGTGAGAGGACTTTGCATATGTGATTGAGTTAAGGATCTTGAGATGAGAAAAGATGCCTGGGTGGCTCTTGATTTGGCTGAGATCATGATCTTAGGGTTGTGAGATGGAGCCCCATTGTGCTCTGTGGTGGGTGTAAAGTCTGCTTAAGATTCTCTCTCTCTCTCCCATGGAGACAAACCATAAGAGGCTTTTTTTTTTTTTTTTTTTAAGATTTTATTTATTTATTCATGAGAGACACAGAGAGAGAGGCAAAGACACAGGCAGAGGGAGAAGCAGGCTCCCTGCAAGGACCCCAATGCAAGACTTGATCCGAGGGCCCTGGGATCATGCCTTGAGCCAAAGGCAGACCTCAACCACTGAGCCACCAGGGCATCCCAAGAGACTCTTAATCATAGGAAACAATTGAGGGTTGCTGGAGGGGAGGAGGCAGGGGGATGGGGTAACTGGGTGATAGACTTTAAGGAGGGCATCTGATGTCATGAGCACTGGGTGTTATATAAGACTGGTGAATCACTGACCTCTACCTCTGAAATGAATCCACTATATGTTAATTAATTGAATTTAAATAAAAAAAAAAAAAGACTCTCTGTATCCCTCTGCCCTTTTCCTTCAACAAAAGAATCTCAAGATGAAGAGATTATCCTGGAATTTTCTAGGGGCCTGATAGAATCACAACAGCCCCTATAAGGGGAACACAGAAAGATTCAATCAGAGGAGAAGGTGATGTAGCCATAGAAGCAGAGGTCAGATGTACTCTGAAGATAGAAGGGGCCAAGATAGAAGGGGCCATGAGAAGATGGAAATGTCAAGGAAATGGATTGTCCCTTGGATTTCCTAGAAGGAACCAGCCCTACTGACAGCTTGACTCGTTAGCCTAGTGCAACTGATTTAGGATTTCTGACCTTCAGAATTATAAGAGAATTTCTGTTCTTGTAAGGCATGAAATTTGTGGTCATTTGTTATAGCAGCAATAGGAAACTAGACAGTGGTACGCCTTGCACCTGTGTGACCTCAGGGCAATGCAAAAGCCCTGCTGCACTGAGAAGTCAGGAAACAGGTGCAGACTAACTTGCAGACTGATTTGCTGATTCCAGCCTTCTGTCTCCTTCCCAGTCAGTCATGGGGTAAGAAGACTAAGTCCTTCTAGCTTTGTGCATCCCTAAGTATTTAAATGTAAAATTCCAGCTAGAGTAGTTGTTTGATGAAGAAGTGACAAATGAGAACAAGCAGCAAAGCTTCTATGGTGTCTGGAGCTCCCCGCTACGGGCCCATCCCCCTTCATCTTAAACTCATCCACAATGACGCAAACTAGGGCTCTTGGCTCTTCCCCAAAACACATTCCCTGAAAAAGGACCTCATTCTCCCAGGGGAAATGAGCTCTGAGTCACAGTAACAAGTCAGACAGCATTAGCCATTCCAAACTGTCACTGACACACTTGGCACATAATTAAACGCACCTAGAGAGGTAAGGGGCACTACAAAACAAGACCACGAAGTGAAAAAGAACAAAATGGAAGCATGTATGAAAAACATAATAGTTGAGATCAATAACATAGTGAAGAGATAAATACGTGGAAAAGTACAACTGCGACCAAGTTTATGAGTTAGAATGTCAGATAACTCTCCTTGAAGGAAAGGGTCAAGAGATAGAAAATTTGAAAGAAAAGCCAAACCCAGGACCCAGAAGATAGAAGCACAAATGTCATTATTCATGTGATAGGAATCCCAGAAATAGAAAAATATCAAAAAAAGAAAAAGAAAAGAAAAAGGAAAAGAAGAAATGTTTGGAGAAACCAGCGAGATTAACTTTCTAGAATTACAGATGAATGAATAGGTTAAAAAGACCCATATCGAAATATAGAGAGCCCCACACATAAACACATTATAAGAAGGACACAGGAAAAGTTCCACAAAGAAAACAGATCATTTATTAAGCCACAAAGAAAGCCACAGAAATACCAAAGGATTAGTAGCATATAGGCTATGTTCTACAGTTACGAATATGAGCCCATTTCCTTTTTTCATATTAAACAATCACTTTCACATTTTATTTGTTTTTATTTCAAGTTTTAATCTAAATTTCAGTTAGTTAACATACAGTGTGATATTAGTTCCAGCAGTAGAGTTCAGTGATTCATGATGGACATGCAACACCCAGCGCTCATCATGGGTCCATTTCGCTGTTGAATGTCAGTGCATAATCCTTCACTAAAACGTGGGCTAACTGAATCCAGCAATGGTGCCATAAGCATATCTTGATCGAATGGGGATAGATCCATAAACACAAGAATGACATTAGATGGATCCCAGGATCACGGGTGGATCTTAAAGGCATAAAGCTGAGTAAAACAAGAAATAGAATGACGCACACAAATGAAATTTTACATTAAGTAAAAGCACGTGCACGCAAAACACCAATATACATTTTGTAAGAAGGCGTACAAACAAAAGATGCACAATGAACAAAACAGGAGGGTTTGGGCAGGGGGAGAGGAATGAGAGTGGAGATTGGAGCTGAAAAGATACATAAAAATTGAAGGGACAGCATGGACTAGTGATGGTCAGTGGCTCCTTTCACCCCCTTCTAAGGTCGATTTTCGAAATGGCCACAGGACTTTGCGACTCTTTTTATGAAGAGTTGATCTCTATTTTCCTATACTTTGTATTTTATTTTGTGACTTTCCTGGGTCGAGTGTCTTTGGGGAAGTTCTTTTTTTTTTTTTTTTTTTAAGATTTTATTTATTTATTCATGAGCGACACACAGAGAGAGGCAGAGACATAGACAGAGGGTGGAGCAGGCTCACTGTGGGGAGCCTGATGTGGGACTCGATCCCAGAACCCCAGGATCACTACCCAGGCCAAAGGCAGATGCTCAACCACTGAGCCACCCAGGTGCCCCAAGACAACATAGCTTTAGCAGAATCTTAAAGTGAGAATTTAGAAGGGTTACCTACTGGTATTGTTATATCTTCTCTCTACTTTCTATTTTTTCTTTAACAAACATGTTAATATTCAATAATAAGGAACGAATAGATTTCCTTTGACCTCCAAAACTAACTAGACCAATATTTTATTTTATTTTTTATTTTTATTTTTCAATTGGAGTTCAATTTGCCAACATATAGCATAACACCCAGTGCTCATCCCATCAAGTGCTCCCCTCAGTGCCCATCACCCAGTCACCCCCACCCCCCGCCCACCTCCCCTTTCACCATACCTTGTTCATTTCCCAGAGTTAGGAATCTCTCATGTTGTCTCCCTCTCTGATATTTCCCACTCATTTTCTCTCCTTTCATCTTTGGGGGAAGTTCTGACCTTGGGTCTCAAGAGGTCATGCAGCTTCTGCTGTTACTGCTGGGAGCCCTGAATCCATCATGGGAGCGTGCCTGGGCAGCCTGTGGGAAGATAACAAACAGCCATGTGGAGAGAGGCCCCAGTTGTCCCAACTGGCCTAGCAAGGACATCTTAAACCAGCCAGCCTCAGTCAACTCACCAGTTGTCAGCAGAAGCACAAACAAGCCCAGTCAAGACCAGCTGATCCCATAGCAGATCAGAAAAATGATGCAGCTCAATCCAGCTGTAATTGTGACCTGAAGAACCACAAACTAAATAAATGATTGGTTTTTTTTTTTTTTTTTTTTTTTTTTTTTTTAAAAGTACACATTTTATTTATTTATTTTTTTTTTATGATAGTCACAGAGAGAGAGAGAGGCAGAGACACAGGCAGAGGAAGAAGCAGGCTCCATGCACCGGGAGCCCGACGTGGGATTCGATCCCGGGTCTCCAGGATCACGCCCTGGGCCAAAGGCAGGCGCCAAACCGCTGCGCCACCCAGGGATCCCTAAATGATTGGTTTAAGTCATTAGGTTTTGGAGCTCTTATGCAGCAAATGCTAACTTTCTATTCTTAGCCATTATCTCTGGTGTGTTATACCTTCTCACTTTCTCTAGATCCATCTATCCCTCCATCCTTCCATCAGACCATCCATCCATCCATCCATCCATCCATCCATCCATTTGTCATTTATTGAGTGCTCATTCATTACGTTAGAAGATGGAGATACAAAGAGAAAAAATAAGACCCCAGCCCCTCAAGGATCTAGATAAGGTGACAGAGAAATTATAATATGGAAACAGGGACCCAACAGGCAAACTTAATCCAGACAAAAGCAGCACCTTAGCCAAAATTTGAAGTCGGGATGGGAGTTAGCCAAGGTAAAAAGTGATGTATGGGGATGCCGGGGTGGCTCAGTGGTTGAGTGTCAGGGCGACTCAGGGCGTGATGCCAGAGTTGTGGGATCTAGTCTCACGTCGGGGTCCCTGCAGCGAGCCTGTTTCTCCCTCTGCCTATGTCTCTGCCTTTCTCTCTGTGTCTCTCATGAATAAAAAAATATAATCTTTTTAAAAAAGTGATGTATGTGTGTATATAGAAGCTGAGGTGATGTGGTTTGGACTTCTGGCCTCCTGAAGTGTGAGGGCATGAACTTGTTTGAAGCCACCAAGTTTCTGGTCATTTGTTACAGTGGTGATAGGAAAATTAACACACTCACCCATGCCCTTGGAGTAAGGTTTAAACTTTTTCATTTTTTATATATATTATTTTTATATACATCTTTTTTTATATACATTATATAACTTAGTTGGGTGGCTTTGAGTAAGTTGTATGACCACCTTGCTTATTTCTTCAGCCATAGAATGACAGTGTTTGGCTATGTGCTTCCTAAGTCCCCCCAAATCTATGTCTCTATTGATCTTACTGATCTCTCTTTTTTTTTTTTTTTTTTTTTTTTTGATCTCTGTCTTAATTGGCAACTATACATCCTCATAGCAATAGAAAAGGAGTTTGGATCATTTGGCCCCCTGGTTATTTTGGGTCCCACATACTCATCCTGGACAGCTGTGGGAAGAATAGATACATACATAATTTAAACCTGGTAGATGTTTTAAGGGGTTTACGCAGAATTTATCTCTTTTAAATATATAGCAATCCTTCTGTGTTTCTTTCAATTAGTGTTGTCTCTTGTGGCAACACTGAGTTTTGGCTAATCCAACACCATTCCTAATCATCCTCCCTTGGGTGCTTCCATTAGCAGGTGGGAAAAGCTAAATACTTGCTTTCCTAGCCAACCCTCCCTTGTTGGCTGTTGTTGGGGGTTGACAGTGTACAGTGTACTCACACTCTGGCCAAAGGGACGTAAATGGAAGTCAGGGGGCCTGGCAAAATTTTGCTTTTCTGATACAAGCACAAACACTGTGCCCATGCAAATTGAACAACCCTTTTCTAAAATTTTAAAGAGAAAGGAAGAGAATTTTATTCAAGCCCGGTTTAGGACAACTCCCCAAGATACACAATCTTCACAAAGAAGAGAGTGCTCCAGGGAAAGAACATTTGGTGCAGGGTTAATATATACTTTTTCCATAAAGAGTTACAGACTATCATGACAAAGGACATTCCAGAAAGTTACAGACTTTATCTTACGTTTTTAGTAGGCACAAAGCTGTGTGACTTTGGTCTTATGGGAACCGGAGAGTTTTTTTTTTTTTTTTCTCATATCTTTGTGTTTGGAATGCTCCTTTTTGGTTATTTATTTATTTATTTATTTTAACAAAGCAGACATACAATGTGTGCCTGGGGCAGAAATAGAGCCTGTGCTTTGAGGTTTTGCCGAATCATTCTGACCTTGGTAAATGTTAAAGTATAGCAGCTTCCCTGGGAGCCCCAGGAGCAGGACCCACAAACCTAAAGGTTGAAAATTTCCTTTATTGATTGCTAGAACAGTTCCTTCCCCTTCTTTTTGCTTTGAACTTGGACATGATGCCTGAAGCTGCTTCAGGGATTTATTCGTTTGTTGTTCATCTATTTAACAAATATTTTTTGAGCACCTACCAGTAGCTATGACCAGAATAGTCCCTGCTTTCATGGAGTTTTCATTATGAAGTAGGGGAAGGGAAGACAGAAAATGTAAAAAAAATATATAAAACACATATCTGATGTTGCTAAAATCTGGGAAGAAAATAACCCAGGATAAGGGGTTAGGGAGTGATAGAAGGAGATTTGTGTGTGTGCCCATATACTCTTTTAGCTATAATGGTCTTGGCAGGCCTTTTGATAAGAAGACATTTTTGCCAACACGGGAAGAAGGAAAGAAGTTGGCTACAGGCATGTGCTGGGAAGAGGGTTCCAGGCAGAGGGAATAGGAAGCATAAAGACCCCAGGCAAAAAAAAAAAAAAAAAAAAAAGACCCCAGGCAGGGACTGGCACAGTGTAGGAACACCAGGGAAAATAATCATGATGGGAGTGGACGAACTGAGATATGAGCCAGAAAAGGCAAGGTCTGTGCTCCCCCACACTACTGCCCATGCTTCCTTTCACCCAGTATGCACTTTTGGGGGCTCCTGCTTTGTGACTGTATTAGGTGCTGGGGGAATCAGTTCATTATAGGGAGGAATGAAGGAGCATGGTTGGTTAGGAGGAAGGAGAAAAGAATAGGGTCTTTAAGCGGAGTTGAAGGAGGTACGGCTGGGAAATGAGGTTGGACCTGCCATATTAATGTATATGAGCATGACTCCATAAATCATGAGGGGTTGTTGAGCATTAGGCTTTTCGTTTTGAACTAAGGGTTGTTGTTAGAACCAATGCTTCCGATATATGTCTATATCCAGAACCTAACAGGTGAGTGGACGGTGAGGCCTCCCGGGTTTTGAAGGAGACCCCAGGCTCCTCAGGTATCTCTGTGTCTACTGGAAGGACCACCCACCCACCATCATGTCAGACAATGTGCACTGAAAACTTGTTGCCCTTTACTTTCCCATGAAGTACACTTCTTTGCTGGCCCCCTGCTTCATGGTTCCTCCTGGACCAGGGGCTGGTACAACAGTGAGCTCTCCAGGGGCTCCCCCCAGTAACTGGCACTTCTTTCCTTCTTCTTCTGGTTAACAGCATCTCCAACCATCCCCTCACCACAGCCAGAGACCGCAGAGTCCTCTTAGACTTGGCCCATCTCCTTCACCTCCAGCCCATTACTAAGTCATAGTTGATTCTAAATCTAGTCCGGAATTGTGCCTCCCTCCTCCTCCCCTGTCTGACTGCCCCGGGTCAGCCCTCACCACCTCTCACTTGGGCTTCTCATAAACTCTGATTGTCTATTTCCAACCTTCTTCCCATCTAGTTCTTCTTAGATGTAGAGGTCAAAAACATTTTTCTTTTCTTTTTTCTTTATTATTTTTTTAATTTTTAAAGACTTTATTTCTTTGAGAGACAGAGAGAGAACAGCCATGCACCAGTCAGGGGAGGGGCAGAGGAAGAAGGAGAAGCAAACTCCCCATCAGCAGGGAGCTGGATGAGGAGCTCAATCCCAGGATGCTGAGATCATGACCTGAACCACCCAGGTGCCCCTCAAAGACATTTTTCTAAATTGCAGATTGGATCCCAATCTTTTCTTGCTTAAAATCCTCTTAGTCCATAGGATAAAGTCAAACTCTTACCAGGACTCTACAAGCCTGCTGTGACCCACCTCCAACTTAGCTCTCTGTGCTGGCCCCATGCACCTTCAGCTACACCAGAGCATCCTAATGTGTGTGCCTCTGTGCCTTCATACACACGATCCCCTTGCTCTTCCTCCCCTGATCCTCTAGACAAATTCTTCCTCACCTGAGGATTCAGCTTATGAGTCATTTCCCTGGATAATCCTTCCTGAACTCCCCTACTAAACCACTCTGGTGCCCCCACCATGCTTCCAATGCCATGTCTACTGGAGTCTCTGTGTGGTGGTGCTTTTCAACTGGACCTACACATCAAAGTCACCTGTGTAACTTCTAACATATAATAATGATGCCTAGACCTAATGGCTAGAGATTTTGATTCAGGGGTTTGGGTGGGATTTTACAAATACCACAGGAATGGAGAAGCCCACTGATGTGAAATTTATTTGCTTCCCTGTTGATTTCTCCCCACAGCGATGTGGAGCAAGGTGCTCTTTCTCCAGAACACCTGCTTTTGAATCCTGGCTCTGTTACCTGGCTGCTGAGTCATCTGATGCCATTTTCTTCACCTTATTTGTGAAACAGGGAAAATAATAGCACTTAACTGACAGGCTATGATGGTCAAATAAGTAATCTATGTAAAGCCCTTAGAACAAGGCACTCAATATGTGTGAACTATTATTTGCTGTTGACAAAAGTGTCCAGAACAGGGACTAAGTTGTTTATTCTTAGAATTCCAAGGCATCATGCCTTTGCCTGGCTCATGGGTTGGCATTTAGTAAATGTTTGAGGAATTGAACTGAAAATTAGAATCTATGTGAGAAGAAAATTGGAAGACCTGGTGGGAGTAATGTTAGGTCTCTAACTTCCTGCTTTATCAGAAAGACTTCATGGAATCACAAGTCCGCAGCCCACCCAGATATTGTCCAAAGATGAGCACCAGCGGATGAACAGGGAGTGCAAACAGATCAAGCTATGGAAAATGCGGAAACATTGTGGAAGAGCAGGTGGTCTCTAGAAGATTCGTTGGGAAAGCCTTTTTTTGCCCCTAATATTTTGCCTGGAAAATTCAATAAACACTGAATTGAATGCATGAATAAAATGTATATCCATTTGAGTGGTGGCTTCAAATAATTACATGGATTTACCATCTTGGTGCCTTAGAGTTGGAAGAGGTATTAGATATCTTAACTCTTTAGATCAATTTCTTTATCTATCAATGAAGGAAAATTGCAGTGGCTTCTCTGAACTTACATGACCACTTGTGTCAA
Source organism: Canis lupus familiaris (assembly GCF_011100685.1). Classification (NCBI taxonomy): domain Eukaryota; kingdom Metazoa; phylum Chordata; class Mammalia; order Carnivora; family Canidae; genus Canis; species Canis lupus. The sequence continues at coordinate 8,394,452 of NC_049243.1, read as the reverse complement.
AATGAGGGACTCATGTCACCGCTGGGCTTGAGATAGGCTGCCACCACCATTGTCATTAATAGTGATAATTATATAATCAAACACATTATCTTCTCATTTCCGTCAAGACTACTCCTCCTTTTGTTATAATGGGTGGCATTAATCCCTCCCAGCTACCTCAGGTTAGTTACTATTGATCAGAATGAAAATCATTCATATTAGAAGTTGACACATTAGTAGAATGTGTTAAGTCAACGGCTCAGAAAGACATACGGAGACCAGCAGATGGGTCTAGAAAAGCAGATGAGAGAGCAAATATAGGATCATAGGAGGTTGATATTCTTTTAATCATTAAAAAAAAAGGAGGGAGAGAAGCCAAGTAAATTTCCTTTTTTTTTTTTAAACCCTGATAAGTAAGCTAAAAGTCTTGATAAAAATTGGACTTCAAAAATGCTGCTCTCAGGTGCCTTCAGTTGTGGTAATTTAGTTCATCATAATTCTCTGATGTGTATTTTAATTAACTGGGTTCAGTTTTATTCCTTCCAAGATTATAAAGCACATTGTCCTGTACACAGATACCAGCAATAAATAATATGTTGAATTGAATTCAGCTGTACTGCAGTGTTATAACTCAGCTTTACCCTAAACCAAAGAATTAGAGAGTTTCTCTTGATGTTCTTTTCACCTAGATTCATCTATTCAAATCAGGTTCAAATATGTTCATTTCATACAAATGAAATTACATAATGAGACTAGAGGGAGGTGCACATTTTGATCGGTCCCAATATTTGACAACTTCTAGGCCATCCCGGATGGGTGGCCTCTGGACATGTTTCTTCACTTCTCTGAGCCTCTTTGTCTTCTGTAAAACAAGGCTAATAGTATCATTCTCACAAAAGGTTGATATGTGTCTCTGAGCATCTGAAAGCACCAGTAAAACAGCTGGCATGTGGTAAACACTCCAAATATTTTTTTTCTACTGCCATTTTACCTTTTCCATTCCTTTCCTTTGAGGTCTTCAAGGATAGCAAATTATCCTTGCTTTAGACATTTCGATCGTCTGGGGAGTTCTGGTCTAATTTCCAGGGAAATAGCTAGTACTGGTTATTACTTCTCCCTTCGTCTGGTCTCATCTCTTTTCATACAGATGTTTACAGATGCAGAAAGGAACCCTCAGTGGTTGATTCTTCTATACTCCCAATGAGATATGACTGTTGTCATGTGGAATAGTGTCTCCATTACTAAAGCACTTTTATTATAGGCACCAGCTTCTACATGTAACATAGGATCCAGACCCAGAATAAGGCTCTAAAAGAGATGGTTAGGTCTCTATATCAGCAAACTTACTTCTGTAGGATTTTCTATCCAGGGCCTGTCCGGAAGCCCATGCTGCATAAAGCAGAGAGAGGGGCTGCTGAAGTGTATGATATGATTTCCTGGATACATTTCTCAAATTTTGTAATCTGAAACGTGGAAAGACATGTCTGGGAATGGGAAGGGGAAACATGGCAATGAGACACTACATTGAAGTGACTCTTAACGATATGTTGGGTGAATGTGTTGAAAAATGTTTTCCAATCAACATGTATTATGAGTATTGTCAGTTGTTTAAAGGGAACTCATCAGAGGAAGATATTCTATATCTCTAGGTGAGAATGAGTCTGAGGGTGATTGATTCTCCAAGTGACTAAGAAGGAAGCTATCCCGGAGAGAGATTATCGTGGAGGTGAAAGAAATGCCTTCTTTGGAAAAATCTTAAATTTAACAAATTTTTAGACTCTACTTGCTTAATGTAAAAATTTAATTAATTCAAAAAAGGGGGGGTTAGGAACCTGATATCCAAATTTTTAGAAATAATAACTCTGAACAAGGTGATAAACATATTTCCAGACATCTTTCTATGCATTTGTATAATTTAGATATATGTATATGTGTTTACATAAATGGGGTTATGCAACTTGCATTTTTTACTCAACAATGTGTCTTAGGTTTCTATTGTCAAAGGATCAAGATCTTTGTCATCATTGATACATAATATTTTATCATGCAGCAGTTTACTCCAGTGAGTCTCATTTTTTTTCAGGTTTATTTTATCTTTTTTATACTCTCTACACCCAAGGTGGGGCTGAAACCCATATCCCCAAGATCCAGAGTCATAAACTCTTCTGACTGGGGCCAGCCCAGCATTGCCAAAGAGTTACCTTTTGATTAGTGATACAAACAATGCTATAATAAAATTCCCCAGGTAAGTGCTTTAGGTAAATTCCTATGAAGTTAGTTTATTGCATCGTTTTACATTCTGATACATATTATCAAAATTTATACTTTGCCATATACTTTATAAATGTATAATTTTATAGTGATACCTGTGTACCTGTTTCCAACAACCTTACCCAAAATATAAATCCCTTATTGTCTTTTTTTTAATAGACACCAAACCTCTTTTTTAAACATTTTTATTTATTTATGATAGTCAGACAGAGAGAGAGAGAGAGAGAGAAAGAGAGAGGCAGAGACATAGGCAGAGGGAGAAGCAGGCTCCATGCACCGGGAGCCCGACGTGGGATTTGATCCCGGGTCTCCAGGATCGGACCCTGGGCCAAAGGCAGGCGCTAAACCGCTGCGCCACCCAGGGATCCCCCTTATTGTCTTTTGTATATGATGCAAATATTTTCCTCTAGGCCAATTATTTCCAACTCCCTTTTATGGTATGTTTTAGTTTTTAAAATTGTTTTACTTTTTAAAAAATATTTTATTTCTTAGAGAGAGAAAGAGAGAGAGAGAGAGAGATCACAGCAGGCAGAGGGAGAGGGAAAGAGAAAAGGAAAGGGAGGGGAAGAAGCAGGCTCCCGAATGAGAAGGGAGCCTTATGCAGGGCTCGATCCCAGGACCCTGGGATCATGACGTGAGCCAAAGGCAGAAGCTTAACTGACTGAGCCACCCCATGCCCCTGTGGTGTGTTTTTATTTATTTAGTTATTATTTATTTTTTTGTATATTTTTTTTATATAAAGATTTTTTTTTAATTTTTATTTATTTATGATAGTCACACACAGAGAGAGAGAGAGAGAGGCAGAGACATAGGCAGAGGGAGAAGCAGGCTCCATGCACCGGGAGCCCGACGTGGGATTCGATCCCGGGTCTCCAGGATCGGGCCCTGGGCCAAAGGCAGGCGCCAAACCGCTGCGCCACCCAGGGATCCCTGTATATTTTTTTAATTGGAGTTCGATTTGCCAACACATGTCGGGTGTTTTTATTTATTTTATTTTATTTTATTTTTATTTTTTTAAATAATAAATTTATTTTTTATTGGTGTTCAATTTGCCAACATACAGAATAACACCCAGTGCTATGTGGTGTGTTTTTAAATAGAAGTTTCAAACTATGTATTTAAATTTATCAGTCTTTTTATTTCTGTTCGTGTGTGTGTGTGTGTGTGATATGCTTATCTATGAAAATATTACACCAAAGCATTTTATGATACTTTATATAATTTAATTTTTCAAATCTTTAAATCTTTGAGATATCTGGGATTTATTTTGATATAAAGGAAAAGGCAGAGGGATCTTGCTATATTTCTTTTCCCGCTCCAAATAGTGATTTAATTTTCCAATATTTTTCTTAAATGATCGCATTCTTTATTTTCTATACATATCTGGACTTATTATTAGATTATTTATTATTTCTATTTATTAGTTTGTCCATTCCTGTGCTAGTGACTCACATAAATTTACTATTATATGTGGTTTTAAATATCTGTGGGGACAAATTCTGTATTGCCAATTCCACCTCCAATTTCTCTTATTTTTCAGATTAGATTTTTTTTTGTCTGTCTGCCAGCATTCTTTTAGAAGCATTCTTGATTGACTATAATTTTGATTGGATTGCACAAAACTTTTGATTGAGATCTAATATCTCCATATTGATTCTTTTTAATCCGTCAATACCTCTTATTTAGTCATATTTCCTTTTATATCTTTCAGTAATGTTTTGTTTCAGATTTTTTTTTTTACATATAAATCCAATGTATGGCTGCTGAAGTTTATTTCTGGTCGTTCAGCAAATCGTGATGTTTTGTTCTTTGTCATGTAGCTAATTAGGATCTATGCTTCTGAGAATTCTTTCCCCTGTGGACCCAAGTTAGGATTGGCCAAAGGAGAAATTTGCATGAGGTTTAGGAGTCAGAGATGAATCAGCAGCTATTGTGTTCTGAAGGTCATTGTTGGTCTGAGGCGGTGGGAGACCGAGGTGCTGGTAGGTTCCACTTTGTCCTGGCTTCTCCCAACACCACATGGTCTTCCTTTTCCTTCCTTCCTTCCATTGCTGACCACCGACCAACAGTAACTCCATGTGCACCACCAGATTCTTTGTTGCAGCTCACACAGGTGACAGCCATGAGGAGCCACCGACCTTCCATGCATGTCTACACCAGTCCCTGCCATCCAGCAGCTGGATGTGCCTAACTGCCTGCCAGCACTGACTCAGTTACCCACCCCAGGGCTGGTTAGTGAGTTTTCTCTGATCCTTTCCAGAACTTTACTTTCCTAGTTCACCTCAAAGTCTCCAAGGTCTAATTGGAATAATAAGTTCCTTATTCCTTAATACTCACAGAAGTTCTGCTTCCCTGACCAAACCCCAACCACTAGACAGAAAGGAAAAGGACATAAGCACAGGCTCTCAGGGATCTGTGAGGAATGGAAAGCTTCAGATGCAGGACTGGTGGGATGTCCATAGATTGGCAGACTGGAGTTTGAGCACCAGAAGAGGGACCCCCATCTTTCACTGCCTTCATTGTTTACAGGGGAGTTGGGAAGGACAGGATCCCATATTCAAGCAGTGGGACCTGAATTTTGCAAGTGAAATTACAGCCTTGCTGGTGTGAGAAATATTAACTAGATTGTCCAGTATTAAATATAAATGTTGATCAAAGACACCTTTCTAGTTCCTAATTTGAAACATGTCTTATATTGGGCTCTAGTTTATACATGCGCGCGCGCGCACACACACACACGGACACGCCGGGTGGGGTTGGGAGAGAAATAAGCATTGTGATAAAGAAGTATCCATGTATTTTTACTTTACTATTTTGATCAATAGGAATGGTTATCAAAAGTCTTTTTGAAATTTAAAGAGATTCACATTACATATATTATTATATTGTGTGTTATAATATATTCTCATTATATATATTATTATATTATATAATATACATATTTTTCTCCCATGACCAATTTACATGGTAACTTTTTGGTATGGACTGGATGTGTTCCTCCAAAATTCATAGGTTGAAATCCTATCCCCCCAATACAGTGGTGTTTGGAGGTGGGGCCTATGGGAGGTGATGAGGTCATGAGGGTGGAGCCCTCACAAATGAGATTAGTGCCTTTATAAAAGTGACCCCAGAGAGCCCCCTCACTCTTCTGTCAAGGGAGGATACAGCAAGAAGAAAGCTGTAAGCCAGGAAGTGGACCCTTACTGAACAATAAACCTACTGGCACCTGATCTTGGAGTTCCCAGCCTCCAGAACTGTGAGAAATTAATTTCTGTTGTTTATAAACCACCCATTCTATGGTATTTTGTTATAGCAGCTCAAAAGGAATAAGACATTTTTGTAAATAGACTTCCTCAGTTAGTTCTGTTTGTAGTCCTGCTCAGATTTTGGAATCAGGGCCATGCAAGCCTAAAGGAATGGAAACGTTCCAGACTTTTTGTTTGTTTGGAACTAATAAATACCAAAGGTATTACCTATTCCTTGAAGGTTTGCTGTAACTCATCTATAAAATTAATCAGGTATTATCTACTTTCTAGGGTAAATCTTTAACTGTGTTTTCAATTAAAAAATAGTTTTTTGGGGGGGGATAAATTCTGTTAATTTCAGTTTCTCTAGAAAATAGTTATAAAAATTATAAATTTTTCACATTATTTCTTTACAAAACATTTGATCTGTACCTATGATTTGTAAACTCTTAACAATTTTTTCTAGTATTATATAGTTGTGCTTTCTCTCTCACAGGTTAGTTTTCTTTGTATATATTCACTGATAAATCTTTTTCACTGATGCTTTTATTTTTTTTCCAAATCATTTATTTCTGATTTAATATTTATTAATTCTTTACTCTTACTATTTTTTATTTATTATGCTTTTTCAAGCTTCTTAAGATGAATGCTCTTTTCATTTAATTGAAACTTTTCTTATGTATTAGCAATACTATCTAAGGTTATGGATTTTCTATTGAAAATGACATTGGCTGTATCTCTTGAGTTTTCCATGGAGTATTTATATTGTCATTAATTCTTTTTTTTTAAACTGAATCAATCTTAGACATAATACACTTAAGATTTTAATGAAAACTCCATGCCAGTTTACAGAATAAAATATTTCTGACAGAACTATTCCAGAAATAACTTAACTTCATGTTTCACATTTATGGCAGGGTTATAGTCTTTGTTTTATTCCAAAAATATTTTTGAGAAATAATATTTGAAGGTTTCATCAGTTTTCCAAGAGCCTTTCTTAATCTTGAATTAATGGATTAATTTATAGTTTTTATTTTAATTCCAGTTAATTACCATACGATGTGATATTAATTTCAAGCGTATGATATAGTGATTCGAAACTTCCACAGGACACCCTGTGCTCATCACAATAAGTGTCCTCCTTAATCTCCACCACCTATTTCACTCCCCACCCCTACCCTGTCACACCTCCCCTCTGGTAACCATCAATTTGTTCTCCATAGTGAGGAGTCTGTTTCTTGTTTTGTCTCTCTCTCTTTTTTCCCTTTGCTTGTTTGTTTGTTTCTTTACTGGCATTAGTCTTTTTTTTTTTTTTGGCATTAGTCTTTAAATAATGTGTAATACAAGTTTTAGTTTCCCTTTGACCAAAGAATTATTTATAGATCAAGTTTTCATTTTCAAGAAGATATTTTTTAAATCTTATTATGTTGTCAGTTTATGCTATTGTGTTGCACTCAGAAAATTACCAGGTGTCTGTGGTCCGTGAAAAGAAAGTCTACTCTTCTCTTTGATGTATATTGTCAGGGATCCAAGGGGGATGGACTAATAGATGAGGAAGAGGGGATTTTAGGATGGTGAAAGTATTCTGTATGCCACTATGGAGGTAGATACATGACATTATGCACTGGTCAAGACCCATAGAACTATATGACACATATAGTTCAAGAGTAAACCTTAATGTAAACTATGAACTTTAGGCCATTACAGTACATCAATATTAGACCATTAATTGTAACAAGTGTGCCACACCAATGCAAGATGTTTGTTATGGGAGAAGCTGTGTGTGTGCATGGGTATAGGGGCGGTATTTGAGAATTCTCTTTGTTTTCTGTAAAGCTGAAGCTGTTCTAAAAAATGTGAAGTCTGTTTATTTGGCCCACTCAGTTTTGACCAAATGTTGCTTTTCTAGAGAGGTAACAGGGTGCAGGAAGACACAGACTGGACTGAACTAGCAGGAGGCAGGATGAACTCCTTATCCTTCTATGACCTGGGTCCCTTATCCTTCTCTTTAAGCTAACTCTTAGCATATATTGTTTTAGATTTTGTCTTTACAATTAGAATACTCAAGCCCTTTGGTTCCTATGCAGTAAAATATTTGGCAATAGAGTATACTATCTTTTCTATATAAAATGTCCAAAAATACTTATTGTATTGACTATATTTTGCCATATAAAGAAGGTAACAAGGGCTCAAAACCAAGCCGGAGTCTCTTTCTGGCATTGCTATAAATCTCTGATCCATTTTCTAACACTCTTGCTTTTAAATGAGTTTGTAGCAAGCACATGGGCCTATTTGATAAAAGGTTTTGAAAAGAAGCTTTGAATTGCTGGGACTCTGGACCTTTTGATCTTAGTAAGTGGGGTAGGTGACATGTAACCCTCTTCTTCCCTTTTGATTGCCTTTGTGGAGCTTGTTGAAATGAGATGGGCTAACTCATCTTGCTAGCCATCCATCAGAGGTAATCTGGAGAAAGAAGGTCAGAAAATGCTTTTGTCTTTAGGGACCAAAGAGAGTTGGTCACGGGATTTGTTTTTTGTTTGTCTGGTTGTTTATTTTTTGGCACTTAACAGTAGTTGCTGTGGCCAGTTACAAAAGGAACTTCAGTGATTTTATTTATTCATGTATTTATTTATTATTTTTGGTCTTTATTTTAATTCCAGTTAATTAACATACAGTGTTATATTAGTTTCAGGTGTACAATGTAGTGATTCAATAATTCCATACATCACCTGGTGCTGAAACCTCTGTGACTTTAATGGTTCAGAAGCATAGCTCTATTATCAGGGGCTATTAAATACATTGCTTCATATACTTAACCTAATAGTCACTGGTGCAGCTAATGAAGCCAAGGGACGTTAAAACCCTAAAAGTTCAAACTAGATTGGGTGTGGTAGGTTCTCCTTCAGTCAGCAGTTTTCAGGGCAGGGTCCTCTGCAGTTGCACTGCAAGATAAAAACCATTTTTCCTAATACTTTGAGGACATAATTTGCTCATTTCACTAGGTTGACATTTGCACTGATGGTGGATAAAATTGCTCAAACCGTAGGACCAGTCCAGGCAGCGGTACCAAGGTGTACCAGTAGCCATCGCATTCTTCCCTACCAGGTACCAGCAGTGTGATTTGTGATTATCATCATGTCCTGCCCTGACCCACAAGTCACAACTTTCTCCCAATTATTAAAAGATGTTTTATAAACAGAAATTTACATTTTATATTTTTATTTTTTTAGTAATAAATTTATTTTTTATTGGTGTTGAATTTGCCAACATACAGAATAACACCCAGTGCTCATCCTGTCAAGTGCCCTCCTCAGTGCCCGCCACCCAGTCACCCCCACCCCCCGCCCTCCTCCCCTTCCGCCCCCCTAGTTCGTTTCCCAGAGTTAGGAATCTTCCACGTTCTGTCTCCCTTTCTGAGTGAAATAAGTCAATCGGAGAAGGACAAACATTATATGGTCTCATTCATTTGGGGAATATAAATAATAGTGAAAGGGAATAGAGGGGAAGGGAGAAGAAATGGTAGGAAATATCAGAAATTTACATTTTAGATGAATAACTGCAGGCTCTGGAGGAACTAGAGCATTTTTGCAATTGAGTTGCAAGCAACTAGCTGCTTTTTCCATGGAACACCATATTTATCTGAGAGAATGATTGACAGCTTTGTGTCCTGGGCAGTTTTTCATTTTTCTCAAAAATTGAGAAATTTGAGCCTGGCACTTCAAAGGAAACAACTGACAGTACTTACGGCCAATGATAAAATTTGAGCTTTATTTAAAATGAAAATTAGTTCAAGAACTGATGAGGTCAACAGCTTCTAAATACTTTTTTTTTTTTTTCTTCTAAATACTAGAAGACTTTTCCAGTGAGATCAATAGTGACACGAACAAATATTAATGGTTTTATGTTGTATAACTGAAGTGTCAACATTTCGGAGATCTGCTGATATTTTTCAAAAGACCAATTCACGATGTTACAAAATTTGAATTGCAAGGAAGATTGATGGATTTTCATGTAATGGCTTTAGATTTCACATTGAAGCCAACATTTAAGAAATCCTCACTTGTTAACATTTGGTGTAGTATCGAAGAAGAATACCCAGTGATCTAAAATGGCCATTAAAATACTTCTCCTTTTGCAGTTACACATCTCTGTGAAGCCAAATTTTCTTTATACTTCAATCAAAAGTATTGTAACAGTTTGAATATACAAGTGGATTTAACAATCCAACTCTTCTCTATGTACATAAAAGAAGTATACAAAAATGTTAAACAATGCCACTTTTTTCACTGATTCTTTTTGTTTGAAACCTATAGCTATTTTTCTTAAAAACATTATTTATATTAATATGCAATGGGGTTGTTTTTATTATTTTGGAATGAATTAATATACATTAACATTTTTTAGTCTTTAATTTGGTAATTATTGACAGAAAAGCTCTTTGGGGTCCTCAATAGTTTTTAAGAATGCAAAGGGGTCCCAGGGTGAAAGGTTAGAAAGCCAAACAAAACAAGGCCGCATACACCATTAATTTGGGGACTAATTACCTTAATATTAGTAACTTCTTCACAGAATTTGTTTTTTGATATTTCTCACAGTGCCCAAGGTAGTGCTGGGCTTAGTAGGTGCTCAATAAGTATGAGTAGAGTCAATGTGAACTTCTTCAACTTTGTAAGCTGCACTTCTGTGGCTGTGGTCACAGAATGGACCTTAAATATATGGGCTCAGCTCACCATTTCAATAGATATATTCTTGAAAAACTGTGTGTGACTGGAAATGTAAAACATCTACATATTTGCCTTTGTTGGTATTTTATCACTGTAAATCATCTTCCAGTTTGCTTATCAATTCAGGTGATGACTAACATGTTCACTTTGGTTTCTGTTCCTTTTTATCAAAGTTAGTGATCAAACATCCAACCTGAAGAAGAAGTTTCATAGTCACTGCTAGAAAAAAAAACACCCCAAAATCCTTCCCTTCAAGGAATTGACAAATTAAGGTGATTATTCTTTTAAGAAAGATTTGTGGGAATTTACTGGGGCTGTGGTAGGAAGGGTCCAGTACAATGTCTTATAAGAGGGAGACCGCTCCCTCCAAAATCTCCTTGTGTGCGTGGGGAGACATAGTAAAAGAAATGCACGTCGAAGCATGAACTTTTAGAGGCAGATCCTGTCCAAAGCACTACTGTTTGGTTAACACTTATTATTGTGACCTCCTGCAGGAGGGAGACAAAATCATAACCACCATTTCAACAATTAAAAACTGTGGGTTAAAACAATTTTTTAAGTAAAAACAACAACAATTAAAAAAATAAAGACATGGAGTGGTAGGATTCAGATAAATACGACCAATACTGCTAATAGTAATAATGACTAATCAAACTTGACAAGTTTATTTGAAATTTAGTTACATCCAAAATAATGAACAATAAAGTATAATTTGTGACTATTTTATGTCTTCACCTGGCCATGTGTCTTGATTTTCTAAAAACGATTAAAATATGGTTTACAGACAGAAGCTTACGTTTTAGATGACCAAATGCAGGCTCTTGCAATAAAAACAATTTGTCAGCAAAAAGGTCTTTATTTGTATTTAATGAAAGACAATCGTAACAGAAAAACCTGCCATTCCACCTTTGTAGGTACCATCATCTCAGTTTTTCAATCAGTCAATCAAATCCCTTTGTTAAATTTACTAGTCATAAATCCAGTTGCTTAAAAAATCCAGGCAGCGGAGAAAGACTTTCAAGGGACCTGCCTAGGCAAGGCAGTTTCCCCCTTACAAGCCAATCACAATTATTTATCGAGTGTTATTGAGCATCAGCCATAGGAGAGGTACTGTGCTAAGTAGAGAAGGAATTGGAAAATGACACAGAAGCTCTCTTCATGGCACTTGATTCGAATTTGCTTCCTTTAAATGTGTTTTCACTTTTGAGTGTTTGAGGATGTAGGGCATACCATTTTGATCAAAATCCTTTTTCGCTACTTCCGATCAATTTGCGGGATTGGAAATAAAGCCCAGCTGCTGATAGCTACAGATGTCATCCCAGCATTTCTGCTCTGGCCTGGCCGTCACCCACTTCAACCACTTGTGATGCACTGCAGAAGTAAGCGCTCCAGGGGTCAGATTTATTTCAGAAAGCCACAGCACTGCTAGACTTGTTAGCATGCTCAGAACCAACACTTCCTGAGACAACTTGAGCGGCTGCATACAGCAGGCTGAAGCCTGGTGGCTGTGACACATCTGGCTTCTGCCGGATAATGGAGCTCTCATTCTGTGAGGTGCCCTGCAAGGATGTCACAGGTATGACTTCTGCTTCACTGTGCTTAGAATATGGCCTGGCAAGAAGCAGCCCTCGAGATGTGTTACTTCACCATCACAACCGCAGGCTGAACTAAATGAGAATTTGTATTTTTCCATTGTATTTATTTATTATAATAAATACAATTTATTTATATAATAAATACAGTTTTGCAATATCATTGCAAAAATTATAAGAGAACACATTAAAAGTAATTAGCGTAGGAGCGCCCGGGTGGCTCAGTCGGTTGAGCGGTGGACTCTTGATTTCAGCTCAGCTCGTGATCTCAGGGTTGTAAAGTCAAGCTTCAAGTTGGGCTTCACGCTCAGAGGAGAGTGTGCCTGAGATGCTCGCTCTCTCTCTCTCCCCCTGCCCCTCCCCCTGCTCATGTGCGCTCTCTCTCTCAGATAAATGAATAAAATCTTAAAAAAAAAAGTAATTAGCACAGAGCTAAAGAAATTATAACTGTTACCATGGTTGATATTATTGTTTGTGTTATTACTACTTTTGAGGCTGGCAGGTTATCAACTTCTGGTAAGCCATCCACTCAGTATGACACATGACGCCAATGGACCAGAGCAGTTACTGCTCCTAGGCATGGACATTTTCTGAACAGATAAAACATCATATCGACTATCAGCTGCTGCTTTGATAATTCAGAATTGACATCATCATATATTTATTCCATAGTCTCATCAAAAAAGAATCTCTTCATTGAGGCCCCTGAGAGCATTTCTTATTTTCCTTTACACAATGTTTTCTCTGCCAACAGCTAGTCATGCTTTCTCGAAAACAATGACTACCTAAAGGAATATTGACATTCTGCAAAACCTCACCCTCCTTGTATTTTCATAATTGTCATGGAAAATTAAGATCCGATTAGAGAGACATAGCCTATGGCAGGGAAACACGTGATTCAGAAAACAGTACAGGATATTTTTCTTGTTGTCACCAGATAACTCTGAACTACAGACACTTGCCAAGCGTTGCAGAACTGCTTTGGACTTGAAAGGGCTCTTGTGCCACAGATTTCTTCATTTTGATGGCAGGGGTCATTGAAAGTGAATTTCAGATTGTGCTACCCGAAAATAGCAAAGACACTGTGGTAGCAGTTTCTTGTAATTCGACAGAAAATGTCATGTTTTTAATTGATTCAGATCTTTGGAAAACCGGAAGTGATAGGCAAAAAATAGCAACAAAGGCTCTGCCAGAGGTGGATACTGCTGCACAAAATCTCTACTTTGTTGATGATTTGCAAATTGTGTTCACTACTACAACCTTATTTGTTAAAAGATATTGGAAAATAACTTAATTCTTAAGTTTCCTTAAGATTTGATGCCATAGCACAGCCCCCTAATTATACTCATTTCCCCTCATCCTGTCGATAACAGACCCTCCCAAGTTCTGCTGGGCATGCAGACCCCTTTGCCTGGGCTCCCTTGAAGCTAGGTAGGTGACTAAACTCTACTCAATGGGATGTGAGCTGCCTCTGGAAAGAAGCTGGGGTCCTTGCTCTCTGACTTTCCTGTTGCAGATGAGAGCAACAGCATGGGGGACAAGGTAGGAGGGTACACTTCAAAGGTGAATTTGGCTCTCAGTAAATTAGACCTTAATTAAAAAAGAAAAGAAAAGAAAAGAAAAACCCCAGAAGAGCTTGGATTCCTGAAAGATCCCATGGAGCAGAGTCGGTTTCCTGGCCTGCCCTGCCCATGACCTCCGTACTTCTCCATCAGAGGAAAACACGCTTCCATTCTGCTCGACAAGGCACTGTGTTCTAGAAGTGGCCGTGCCACAGCAGCTTGGGCTCTGCCTTAATTGGGAGAGGAGTTCTAAATTTTCCACACCTGCTGTTTTCCTATTGGATGAAGGGCTTGTGAGAAATAGCAGGTGTTAAAAGGGAAAAAGAAGAAAGGCTGCTCTCCTGTTCTTTCCCAAGGTGGCAGGGAAAGCTCCACTTCCCATCACAGGTGCTTGTAGCATATTCTGTGTCCTCAGTGTCTGCACCAGCCTTTGTTTCTTTTTTTTCCCCCCTGTAGTTTGTGAAAAGAAATTAAAATGACTATACTATGGCTTTTATAATCTAGCACAGAATTAGTAAAGCTACTAATTAGTAAAGCTACTAAGCACTAAGTGGCCATCGCTGACTTCTTTTTCTAGAGAAGTTGGACCACAGGGAAAGAACTCCACAGGAAGAATGACTTTTGCATGGGCATTTCAGCATGCCCTGGAAAATGGTGGAGGGGATGATGCAGACTGTAATGAGGTAAATATGAGTGGTTTGTACTAAGCATATGGTGGATGGCAGCCAACCTTACCTTTCTCTAAAGAGATGCACTCAACTTGCATTTACCAAGACCCCAAGCTTTGTCCCACAGACAGAAGAACCATGTGCATCATGCTGCTTACTGAAAGGGAATGGAGAAGCTGTGGGGACCCCTCTAAAACTCCCTCCGACATATTTAGGCTGTGGCCTGTGGGTATTTGCTCAAACTCCAGATGTATGGGTGCTCTTTTCTCAAATCGGAAGGAGATTTGCATCTGTCACCCAGGGTGGAGCAGAGGGAAAGGGAGCAGCTGTGACAGGCCACAGTAAGAATTCAAGACAGACTTCCTTTTAGGTCAAGTGCCGGTTCATTTTTGTCTCACCCATACCCTTGGTACACCTGGGATGGTAAACAGCTCAGTGAGTCATTCGGAAAGTGGAAACAGAGAATGTTGCTGGGTCTGCTATTGGGATTCGCATCAAAAAAAAAAATGCTTCCTTCTCCTCTGCAGGTAGCTCTTTATTGTCTCATGTTATAGTTATTTAGATAAGTGTATTGCTAGGAATTGTAGTAGGACAGGGATTGCAGGGGCTTCCTGTGCTGTAATCAAGTTCCTGTGTCTTAAATACCATCCATGGTTCACCTAGTAATCTCAGACAAAATGATGATGATTCTGGAAATAACGTAAATCCCTTAGTTTTGGCATATTAGGCCCTTCATAGTCTCCAGGCTGCCTTATTTCCAGCCTCTCTGCCTTCTGTGGCCATATGATATGATTTTAGATGGTAAAGGTAACTGAAACCATCAGAGTAGGGTTTTGGTGGAGGAGCATGACCCATCGCTCTTTCAGATTCTTGGTAAATAAGACTGACCCCATGACCTTCCCCACCATAATTTTATTTTTATACCCATGAGAGTCTCTGATGGGGTCCAGAGGACGATTCTGAGACCTGAGATGGTTCTCCAGGAAAGAGGTGGTTTAGGAAGTAAGAGACTGAGCTCTCTGTTCACTTCCAGCTGCAGCCCCAGTGTGCCAGGCCAGCTTTAGAGGGGAGACCACAGTCCTGGGGCCCCAGCCCTCTTAGCCGCCGCCTTCTTTCCTAAGCTCGTTAACAAGCATGCTGATTAGTGGCAATTTCTCTGGTGGTTTTTGTGATGTGGGGATTTGTCCACTAAGAAATGGCCTGGAACCGCAAGTTCATTTAAAATAGTCAATCCTACTGCAGATAGAAATAACTCCCTGTCTATGTTGATCCTAGCTAGTGACCAGTGACTGGGAGGTGAAATCTTGGGAATGGAGGGCTAGGCTTCTGACTCAGCAGAAACCACCATCTGACATTTTTAGCCTCTCTTTGGTCCTGTCCTACTGCAGAGACTGTTCTTCCTACAGGCTGAATTTGACAAAATATCTCTACCAGCTAGTATTCTGAGATGTGCCAGCTGCCCCCTCACCCCACCCCACCAATAAGCTTTGTCCATTTCTTGTTATCCTTCTGATTCATAGCATGTTTCTCTAGGGAATTCCAAGATTTAGATGGTACTTAAACAAAATACCCAAGAAGAGGAGAAAGATAGTGTCACAATAGATCAGTAGTTCTCAACTAGGAGTGTCTTGAATCCTAGTGGACATTTGACAACATCTGGAGACGTTTTGAGTTGTCACAACAATGGGGAAGTGTGTGCTACTGGTATCTCGTGGGTAGAAACCAGGGATGCTATTGAAGATCCACAGCGCATGGGACAGTTCTCTGTAACTAAGAGTCATCTAGTCCCAAATGTCAATAAGGCTGAGTTTGAAAAGATCTGGAATAGATGAAGACAGAGAAATATCCTCATATATTCTATGGCATATATATATATATATATATATATATATATATATATATATATATATATTTGCCATATATATTCTGTGCTAGCAGAGGCTTAGAAAATGGCTTCTTAATTTTTGCTGAACATCTATTATGTACATGAATGGTGCTAGGTTTTATAAGAGAGTCTAAAAATAAAAGTCATATCCATTGACATCAAGTTTCCAATTTATTTGGAAACAGTACATACACAATGAAAAGTTGTGTTATTTATGACAGCAATAGTTCACCTACAAGGGAGATTATACTTCTATTAGTTTGCTAGGCCTGCTGTAACAAAATCCCACAGACTGGGTGGTTTAAATGACAGAAATTTATTTTCTCACTGTTCTGGAGGCTAGAAGTTTAAGATCACGTTGTCAGCAAGGTTGATTTCTTCTGAGGCCTCTCTCCTTTGGCTTGCAGAAGGATGTCTTCTCCCTGTGTTTTCAAATGATTTTTCTCTGTGTCTTTGTCCTTATTTCTTGTTTTTATAAGGGCAGTAGTATGTTGAGTTAGGGCCCACCCTAATGACCTCATTTAAATGTAATGACCTCTTCAAATATATTATCTCCATACACTGTCACATTCTGGTGTACTGGGAGCTAGGACTTCAACATATGAATTTGAGAGGGGACGTAATTCAGCCCTAACAGTACTCTTTTCTTATAACTTGATAACCAGAGGTAGAAATATAAGAAGCATAGAAACTCATTCCAAAGTATTATATAAAGTCTACTAGATGAAAAAAATATTTAAGTGATAACTAAAATAAAGGAAAATGGGCCCAATACACATGAAATTGTTTCTCAAGTCTCAAAGTAAGAAATGTTGTTGATCTGAACAGGGGTGATATTTTAGGAAATTCTCCAGGATAAAGGACAGATTACCTCCTACTCCAACATATTTATTAAATACAGATTTATTTGAGCTACTGTTATATATTTGGGCTTTGCTAGGCTTCTGGATAAATAAACAATGATTCCTTCCTTTTGGAAGCTGATAGGCACATTTGTGTGTTTGTGGGTGTGAGTGCAGTATGGAGGGTTGCTGGAGCATAAAGCAGGAGACCCCTCTGTGGGAAAGATCAAGAACATCAATATTTGTGTGGACCAGAAGCTGAAGACCCCCAAGGGCAGGGTGACTAACTCTGACCAGGGTTGTGGCAGGGCAAAAATAGCTACCATAGCTTGGACATATGGTAGACTGGTAGGTCACAGCTGGTGTCCATTATGATTGCTAAACTAGTTGCTAAGTATTTTGAATGTACCCCTGGGGAGTTGTGGAAGGTGGAAGAAGAGGTAAGATTGTGAACCGGATCTTGTGGGCCAGTAGGAGTTTGCCTGGCTGGGAATAAGTTGGGGAGGAAGAGCAGGGAATTATAGGCATTCCTTTGAGATAATGTGGATTTGGTTCTAGAACACAGTATAAACTAGTCAAATGAATTTTTTTAATATTCCAGTGCATGTAAAAGTTATGTTTACACTATACCATAGTCTATTAAGTGTGCCATAGTATTATGTCTAAAAAACAAAGCACATACCTTGATTTAAAAAAAAATACTTATTTGCTAAAAAAAAAATGCTAACCATCATCTGAGCTTTCAGTGAGTTGTAATCTTTTTGGTGTCAGAGGGTCTTGCCTCATTGTTGATGCCTGCTGACTGATCAGGTTGGTGCTCGCTGCAGGCTGGGAATGGTTGTGGCAGTTCCTTAAAACAAGACAACAATGAAGTTTGCTGCATGGATTGATTCTTCCTTTCACTTAAACACTTAGAGGCCATTGTAGGGTGACTAACTGGCCTAATTTCAATATTTTTATATCTCAGGGACTAGGGAGGCCCAAGGAAAGGAGGAGAGACAGGGGAAAGGCTGGCCAGTGGAGAAGTCAGAACACACACAATGCTTACTGATTATGTTTGCCATTTTATATGGGTGTGGTTGGTGGAGCCCCAAAATAATCACAATAGTAACGTCAGAGTTCATTATTCACAGGGCAGCATAACAAATATGATAATAATAAAAATGTTTCAAATATTGCCAGAGTTAGCAAAGCACGACACCGAAACAAGAAGTGAGCAGATATGTTGGAAAAATGGCATCAATGAACTTACTCGGTGCAGAGTTGCCACAAATCTTCAATTCATAAAAAATGCAATATTTGCAAACTGCAATAAAGCAAAGCACAATAAAATGTTTCCTATGGAAGGAACCAGACTGTGGGTTAACATAAGGCAAGGACCACATCTGTCTTGTTAATTCAGTGCTACCAGCTGACACAGACCATTTTCAGTAAATGGTAATTGACTAGATAAATGAATGAAAGGTCATGACACAGAGAATGGGGAAAGTGGTGTGAGGAGGGTTGGAGAAGAAATCTGGGCCACGTACCCAGGGCTGCCCAGAAGAAGTCAAGAGTCACAAGGTTCCCCAATTCCAGCATCCCAGGAAGCTCTCCAGGGAGATGTGAGACAAGAGATATTTGGGGATAGAATAGGAAGGAGAGACCTCATGCTGCCCTCCACACAGTCACTCAAAAAGAGTGGTTTTAGGGGTTGGATAGTTCTGGATCTCCTCCCATGAGACACACAGTCTATGACTATGGTTTGGTCATTGTAACTAATTCACCAAGTATCAGTTTTCTCATCTATAAAATTGAAACAGTAATCATCTCATCGGTTGTAAATTAAGTTAGTTGATGTATACCAAGCACCACAGGAATGACACATAGTAAGAGATCAACAAAATGCAAATTATTTTTAGTTTGGGATGTCCACCAATGGACTAGATCACTTTCAGAGTATTCTTCCAAATAATTCGTTAACTCCACTGATGTTTGAAATGTCTTAAAGGGGAAGAAAGCTACCATTCTGCAAACTGGGTCAAGTGATTTCAAGCACAAATAGTTATGGCTTCAAAAACATGAACATCTAGCTGAGGTGCCCAGAAAGTGTGACTAAACGTCAGACAAGGTGTAAGTAGACAACCAGCAAGCGTGAATGAGTGGCCACAGAATCTTCCTGGTTTGGTAGAAGGGAGAAGATGGAGGAAGTTTCTGGTTATGTACCAGGAAGGGGGAAGGAGGCTAAAGAGGAGGGTAAGGATTCAAGAAAGAAGCTGGAACGAGAGGCAAACTGCTGACTTCTGGTCTTTCACTTAGTCCTTGGGTCCTACAGGATGCAGAATGCAGCTGCAGGTGGAGTCCTGTTGCCTCAGGGATTTAGGAGGGCTTTTCCAACAGAGCTAATGAGCCATAGAGGTTCCCAGAGAGCCTTCATAGGAAGGAGAAAGCCCAGGGGCTGGAGTGGTTAGGGAAACCTTCCTGAAGAAGTGGATGGCAGCAGGGTCTGGAGGACTAGGGGTGTCTGGGTGGGAAAAGGGTGTTGGAAGAATTCTTAAGGTTTGGGTCTTACTTGATTGTCTTGGCTTGAGGGATCCAGAGTCATGACTCTTGTCTAGATGCTGCGCTCTTCCTCCTGATGAGGTTCCCGATGGAAATACATGCTCAGGGAAAAGTGACAAATGAGAAATTGAAACAAAACAAAACAAAAATCTTAAAATCACTGAGTGCTAACTAGGAGTCGGGGACTCTTCTAAGCAATTTATAAATACACCATTTAATCTTCTTTTAACAGCTTTGTGAAATGGTATTTAGTAGGTATGTTATAACCCCCACCCTGCAGATAGGAAACTGGTGTGATATGAGAGTTTAAGCCATTTTGTCAGAATGCATAGCAAATCAGTGGTGGAAACTTTTTTCTAATGGACTTTCCTTCTATTCTCTTTTAATTGACTAGAATTCAACTACTGGGTAAAAGAAAACAGAGAAAGGGAGGCTTTAGTGGGGTGAGGTGGGGTGGGGTGGGGGGGAAAGGGTGGGGAGTGAAACAGAGAGAGAGAGAGCTTTGTCTGTTCTGTGGAATGTGATGGATGGGTCCTGAGCTTCAAGCCTGAAATAGTCAAGACTTGCTGGAAAATCGAAGGAAAGAATATGTATTTAAAAAATAAATGGGGACCCCTGCCTGGCTCAGTGGTTGAGCATCTACCTTTGGCTCAGGGCGTGATCCTGGGGTCCTGGGATCAAATCCCACATCAGGCTCCCTGCAGAGAGCCTGATTCTCCCTCTGCTTATGTCTCTGCTTCTCTCTCTGTATCTCTCATGAATAAATAAATAAAATCTTTAAAAAAGAAATCATTAAAAAAATTAATAAAAATAAATGAACACAGACACACAACTGAAGTATAATACGCATATGGAAAAGTGTACCAACCACAAGCATTCTGATTACTTATGATAGACTGAACACACCTGATGTTCCCCTTGCGGCCTGATCTTCCCCCACTCCACTCCAATTTCCCCTTCTCCTTCTTATAGGTGATTTTTAATGATTTTCCAGCCGCCCACTAAGAAGGGAAGCACTTTGCCCAGGAGGATTGGCTGAGGGTGATGACAGAGGGCTTGGCACGCTCGATGAATAAATTGAAGAATTAATTGAAGGTCACGGAGAAACAGGTACAAAGAATTGGAAGGATGGACACAGGATTATACACCCAGAGCCTTTTATTCTAGGCAATGTTCTAGGGACAGTTTAAGAAAGTTTCAAGGGTAATTTGACTATTTGTAATTTTCACTGTAGTGCTGCCCTAGGCTTTACCATCGCTCTCTGTCATCCTCAATCAGGTTGTTTGATTACCTGTGGGGGTTCTCTGTCCTGGGGCAGCAGCGACCTGTTTCGGCTAACAGCCTACTTCTCCTACATAGGAGAGGGGACATAGAGAGAGAGATGGTTGGATTGGCCCAGAGCGGGGCAGTCCTAGTTTAGTTTACTCTTGCTGTTTCAGAGGTGAGAGCTGAGAAAATCCTCAAAATTGCAACTTTGGGACTCAAGCTGCCCTGGGGTAGCAGCTCCAGATTCTGCTAAGGGCTTCAGCCAATGGATGGCCACAGCATCAGAGACTAGGCGCTGGGCCATAGACCACAGGACCAGTGGCACTCTACGGGCATGGGACCCGTAACCCAATCAGATCAGCAGCCCTGCTTCTTGGGGCAAAGCTAAAGAGGGTTTGTGTGCCAGCTAAAGAGAGGGTTAGAAAGAAGTCAAGGGCGAAGCACCGTTTGCTCTTCGGGGCTGGTGGGTGGGTTGGTTTGGTTTGGCGAAGCTGGGGAATGGGGATGCAGGGCAGGGAGGGGAGGTGGGATTGAGTTCATGCTGAGGAGTGGTGGGAGGTAATCGTGGAAAAGGGGTTGCAGCCCATAGGTAAAGGCCTCGCATGTTAGGAAGAGAATTTTAACAGTATTTTGTAGGTTCCCAGAAAACTAGTGTTGGATTTTGAGCAGAGCAGTGATGCAGTTGTATTAGATGGCCGTCATGTAGTCGGTGCGTGGTGGAGGCCAAAGAGGAGGATTGCAGGGAGAGAATGTTGTAGAAGGAGGACAGGAGACCACTGAAGGACTCTGGTGATGCACAGCTGTACTAGGATGTGGGAGCTGGCAGTGGAAAGGTGGGTGGGGATGGATTCCAGAGGCGCTGGATGAAAGTGGATGGGCCTGAGAGAAATCCAGTCCTAGAGTCAGGCTCCAGAGAAGGGCAGGCTGGGAAAGGGCCGACAGGAGAAGCCCTGGAAAAACTGCTTTTCTCTTGAACTCAACGGCGAAGAGTTAATCCTACTCTTCTGTTTATAACCCACTGTCATCGTTGGTTCTGGTAAGGCCCTCGTTGACTTTATTTGTTCATTTCTTCTTTTCTTATTTGTTCATTTCATATTCATCCCCCCTCATTTTTATTGAGATATAATTGACCTATAACATTGTGTAAGTTTAAGGTCTACAAGTGATGATTTGATACAAGTATGCTTGTGCAGTGGTTACCACAACAAGGTTAGTCAACCCATCTATCTCCTCACATAGTTTTTTGTTTTATGTGTGTGTGTGTATGTGTGTGTGTGTGCATAGGTGTGATAGGGAGATTTAAGATTTACTCTCTTAGCAACTTGCAAGTATGTAATAAGGTATTGTTAACTATAGTCACCATACTCTACATTATATCCCCAGACATTTTTCATTTTATAACTGGAAATTTGACCAATCTTCTCCTCCTTGCCCCTACACTCCCAGCCCCTGGAAATCACCAATCTATTCCTTGTTTCTATGAGTTTTCTAGATTCCACATATAAGTGAGAATGCACAGTATGTTTTCTTTACCGTCTGACTTATTTCACTTAGCATAATGCCTTAAGGTTCATCCATGTGGTCACAAGTGGTAGGAGTTCCTTCTTTTTAGTGGTTGAATAATGTTTAATTTTTTTGACCAGAATATTTCATGGTTTGTCTTGTGTCCTTCCATCAGGATATGCATATTTGGTTGTCTCCTTTTTGGTGTATGATATTAGCAGCCATTCATGATCAAAGCTTAGTTTATTAGTATATTAGTTATCTATGGATGTGTAACTATATATCTTTTAAGATTTTATTTATTTATTCATAAGAGACACAGAGAGAGAGGCAGAGACACAGGCAGAGGGAGAAGCAGGCCCCACGCAGGAAGCCTGACGCGGGACTTGATCCCCGGACTCCAGGATCACACCCTGAGCCGAAGACACATGCTCAACCACTGAGCCACCGGGTGTGTAACAATATTGACACCCATTTAGTGGCTTGCAATGAAACACATTAATTCTTTTACAGTTAGAAATCCAGGCAGGAGTAAGCTGCAGCTTTAGATTCAGGGTCTCTTAGAAGTCTATAAACAGGGTCTTGGTCAAGGCTGAAATCATTTGAGGTTTGACTGGGAATAGATCTACTTCCAAGTGTATGTGGCTATTGGCCAAATCAGGTCCTTGGGTTTGTCTGACAGGGTCTCAGTTCCTTGCTGACCGTTGGTTGGAGGGTGCCCTAAGTTTCTTGCCACCTGGGTCTCTCCATATCTTACTTCATCAAAGCCAACAAGAGAGCCAGTCAATAGAGAGAGTCTGCTAGCAAGATGGATGTACAGTTTTATGTTATGTAATCACAGAGGACACAGACTCTCACCTTTATTGCATTTCACTGGTTAGAAGCAAGTCATAGGTCCCACCCATAGTCCATGGGAGGGGATCACACAAGGGCATAAATACCAGGGCTAAATGGGGGCTGCCTTAGAGTCTGCCACAATTAGATGTTGCAAAATGGCGACACTCTAATTCTAAGCACTCCTTCTTTGTTTATTGGCTGGAACACTTCTAGAACAAGAAACTTCCCCTGATATGTTACTTGGTTATCCACGGTGTAACTCATAGAGGAAAGTCAGACTAAATGCTTGATTCTTTCCTTTCATGTAGCAGTTTTCAAAATGAATGAGTTGATTCCCTTGAATTATCCAATGGTGACCAATTATGTGGGCTTATGTTGCTAATTATGTAAATGGTATTGTGCTAAGTATTGCACAATAAGTATTCTGTTTCTTTTTCATCACTGTTTTTCAGATCTATTCATGCCTCTGGATGCACATCTAGCTCTTATCTTCTACTTGTTGAGTGGTATCCCAGGATGTGTATCAACTATTTAATCTATCTGTTCACCCAGTGGACACCAAGACTGCTTTCAAATCTCTGCCATGGTGACCATTCTCGTACAGTTTAATACCCTTATATCTGCAGTGGAACTGCTGGATGATAGAGCATAACTAATTAGTCACTTTGCTTCACTAGTGCCAATTGTTGGCTGCCCAAACTTACTCTCTCATGGAAATGATTTATTAACATATGTAGCTCAGCTTGATAAGGGAGGGAGCACCTCAGTAGCTTCATGAATGTTATGTCCTTCACTAAGCTGAATTTCTTTTTTTTTTTTTAAATTTTGTTTATTTATTTATTTATTTGAGAAAGAGAGACTACAAGCCGACGGGGGGGGGGGTGCGGGCGGTGGGATGGAGGGGAGCAGCAGACACACAGGCAAACTTCTCGCTGAGCATGGAGCCTGGTGTGGAGCTCAATTCCAGGAGTCTGAGATCGTGACCTGAGCCGAAGTCAGACGCTTACCAAACTGAGCCACCCAGGTACCCCTAAGCTAAGTTTCTTAAGAAAGTTCTCAAAAACCCTTCTTATCAGAAGTATCCCAGTCATTCTGTATCTCTAAAGCCATCATAGCTATGCTAGGTGGTGGGGGCTTAGAGATAGAGCCTTATACTAGCATTTTCCAACCAAACTATTGTAATCTGGTAAACTATCCAAATTCTATTCCAGGCCTCAGAAATGAGGGAGAAGAAGGAGGGGACAAGGGGAGAACTGGGGAAGAGGTGGAGGAAATCACTTATTTAGGAAGCGGCAAGAGGGAACCCTGCCTTATCATTCACCCACTCAGCATCTCACTTTATAGACATGGAAACTGAGACCTAGAGGTGAAACCATTTCTTCAAGGGTCACTTTGTGAGTGTAAGGTCCTAGGCCAGTCTATTGGCCCAGAAGTGAGGTCTGGGTGGGTGGTAGGTGGGTGGGGGGCAGAGACCAAGGGTAGAGAGGGATGAGCAGGGAGCTAGGGACTGAAGTGGCTTGGGTGAAGTCATTTCTTAGGAGCAAGCCAAGGAGACACAAATGTGAGGTGGGGAACATCAGCCTATTGTCACCTCATGGAGACTGTGCACCTTTGGAAACGCTTTACAAGCAACAAATGTGGTCCTCATCACAACTCTTAGGAAGTGGTGATTTTCATCCCTCCTTTAGAGATGTAGGAACAGAGGCTCAGAGGTTTTTAAGTAATTTCCTCAATATCTGGTAGTTAGAAAGTGCCAGACTGCAACTCATAATCAACATAATTTGTTGACGCGAAATCATTGCTCTTACACATACAAGGAGAGTGTTTCAAGGAGGGTGTGGTTAATGGGGCTTCATGGCGAAGAAAAATTCAAGGAGAGTGAGGAGAGGAAGTGGTTTCAGAAATTGTGGTCTTAGGTGGAATAAGTCTTTCCCCAGTTTCCTTAGGCTGCTGCTGTGGGGCAGTGGGAGGTCATATCAACTGATTTGGGGAGTCTCAAAGATGACTAGAAATACTGAAATCATTTTGGACCACAGGCAAGTGGAAATACATGGTTGGATCTTGAAGCCTTAAATTATATGCAGTTTCAAACCGAATTTTTCTGGCTTAATCACAAAGTTAAGGAAACCATAAGTGACCAGTATGAAAGTGGCTCTTGCTCAAACCCATAAAAATAAAATAGACAACAAAATAGAGAATATTCAAATGGTATTGATGACAGAGCTACCAGGAGGGAGGGCAGAGAAGTGCCTTTAAGGCACTCAGTCCTCCCTGAGTGCCTGTGTCAGCAGAACGTAAGAGAATGGGCAGTTTGTCTAACTTGGAAGTCCACTGAAAAATTAATGTGTTGGGTAGCAAGGAGAAATAAATGATCAATGAGCTTTTCTACCTGCATTCTCTTCTTTGGAAAAGGGTATTTCAATTTGGGCATCTTAAATAGCAGACAGTCAACCCCACCCCCCGCCCCGCCAAACAGCATGTTAATGAGTAGAGCAGAAAAAAATCCGTTGCTTCCAAAAAATACAGAGATTGTAGTTCAAGTGGCAGAGAGCCAGGTAAGTTGCATTTTGGGTTTTAAAAAACCCAGCATTTCATGACCATTGCAAGACCGAGGCAGGGTTGGCAGGAGGGGCTCTTTATTGAAGCCAGGTGTGAGCTGTCTCCTCTTCCTGGCTGGGGTGCTGCCCAGGCCCTGAGGAGAATTTCCTGTGGTGGTTGTGCATTTCTGGCCCAAGTCCCTGGTGCACCAGAATCTTTTCTCCTGCTCCCACGATCTCTTTTTCCTTTTTGTCCCTTTCTCCCCCTCCTTCTTTCTTAAGTCCTCTTTCTTTCCTGCTATAGACTGTGTGTTTGTATTTTGCCAAAACTCGTATGTTGAGGCCCCAACCCCTATGGGGTGCTGTTTGCAGATGGGGTCTTTGGGAGGTAATTGGATTTGGATGAGGTCATGGGGCGGAACCCTCATGATGACATTGGTGCCCACTGAGGAGGGTGAAGAGACCAGAGCTCTCTGGGCCATGTGAAGATACAGTGAGAAAGTGGTTGTCTATAAGCCAGGAAATGGATCCTCACTGGAGTCCGACCATGCTGGCACCCTGATCTTGGATCTTCAATCTCCAGAACTGTGACAGATAAATGTTAGTTGGTTAAGCCACCCAGGCTCTAGTATTTTGTTACAGCAGCCTGAACAGATTAGACACTTCCCTTCCCAAGCCTTCTTCCTTGAGCAGTTTCACTACCACACTATATCAAAGATGTTTAAAAAACTATGCATAATTCCAGCATTTGGCTCACAGTGTTGGATCAATAGGATGCTATCTGTGTTTATTGTGACAGTGGTGGAACTTCCTTGACCCAGGAATGAGCACTCCTACTTACCCTTAGCTGAGAAAAGGGAGCATTTTGTGAACTTTTGCTGGATAATTTCTTCTTCTGCAAAATAGAATGATACTGCCCGCCTCACCACAGGCTCCACAAGAAACAAATTAAATATGTGAAGACTCCTAGCTCAGTGCCTGACATGTAGAAACTGCTTGGTAAATACTGGTTGCTCTGAATATAAAAGCAGGATGGCTGATTTCATTCCACCTTCCAAAAGAAAGAAGGATTTGTCCCTTCCTTGAAAGAGAAAAAGTGAGAAAACCCTGAAAGGGGAGGAAATAAATCAGAGAATGGAACTCGAAGTTCTGTGCTCTGAGTCAGCTGTTTGAAGGTGATGGAAGATGGAATTTGAAAAAGCCTAGGGGAGAAACCAATGTGATCCTGGCTACTAGGCAGTGGCATTTTATTAAGGGCATTAAACTGGTTAACACCCAAAGTAACCTTGAGAGACCCTGTGGATGGACCTGTGGGCATCAGTGTTTGCATTCAATCTGACACTTCAATCAAGACCCACTAGGTTAATGAGGGCAAAGCTCCCCAGTGACCTCCCTATTATAAAATCCAACATGTGCTTTTCAGTTCTTGCTTTATTTGATCTCTGGAAAGTATCTGATGTTGGTGGCACCTCCCGCCCCCGCCAAGTTTTTTTTTTTTTTTTTTTTTTCAGTGGCTATGTGACAAAATTGATCTTCTCTGTCTTAGGATCCTTTGTTGGGTTCTCTTCTTCCGTGTGTCCTTCAAGAACTGGTTTGCCAAGGATTTGATGCTTATCTTTTTCCCATCATTTTAGGCAATTCGATATCTTCACTTTTAACCACCAGCTACATGTAGATGATGCCCAGTATAAAACTATTGATCTTCCTCAGGAAGTCCCTCTAATTCAGCTTGCTCTAATAAACTGGCATTGCCATCAGTTCTCCCTTTTGCGTGTCCCTGTACCCTCTTCTTCCCTCCAACCCCATCCCAGGGCTGCCTTAGGTGAGGCCCTGCCTCCTCTTGTCTGGAAGAGCCATGGCTTTCTATCTGATGCCCTGATACCTGATTTTGCTCTATCCACCCCTTATGCCAAGGAAGTGAACTTTCTAAAACACATGAGTTAAAAAAAATTCAACCTGATAGTTTGTCTTTTCATCAATACACTTACTTAATGTGTTGACACTGGTTGTGATATTGTCATATTTGGAGTTACTGCTAACATCTTATAAATATATATTTTGATTTCTCCCCAACTCTGCTTTCTTTCCATTGCTTTGGAAACAATACATTTAGTTTTTTTGGTAAGTCATCCATGTGTTTTTATATGTTTTACATAACATTGTGTTTTTACATAACATTGAATGTGTCAGATATCACTGCTGTGCTTGGGGTAGTTGGAAAGTTCAGAACTTGAGCTTACGACAGCATCTCGCCCAGAAGTGCCTCTTCCAGGTTTTGTGCTCCCATGCTTGTCACATGGCAGGTGCACCACAAATTTTGATGGCTGGCTGCTACTGAGATGTGGGCCCCTTGGAATCACAGAGGCCAGAGGGTGAGAAAAGTCAAGTCAGGGAAAGTTCTGTGCATTGGACTGGGCTTCACATACTCCACTGGGCGCCTGACGCCTTTCTTTTCTGAATTGAAAGCCTACTTCAGAAATCCCTAGTTCCCCGCAGATCATTAGGGTATTAAAGTGTTTTCAATACTAGAGAGAGTCCTGATCCTCTTACTGTAGAAAAGCGTCCTCATCCACTTAAGAGACTTCAGTGTCAGTGTTGAAAGAACAAGTGGTGTCCAGTAAGCTGATTTGTCATTCATCAGATGGTTCGTAGCCTCAGATTTGGGTTCTTGGATCTTTATCTTCAATGGACAACTAGGTGGTGGAGGTGCGAGCTGCTGATTACTTGTGTGAAGAGCTGATCTCAGATAATCCATAGAGAAGATAATCTGCTTTAGGCTAATCAAGTACCTTCTGTGGAGAAAAAGAAGTCAGTAATACTCTCTCAGCAGGAAACTTTGTCAGTGGGTTGTCAGAACTCAAGGGTGTGATTACAATCTAACTTCAGTGTAACTTTGACTCTTCTGTGTATTTTTCTCATTTATCTCATGAGTCATAGAAATATTTTCGTGATTGCAGCAAAGCCAATGGCTATTTGTATTTAACTTCACCAAGCAGGAAGAGCCTTATCCAACTATAGAAAAAAAGAGAGTGCCACTTTGTTATGGCTCTATATATCTAGCACATGGCTTCAGCTCTTTTTGCCCTTGTTGGAAATATATGAAATTTAGAAGACTGAGCCCTGGATACATTTGCAAGTTTCTGCAGGTTTGGCTTCTATGTGGCTCAAGGCGGTATAGGAGACCTTGCATATTTTCGCTTGTCCAACATCCATTTCTATCCTTCTAGGAACTGAATGCTTTTCTCTTATGGAGAATATATTCCGCAACTTGAGACAGGTCTCCCCTGCCATGGAAGAAGCCACATGATCCAAGAATAATTTAGGAATAGGTACATAACCCAAAGAAGACATTTCTGCTGGAATTATTGGAAAACACTTTCATTCCACTGGGGTTCTAAGCCAGCAACCATCTTCTAACCTTTTGGAGAACAGTTGTCCAGCAGGTGGAGACAGAGGCAGAGCTCTGAAGACATCTCTATTTTGGGGCACCTGTGTGGCTCAGTCAGCTAAGCTTTGGACTCTGGGTTTCAGCTCAGGTCATGATCTTAGGGTTGTGAGATCGAGCCCCACGTCAGGCTCTGAGCTCAGTGGGGAGGCTGCTTGAGGATTCCCTCTCTCCCTCTGCCCTTCCCCCTGCACACACTCTCTCTCTAAAATCAATCAATCAATCAATCAATCAATCAATCAATCTTAAAAAAAGACATTTCTATTTCTATTTCAAATTTATAATAAAAGTTGTAGATATTTAAGATGCACAACATACACTTGATATACAAAGTGAAATGATTACTACAGTCAAGCTAATTAACAACTCTTTATATAGTTACTTCTTCTTCTTCTTTTCTTCGGGGAGGGGGCGGGAGGAGGGGAGGGCGGGGGGAGGCGCCTTTTGCCTTTTTCTCTTCTTCTTCTTACTTTCTCTTTCTTGCCTGTCTTCTCTTTCTTTCTTTTTTTCTTCTTCTTCTTCTTCTTCTTCTTCTTCTTCTTCTTCTTCTTCTTCTTCATGAGAGTATCTGAAATCTACTTTCTTAACAAATTTCCAATATTTGATACAGTGTTGTTAACCTATAATCATCCTGCTGTATATTAGATCTCTAGAATGATTCATCCTACATAAGTGCAACTTTGTACCCGTTGACCAAAATCTCTCCAAATCCCCCCCCCAACCACTGTTCAACTCTCCGCTTCTATGTATTTGATATTTTAACTTTTTAATTTTTTTAAAAAAGATCTTATTTATTTGAGAGAAAGAGAGCACAAAAAGAGGGAGCAGCAGAGGGAGAAGCAGGCGCTGGCTGAGCAGGAAGCCTGATGCAGGGCTTGATCCCAGGACCCTGGAATCATCACCTGAGCTAAAGACAGATGCTTAACTGACTGAGCCACACAGGCACCCCTGTATTTGACATTTTTAGATTCCACATGTAAATAAGATTATGCAGTATTTTTCTTTTTGTGGCTGGCTTATTTCACTCACATAATGTCCTCTAGGTTCATCCAAGTGGTTGTGAATAACAGGATCTCTTTTTTTTTCAGGCTAAATAATATTCCACTGTGTGTGTGTGTGTGTGTGTGTGTGTGTGTATCACACAATTTCTTTATCCATTCATCTGTTGATAGACCCTTAGGTTGTTTCTATATCTCAGCTATTATGAATAATGTTGCAATGAACATGAGGATGCAGGTATATCTTGGAGGTATTGATTTCATTTCTTTTGGATATATCCTAGAATAAGAATTGCTAGCTCATTTGGTTTTTCTATTTTTTTTGGTTTTTCTATTTTTAATTTGTGGGGATAACTTCCATATTGTTTTCCATAGTGGCTGCACCAATTTACTTTCCTACCAACACCTCATCCAACCAGATTCCTGCATTCCTACCGTGTCCTCACCAATAGCTGTCATTGTTTACCTTTTTGATGACAGCCTCTGATGACATTGTTTGAGACCTTATATTCAGCCCTGCCTGAAGTCAATTGCACCCAAGTATGTAGGCCCACGGATTTCTTTCTTGGCTTTACCTAATTTGAGTTGAATTTCTGTCCCTTGAGATTGAAAATGTCTTCACCCTTATGCATGGAAGTCAGGAGTGGGAATCATTCATCAAAATTTTTGACAGGAAGCTCTATGTACCTATTCACCCCTTCCAGGCCAAAGCTACTTATGATGCATGCCTCAATGTCAGGCACACCCAGGGTAGCAGTCCATGAAGTTTAATGGGCAAGCATTTATTTGCCCAATAAGTCAACTTATTTGATCAACTGAAGTGGGAGGAGCCAAAGTCAAAATTGGGGAGATAGAGAAGAGGAATGGGACCACGAAATTGAGCACCTGCTTGTTCTTGGAACCATACAGAAGCCAGAGGAAAGCTCAGCAACTGAAGGTGCCCCTCTCTGTTTTACTGTTTTTCAAGTATCACCCAAGGCACGTAGCATGTAACACGTGAGCTACATTTCTGTTCGCTCACCCGAGGCTGCTGAAACGCCAATTTATCCAGAGAGTCAAAGTTATTTTCCCCAGTCCACACAGTGTCCCATTTTCTAGGCAACTTTTCCAATCAGCAGACCACACTTCCTCCCTGCCTTGGGGAAAAAATAAGGAGCAGTTAGAAAGCCAAAGTGGGCATGAGATTCTACAAACAGCAAGGAAAGATCTCCCATAGATGAACGACACAATATGCATGGTCTGTGTGACTGGAAGCCTTGCAGTCCAGGTAGACCTTCTAGAGGTTCAAGATAAGGAAGACAGGACAGGGAACCTCTGAGCTTGCCACCTCCTGGCAAAATCTGTGGAGCTTCTGACTCAGGCCCACACAGCTGTAGTGGGTAAGAAGGCACAGAAATGAGTGTGTAAGGCAAAGCAGATGTGAGGAGGAGGGCTGATTCGAGATTAGAATCTTGTTCTTTCCTTCTGTGCGTCATGTTACATTATGTTATGAAGGGACCCCTAAATCTTAATATGGATTGGAACAGAAACATTGAAACTGTCTTTGAGGAGGGCAAAGCATGGGGGTGGTTCAGGAGGATGGAACAGGAGAGGAAGTGGTTTTGTAGGAGGATGAGAGAGATGAGTGAAGACTGTTTCTTAGCCAGAAGCTGCCCTCGAGGTATACGAGGAAGGCAAGGAATGATGGACTTTTAGGAGAGACCCCGGACCTCAGGTCTTGACCCACGTAGAGCACAGAGGGTGAGGATCAGAGGAGACCTGCTGAGGAAGTGTGGGATTTCCCGCCACAAGGAGGTCTCCTGCGCTGACCCATCCTAGCCACGATCAACATTTAAACAAGAAAGAGCACCCAGAGAACACGGGAACGTGGCCTGCCCCCTCCGTCTAGACACCTTTTGTTGGGAGGCTGGTAACTTCTGCCTGTCTCCCCATGTGTACAAGGCATTTCCTCAACCACCCCTGGCCTTTGGTCCACACACTCAGCCATGCATCATGCATTCGGCACCTACATGCTACGTGCCAGCTCAGTGCCCGGACATGGCAGTGAGGGCCAGATACAGCTTCTGCCTCCACCTTTCTGACTCCCCCATGTCCTTGGAGCCCCTCCATCTGATTGCCCCTTACAGGGGCTGGTGACTGAGGTGTGTGCACAGTCTGTGTTCCTAGCCAAGAAAAAACTCTGAGCTGTCTGCGGTGCACCAACACCCTGCCCCTGGCTCCTGTTCCCAGCCTCTGTCCTGCCCACTGTGGTGCCTCAGGCTGACTGTGGGCAGGAAGCCTCGGCTGGCCTCAACACCATCAAGGTCTTCCCTAGGCTCCTCCAACCATGCCCCCAAACAGGGAGACTTGGTGGAAGCCAAAAACCAATCATTCACTCCATTGATTCAACGTGTCAAAAAGTGGGAGAGAATTGCACGAGGAAAGCATCTGTGACACATTTGAGATCCTTGCCATGGTGTCAGAGATGGGACTAAGTGGACGATACGTATTACACAGTATTTCTTTTCCACTCATTCCAGTGTAGCAGTGGGTGCATCTCATGAAACCCAACTCAGAAATAGAGTCAAAGGACCTGCCACAGTAACCCATGAAGCATGTCATGATGAGAATGAAAAATACATGAAGGAAAACTGGTTGATTCAGTTGCTATATAGACATCTGGAGCCTGAGTCTGTTCTAGGGCTCTTCGAAGGTTCTTGAACACACACTGATGTTACACAGAAGCTTCCAACTCTGGGCTCTTGGGCCCAGACAGGATACGACTTCCTCATGGATTCCTGGTGGGTGTGTGAAGTGGGTGAAGGCAGGAGACCTAAACTGGGTGCAGGCCAAGGGATGAGGGCTTTCTCTGAGGTATGGGTGCTTTACCAGTTGCCTTATTCTGTATCAGAGTAAATCCTGGCAGCTTCCGCTCTGCCTAGAAACCTCTCTCAGGGCTCTCAAGTCTTGTCAGTAGCTCTCCCCGCATGGTGCCATCTCCTGTTTGGCCTCACCATGGAGAGACTTCCTTTCGGGTACCTGGGGCAGACGTGGCCACAACCACAGGAGTCCTGCGCTGAGTCTTCCTTGTGGTGAGGAGCCGGGGCTGGCTGACATGACGGAGCCAGTGCTCCAGGATTATGCTGGTTGACCAAGTTGGTCAGTTGAAAAATTCCTTAAAATACCCCAGGGGCATGTTTTTATTTTGTATTGTTTTGAAAAGGATAAATATTCCAAGACCTTGATGTCAGATAAGTGAGCTCTATGACTTTCATAAAACTGGCCATGCTGCAAGTTAAAAAAAAATTAGTTAAAAGACTAGAAATTATGGTTACAAAAATATCTCTGCTAATAGTTTACTGTCTGGCTTGAGCGAGTTTGACTTTAAGGTGTGGTGGCTCTGGAAATTTATCGTGAGTCACTACATAATAACTGGCTGCGCTATCAGGCATCGGCCCACACACAATTTTCCAGCCCTGAACTTTGAATGTTTCATACAAAATGAAAATAATACACTCTTATGTTTTATTCCAGGGACGAGGTGGTTGACACCGCCTTAGACTTTGCTGAAGACTTGTGAATTTGATGTTTCCTACGAAATTAAAATGTTTTGAGGAAGCATCTTGTTCTTAGTTGGCAAACACAAATCTTGTTTAAGAGAAAAACCATGCACGTACGGTCTATTGTCTGTAGGTTGATTACCTCCTTTGTGGGTTATTGGCTTGACCTGGACTATCATCTCTCCAAATGGCCAACTCAGCCCTTGGAATCATAATTACACATTTGAAGGAAGACTAAACCAGCAAACACAGATGGTTATCTCTCCGCTCGCTTTATTTTCTCTTGTCTTTTTCTTGCCTCTGTTCTCTTGCTGGGATTAGAAAACCCTAGATATGCTTTCTCCTGTACTGAATCAAAGACAGCCTGATGGAGGAGACAGTAAGTAGATAACCTTTCTTTCTTTACACATGGGGCTTCGTCTTGAGGTTTAATAGCTAGTCCATGGCCATCGGGCTCTTGGAAGATCAACTTTTATTGTATCAACTCCTAGGAGACCAATGTTTTCCCGAAAGCCTGTCTCCATCTGGGACCTCTTCTTGATTCATCAAAGCAGTGCTGCTAAAACTCTTCTCTTTCTAGCTTTTCTGCTTGTCCTGATCTCTCCTTCAAGATTCCCACAGCAAACGCAGCGGACATCCATTCTGGATGCTTGGTTGCTGTGTTTTAATTCATCTTTGCCTTTTTGTACCATTGCCTCGACTGGTCTTTAAGTTCCTGGAGGGGAAAAAAAATTTTTGTTCATTTCTGTCATCCTCATTGTTTGGCACACACAAGGCATCCCAGAAATGCCGATTCATTTGTAAAAGTAGTTTGTATGGATGTTAACTCTCATTTCGGGCAAATGAGGCATTTTCAACTCCACTGTTTTGTTGAATCTTCCCAAGGACCCAAGGAGATAAATACCATGATAACTTCTTAGGTGGTGCAAGTAAGACATGAAGAGCTTCCCAGGGGTCTCCCAAGCCAGGGAATGGCATGCTATCTATAGAGCTTGAATGGGATTATCAGGGCTAAGTGGCAGGGACGCTTCCTTGTCCAAGGAAGGAAGCCTGCTTAGGAAGTTGGCTTAAGGAGCCCTGGAACCTGCTGGATGTGCCTCAGTGAATAATTATGCAAGCTGCTGGCCCACTCCGATCCGCTGGCCTGGACTCATGGCCCCAGTTGAGGCTGGAGACCTGCCACTCGAATGTCTCTCCAAAGTCCTCCCTTAGTTCTTCTGATTATATCCTTGTTATGCTAACTTACATCACAGGATCCTGATGACCATGGGCAGGGAAACAGCCTTTGCAAGTTCTGTCTTTTATTTTTCCTGGATTGTGATCTTTTATTATTATTATTATTTGATGAACTTGCATCCTTCGCACTGTCCGACAGCCTATTCTCTTCTCGATAGAGCTTGCCACAGGCATAAAGGATAAAGGAGAGCGTCTGGTCCAGGGGATAAGGAGGCAGCTCTGCAGGAACTGAGTAGGGCTCTAAAGTCCTTTGAACCCATGGTGGGTGACGGGGCTGGGGGCAATCTGCACATCTGTGCTCACAGAGCAACACTGCAACAGTGTGCCCTGGGCTGCCCAGCGTCACCCATGCAGCGGACTTGAACCAGCTTGCCTGGATGAGAGTCTGCATGACCGTAATCCTGGTGCCTGGCAAAAGGGCATTATGACAAAAGAGAGGACTTGGCCAACGTACTCCAGTGGTTTTATATAATTTTCCTTTGTTAGTCAATAAACCGGTCTCGGTGGAGGGAGGGCTGTGAAAAATTTCACCCATCCACGGCAGTTTCTCAGTGTCAAATGTCTGTCACAAATTTTGCCTGTGGTCACCTCCAAAGCCTACAATTTAAAAAAAAAAAAACGCAGCAATTATCTCAACCAAAGTGCTATTGAGTGCACTTTCCAGTGGTTGGTCCTCAGGCTCCTTTCCCAACAATGTTTTCCTCGTGCGAAAAAGCCCAAAGGAGCGTGTGCGTGGCTCCTGAAGCCGAGAAGTCAACTCCGCGGAAAATTTGCATGCCGTAATTGACTTGCCGGGAACACTCAAGACCTAATTCTTCAAGCTTGCAATGATGATCACGATTCCCTGCAACCTTCCAGGCTGGCAGTGGAAATGGCAGCCAGACTCTTCCATTCTCCTGTCATCTAGTTCCTTGATTGAACCTTCATAACCCAGCTCAGATCCCCTGGTTGACAGGAGGTTAGAGCTGGTGAACCATTAGCATTCCTCTCCCTTTAGCTCCTACAGTATGTTAGGCTTTTCCAACTCATTTGCCAAGTATTGTGTGGTATTGGACAATTTAGTGCAGAGACATCTTGTGACCCTGGCTACAGGGTAAGTTCTTGAAGGGAAAGCCTGTAGTAGATGCGGAGTGCTTTAGAATGAATGAATGGATGAATGAAGAGATGAATTTTGCCCTCTTTGGGATTTTTTTGGGTGCACACCTGTGATTTGGCCCTATGCACATACATGAAATGGAAGTGTGCCTGGGCTTGAGGAAGCACTAGAGCTGAAGTTGAGAAAGGAGTCCCAGTAGAATTCTTGTGGATAATTTTCAAGAAAATTACTTGGCCCATCATTCCTGGGTGATAGGTCAAATTTAACATGGAATCATGAATCTGCACAAGCTCCTTGTCTGCCTTAATGCTCAAAGAGACAATATGAAATGTGAGTATGAGTATTTTGTGTGTGTGTGTGTGTGTGTGTGTGGAGGAGGAGTGGCAAATTGGATCCTGTCACTATTCTGCAGTGAAGCAGCACACAGCTGACTTACCAGAAGCTTCCATCTTTCCGTCATTCTGGCATGCTATATCCTGGAATAATTTCTTGTGTGTTGGGACACCCTCTTCTCTGATTCTGTATTTTGAATCATAAAATGCTTCCACAATGGAACCTTTGGACCTCCAGGGTCCAAATATGGTCAGACAGTAAACCTGAAGGTGTGGATATGGAGAAGTGTTGGGTGGATATTTCTTGTTATTACTTAGGTTGAAGGTAGGGTGAAAACTTTCTCCTGGAGGTCTTGGATGGCTATCTCCATGGTCCTGAATTCCCAGGGCCAAACAGAGGGAAAACAGCCAAATGAAATTTACCTCTGAAAGTTTCTCACCTCCCTTCCCCTCCATGGGCTGCTCTTTCCCAGGGTAATGATGCATTTCCAAAAGGTAATGGGTTTGCAATGGTGCAAACCAATGGTGCGCCAACCCGCTGCACAGAGGGCCTCCTTCCTCAGCCTCCTATCAAATTCTGTGTCCAAGTTTATGGACAATGTGGCAAATGAGTTGGAAAAGCCTAACTACTTTGAACACTTGAGGTGACTCCCAAGTTCAACTGGAGCTCCTAATGAAGCCTAGTGCCAATAATAGGTTGTGCTCTCCTGGGCAGCATTTATGGAAGTGGGTGCAGATTAAAGAGGTAGTGGTTTTAGGATATTCTATACTGGTCAGATCATGTATATTCTGTTCTCAGGGTCATCCTTTAAAAGGGACATTGGTAAATGGGGGCACATCCAAAAAAGGGTGAGAAAACATGAGGACAATGTTGTGGGAGGAATTAGGGAAGATTTGGGCCTTTGCAACCTGACTAAAGAGGCCAGAATGGTCCTAGAAACTGATCTAGTTTAAACACTTCTTTGGTGTTTGTGTTCTACATATCTCTGCCAGATTATCAACTACCCTTGGCCTGAATATCTCTTATGACACAAAACTCACAACTATGACCATCAACAACTATGGAACATAGCAGTCTCCTTTAAATATTTTAAGCAGAACGCTATAAAACCTCTGGAAGGCAGACCATCTGCCAGTGTGAAGGAATGAGAAGGCATTCTTTTAGTTCAGAATGTCCAGATAATCCTTGTAGGAAATGTTATGAGGATTTAGGAGTAGGCTTTGGTGGTAGGTGTAAGCAAGGCCTGCTGCATTTACTTATATTTAATTAAGTTTCTTTGGTGACAAGGAATATAAAACCCCAGGAGACAAAGAGATCAAGAAGAAGATGTAGGGTGGGGCACCAGGGTGGATTAGCCAATTAATCGTCCCACTCTTGATCTTAGCTCAGCTCAAGCCTTGCTCTCAGGGTTGTGAGTTCAAGCCTCACATTAAAAAAAAAAAAAAAAAAAAAAAGAAAGAAAAAAAAAAGAAAAAAAAAGATGTAGGATAAGAATACAATGATCCATCTCATGAACCAGAAACAAAGTATTGGCCGATCACTGAAGCTGAATCTGTAAATTCCAGAACCAAGATGATTAGGACACATGGTCTTTTCCTCTACTTGTTTTTATTGCTCTACCCTTTCTCAGACTGGCTGGCTCCCCCTCTATCCTATTTATAACTTCTTCCCCATAGTTTTGGGCAGGCTATGTCACCATCTCTCACTACCTGGAATCCTGGATCTACCTGAATTAATCTCTCAACTCCCTCCTGAAGAATTAGCTGTTCGTGACTCCTTTAAGTCTACAGAAAAAAGATTCAAGTTGGCTCATCCCAGCCTTTGGACTGAATGGTCCTGAATTTGGGGCTGAATGGTCAAGTGAATAAGCCTGCTCCAATCAGCTACAGCTTAGGGGCACAGGGTACCCATGAGTAGGTGGAGATGGAGCCTTTAAGAAGTACGTGAAGAATGGCAAAGATTAGATACCTTCTGGAGATACATAGCTTGAAGCCAAAGAAAGCAATAATATTTAGTGTGAAATTTTAGGTCTACAGAAAAGCTAAAGGCGCTTTAAATCTTACCTCATGGGTTCCTATCTGCTTCCTTAGTTTTGCTCTAGAATCATTTTGTTGTTATCACATAGAACCGTCTCCTTTTCTCATTGGATTTTGCTGACCTCTACTTTGCTTTACTTGCCCAAATTTATATTTCTTTTGTCCATGAAATTTGGCTGTTGCCTCTCTTTCTTTACACTTATTTGTCCTCAGAACCTTGAGGAGTTTTTAAAAAACTGCCCCCAATAGCTCTGTCTTCTGCGATATATATACATGTATTTTCTAAACAGAAAATTCAGAATTAGTTTCTGGTGTCATATCCTATCTTTGAGGCTGCATCTTCCTTTCAACTCAGAGTACAGAGCATGATGACAAATGAGAAACAATCATTTCACACATCCTAGTAAAATAAATCTTCTCTGTCAGAACAGCAGGTGATTAGATCTTCATTTTGATATATGCTGCAGCGTCTTCAGAAATGAACCAGTAAGGCCTGATTTGAAAGAGAATGCAAATTTCCAGCCAAGGAATATGTTGAAGAGATTATACGACTGTGTAAAGCAGTGTAGAAGTGCATCCACTCAGGCAGGTGGTCTCACATTGGTGAATTCTGCTGGCCTAGACCCAAGTCGACACCTCCGGGTGTGGGGGAAGCACTTTGTACCTTATTTAATATTTATTTCTACCACTTGTGGCATTACTAGTAGCTGTGAAGTTTGTGGAAGCATTAATAATGCCTGTGCCATTTCCCAGGTGGCATTATGGCTTGAGTCCTATAAATTATTAATCTTGGGGAAGAAAGCTTGATTCAAAAATTAATTTGAGCGAACGTTACTAGTTTATGGAGTAACTTATGTAAATGGAACATCAAGTTATCGTCTGATTTGAATGAGAATTAACATAAATTGCCTCTCTGGAAAGCTTTTCCTCTGTCTCTCTCAGCACAGTGCTCCTTTCTAGGAGGAGAGACAGAACCATTGGGGCTAAAAGCACGGCACCTGGAGCCAGGTGGCTTCTGGTGGGAAACCAATTCTGCATTTACCAGAGGTGGGACTTTGGGCAAAGTACTCAGCCGACCACTCTGTGCTCTAGCTCCCGAATCTGTAGAATGGGCATGATGATAATGGTACCTGACTTGTACAATTTCTATGGGGCATAACTATATTTTTATTTCTATAGACAAGCAAACCAAGGCCCAGAGAGTTACATATCTCTCAAGTTCACAGAGCTGGTGAGTGGTTGGGTCAGGACCTCAACTTTAGCCTGTTAGCCTTCAATTCATGCCCTCCCCACTAGCAGTGCTCCCTCAGATTGCCTCTCATGAGAATCACCTGGGGATGCTTGTTAAAAGCACATATTCCCAGGCCTTTGACATAGAAACCAGGAATCTATAATATTAACAAGTGTCCCATGTGGTAAGACTTGGAAATGGTATACCAAAGCACCCCCACCTCCCCTGGACCTGCTGAGCTTTTGCAGCTGGCTGAATGAATTTGTGCATGGAGCTGTTTTGTTCTCCTCTGCTCTCTCGGGCTCCCCTTTTACCAGCCTTTTCCCTCTCCACCACCCTGCCTCTTTTCCTCCGCTGGGACTTTGAGAGTGCTGGTTACTTAAATCACCCTCTCTCTGAGAATTTCCAGGCTCTCAGTGTGCCTGCTCACTTCACACAAGGTTTCTTTCCAACGAACCAGACCTCACCTTTGAACTCCTTTATATCTCCTGCCAGGTGACCCTCTGTTCTTCGTTCATTGCTTTTTTTAAGATTTTATTTATTTATTTAAGAGGCAGGGAGGGTGAGCAACAGATATATATAGAGAGACAGGGCAGGAGAAGGGCAGAGGGAGAAGCAGACACTGAGCAGATAACCTGATGTGGGGCTCAATCCCAGGACTTCAGGACCATGACCTGAGCCAAAGGAAGATGCTTAACCGACTGAGCCCCCCAGGCGCACCTTATTCATTGCTTTTTACCCCTGCTTTTCTTTTCCTTTAGGTTCCCAGGACCATTGAGAAGAGCCCAGATGGCATATGTGTATGCCATATTGTAATGAAAACTGAACTGTAGTATGAATTGCTTTCAGAGTATGTCATAATAAAGTCCAATATTATATTAAAAGTATACAGATTTATTACAGATAAAATAATGACTCCTATGCACTTGACTGAAAGTGATTGTATTTTAATCTAGAGAGCCAAAGTGAGTGTAATGAGCCCTGTTAATAGCTGGCCATGCCTGTATAATTTGTAAAGGGTCACCTCATTGACATTCTGCTTCAGGGTTTGCATTGTCTTCTTTGGGCAATGCCTGGATTTGGAATTCTGGGTCACAGTGTAACTTCAGATCCCAGTCATTTTCCTACAAGGCCAAATGATGGTTCAAGAAGCAATATTTCACTGAAAAAAAAAAACCCTTGATTTCTGCAATTGTGTAGGTCAGAGTCAAATGTACTCATATCTGATGTGACAACAAATTGATTCAAGGACTTTGGCCCACATGCTACCACTCGAGGAGCCAAGCCTAAATTAGATGCAAAAATGAGCAGTTATGTGTGCTGTTGCCATCTGAATAAATGGCACTCAGAAGCACCAAATTGATCGCATACTCAGGAGAGGAAAAATAATTGGGCAAATGAAATTTTTACCTGCTTATTTACACAGCAATGTGGATGTTCAGTTGAGAAGAACATAATTATTCCAGGTCCAGTGAAGGCTCTCTTGGAGGACAAGAATTATACATATTTGTAAATAATCATATCGGCCTTTTATTCCATGATTATTAAACTTTTTTTTTGCATTTATCATAATTCTCAAGGTATATGTGAGCAAGCCGAATAAAACAAACTGCTCTTCTCAGGTATGCATGATTTTTTGGTATTTCGAAAATGTGTTAATTTAACACCTTTTTAATGGGCTGTATGTATTTTGAGGAAAAAGTCAATGCACAATGGTATTGTTAGAATGTTGATGAGACATAATTAAAATATGAAGGTCTATCCCCCATTATCTAAGTATGTGACCTTGAGCAACTGGGTCCCCCTGTCTGTCTGAGCTCCACTTTTCTCACCCATAAAAGGAATGCCCCTTATCTCACTGGATTGTTGAAATAATGACATATCCCAGTGTATGGAGGAGTGCATGGCCAATGGCGAAGCCCAGCAGCAATAGATGATCATTGTTTTATGTTTGGTGGAAAGGAAAAATTGGTGGAATTCTTTGGACCAGACCTGTACTGAGAGGCAACGGGTATCTGTCAGGACTTGGGAAATTGTGATATGATTGAACTGTGGGGTGACCTCACAATGCATAGAGAACAGAGGACATCCTGGTCTCTATCCCTGGATGGTGACTGACACCCTTTCAATCACTCAGCAAGATGGCTCATAGACTAGTACTTCCCAAATAGTTTTGCAAGGAATTTCAGCCCTCTGAAAAGAGTTCCATAAGTTTGGAACTGCTGTACCCATTACCTCACCGTCAGGGTTAACATTGCAAATGTGTATGGTATATGCCGTACCATCTAATACGCACATAGTAGCCCTATGTGGTGATTCCACTAGAAATTCATTTTTAAAAAACTAAAAAATTCACTTCCTTAGTCACACTAGCTACAACTCAAGTGTTTCATAGCCACATGTGGCTAGTGGCTACCATCTTGGGAAGTGCATATATAAAATATTTCCATCATTGCAGAAAGTTCTATTAAACAGTGCAGAAGCATTCCGAGGCATC
This sequence comes from Canis lupus familiaris, assembly GCF_011100685.1. NCBI lineage: Eukaryota > Metazoa > Chordata > Mammalia > Carnivora > Canidae > Canis > Canis lupus. Next base: position 8,352,589 of record NC_049243.1, on the reverse strand, counting down.
CTGTGGTAAAAGAACTTACTGACTTTGTTCACTTAGCAAACCTTTTATATCCAGCAGAGCTTCCATCCAGCCAGATACTGTTTAGAAAATACAATGCGGCATCCTTGGCGAGGTATACCCCGTATCTGGATATGGTGTTCCAGGACCTGCTCCTGTGTCCACACGGTTCTTCAAATCCTGTTCCTGCTTCTACATGTTTATTTGTGTTCTTGACCTTGTTGAAAGATTATTGTTTTGATATTCTAAGACACACCCCACCATGCTTCATGTCTTTGTGAAACTCATCGGTAGCCAGTGTTCCCTGGCACACTAACTGAATGGCAGTGGCCATTTAGTGGCCACACTGTGCCATTTATTCAGAACTTCAGACACAGAACTTCAGAGGGCGGTTATGTAAGTCAGCCTTCTTGTTTTACTTATGAGGAAACTGAAACCCAGAAATGTGACTTTCCCAAGGTCGCTCAGTTAATAATAAAATACCTACTTCCCATTAAGGCTATTGGGCTCATCTTCTTTTCCAAACCGAAGGGGGAAAAAGCAATTATTAATGGACTAAGATTATATCAATGGTAACATGGGCTTTATCTCTAGTTTGAGACCTTGCCTATCTCTGTGAGAGTGGGCTTGGGATAAATTTATTCTGTATTTCATAGCTTAACGTGTTCTTATGAGCACTGATGGGATAGGGCTTATCAGTGAAAAAAATCACCCACCACTCAATTTCTTCCCTCTCCTTTATAAAACGTCTTTGATGATTTTGAGCAACCAGCCAATAATAACTGTGTGAATTTGCACTGCTTTTGCACCACCTTGGAACTCCTCTGATTGACTAGAATTTTAGCTAGACCGTATCTACCTTTAATTTTTGTGGCCATGGGATAAAAAGTGAGTGACAATTGTAACCTGCATAATGGAGGAAAAACTGCACTATTTCTCGTTTATAGCAAGGCCAACATTTGCTATGAAGGAGCAAGTTCAGAGATGCAGGTCAGATATGCATTTTCATGCCCAACACTGTGGACAGGTCGGTAGTGCATGGGGGTCGGAATATAGGCTGTAAAAGGAAGACAGGTCATGTGTCAGTGTAATGTCCTGGGAGGAACTGCCCTATTAGGGCTGTGATCTGGAACCAATATACTTCTGGCACCTTTGCTAAGATGTCAGTGGGAAAGCCCCATTAGTCATCTCTGCCAGATGGGGGCTTCTGGAAATCTCTGTGCTGCTATACATGTTTCTGTTGATGAAACACTGAAGCCACAGGGGTTGTGACCACAGATGTCTCATCCTACAGATCCTCTGGCCCCGCAAGGATCCTGAAGACGGAAATGAGTTGTGGAGTCTGATCTTTGAAACCTTTGTGTTTTAAAACATGGAAAATATCATGTTTGCCATTTCTCTTGGAACAAATTTCCAGAGAATTTTAAACTTTAATGGACGAGCCCATTTAGACCACCTCTGAATCTCTGAAGACGGGAACCTACCCAGGTAGTTCAGGAGTGCTCTGATGTTTAAGAAACACTGCTCTTGAGAAATCACTCATTTTCCCAGGATGTCATTAGCTGTGTGAACAGTAAAATAACTTAATTATCATTAAAGAGAACGATGTCAGTATCTTTGTTTTGACTTCACTGAATTCAAATTTTGCTCATCTACGTATAGAATCAGGTATAAGCTTCCTGTTTAACAACCCCGTATCACAGCAGAGAAATTGGCTTTGTTTTTTTCCCACCTACTTGCAGCATCTCTTCCTGTCTTGTTATAAGTAGTGAGAGTTAGAGAAAATTCTGGCTCAAGATATGACACAAATATTTAAGTCATATGAATCCTTTCTTTCATGGGGAAGCTCCATAGACAATGTCCAGATATTAGAGCAAGCCCTAGAATGCCTGTGTGACTCCAGACTCTTTGCTCTGAGTTCTTTATAGCTCGTTTCTCCTGCTCTGTGGAGTGATTCGGCCATGTTAGTAGAGTTCATTTTTATGGGTGGATTTGACCTTGTCTGACGTCTTTTGAATACAGAAGTTTATTAGCCATGGACATAACCCTCCTCTGAGATGGAAAGCTCAGTCTGGAAGATCCTGCCACAAGACAAGAGTCACAAGACCAGAGTTCTGCCTCTGGCTCACCTCAGCCAGCTGTTGGCCTTGGCCTTCTCCGTTCAAGTCTCTGGGCTTCCCGGTAGTGTTACAAATTAAATTAGATTTACTAAATCCAGTGGCCCTTTGATCTAAAATGATCAACTAGGGATCCCTGGGTGGCGCAGCAGTTTGGCGCCTGCCTTTGGCCCAGGGCGCGATTCTGGAGACCCGGGATCGAATCCCACATCGGGCTCCCGGTGCATGGAGCCTGCTTTTCCCTCTGCCTATGTCTCTGCCTCTCTCTCTCTCTCTCTGTGATTATTATAAATAAAAAAAAATAAAAAAATAAAATGATCAACTATAACATTTAGTATTACTGACCACTTCCTCCTTCTTAAAATGTTCACTTTTTTTTTTTTTTTTTTTTTTTTTTTTTTAGCTTTTGAGCCATCATTCCATGTTAGTTCAACCCAAATTACTGGGCTAAGCATTGCCCTGGGGATTCAAGAGTAGGAACAAGACAGCTTTTGTCTTTGATGAGCTCACAAGATATGTAAACATAATCTAACAATTTCTTCTCTCTCTGAATTCTCCTTCTTACTTCTAGTCACTTCTTCAATTTTTTTTTTGTTCTATCACCAACTCTCCTCAAATTTTTTGTATACACTAGTTCCCCCTTATCTGTGGTTATCTTTCCATGATTTCTGTTCCCTGTGGTGAGCTATAGCTGGAAGCAGATGATCCTCCTGATGTATCGCTGGCTCAGTAGTCACTCAACACAACATCACAGTGCCTACATCATCCACCCCATTTCATCTCAAAATGTCGCACTTTACCATCTCACAGCATCACAAGAAGGATGAGCACATGTAATAAGATTTTTTAAAAAATATTTTATTTATTTATTCATGATAGACACAGAGAGAGAGGCAGAGACACAGGCAGAGGGAGGAGAAGCAGGCTCCACGCAGGGAGCCCGATGTGGGACTCGATCCTGGGACTCCAGGATCACGCCCTGGGCTGAAGGCAGGCGCTAAACCGCTGAGCCACCCAGGCTGCCCTGTAATAGATATTTAAAGAGAGAACATGTTCACATAACTTACAGTATATTGTTATAATTATTCCATTTTATTATTAGCTATTATTGTTAATCTATTATGCCTAAGTTGTAAATTAAGGGAAAACATATAGGAAAAAGCAGAGCACATACACATAGGGTTCAGTACGATTTTTGGTTTCAGGCATCCTCTAGGGGTCTTGAAATGTATCCTCTGTCAATAAGGGGACACTCTACTGTACTCTCCTTGGAAAATAGTACTCATTCCTGTGGTTTCAACTACCATTTATATGCTATTGATTAAAATGAGGGGCACCTGGGTAGCTTAGTCAGTTGAGTGTCTGCCTCAACTTGAGTGTCATGATCTCAAGGTCCTGGGAGGGAGCCCCACAGCAGGGTCCTTGCTCAGCAGAGAGTCAATCTCTCCCTCTCCATTTGCCTCTCATTTCTGTTTGTGCTCTCTCATTTGCTCTCTTTCTCAAATAAATAAAATCCTAAAAAAAAAAAAAAAAAAGATGTATCTCTAACCATGACCCCTCCCCCTCATCCCCCATCTTTACTTATAAGTTGGTATTCACATGTATCTCCTAGTCATCTCTACTTGGTCGTCCCTCAGAATCCAACTCAAAAAGTTGAAACTAAATTTATTTTGCTCTCATCCACTTCTTCCCTTCTGCTCTTAAAATCCGCTCCTTCTATTGAATTTCTTATCTCGGTTAAGGGCATGCCATCCATTTAGTTACTCAGATTAGAAACTTCAGAGTCATCTGCCTCTCCTCAACATTGATGTAATTGGTCATGTTCATTTAGAATCCATCTCTGAGGCGTTGTTTGTGTCTGCCTCTCCCTTTCTATTATTCCTGCTACTGCCCCCACTGAGGCCTGGATTAGCTCTCCTTGGGAATCCATCAATTTTAAGATGAACACCATCTCCCACATTTAACATTTCCCAAATCGGGATGCATTTCTGAGTTTCTATGGCCGGGCAGCAGTCATGAGGTCAATAGCACAGCCTGTGCACACGCATCCAGACTTGCAGAAAGGGCTTCAGTCACTTGGAAACCCCAGAGACATTAGTGGAACATTCTTAAAAGAAACGATGCATCATTAACAGGCCATGCGGCTCTTGAGTGGAACAGTGTTTGGGAAGAGTCAGGCCCTGAATAGGAAAAAGTGCTAGGAATACTTTAACCAAATGATTGCTCTTATATTTTCCTTTTTATGTATGTGGGTGCTATATGACAAAAATTTGTCAGTATGAGTCTAAAAGAGCCATTTCTGGAAGTACAAAATAAAAATTCCAGGTGAGAAGGAATATTGTGTTCTCATTTAATTGGTAGAATTTTTCTTTTTAGAGGCAAATAAAATAATGCTGTGACTAAAAATTGATTATATCTTAGACTTGCAAAAATATAGAAAAGGATCCAATGCAAAGCTCCCTAATGAACCAGTACTTCCACTACTCTTTTCAGTTCTCCTTGACTTCAATTTCTTCCTCTCTGGTCCATTTTTCACGTTGCCACCAGCATGCCCAGATCGGATCCTATATTTCAAGTACTTAGAAACTTCCATATGGCAGAAATTCCCAAACTCAAGCTGCACAGAGTCACATGGAGGGCTTGTGAAAACATAGATCACTGTGCCCCAGCCCCTGAGTTTCTGATTCAGTAGGTCTGATGGGGGCTAAGAATTTGCATTTTTAATAAGCTCTCAAGTGGTATTGATGGTGCTGGTTTTCAGGGGTCACACTTGGGGAAACATTGCCCTATGTCATAAATTCCAAACTCCTCATATGGCATTCAGGGCTCTTTCCCAAGGGCTCCCCTGACACAGCTGCAGCATTATTTGCTTGTGTGCCCTCACATGCCTATTCCTTTCCCCACCACACCTGGAACTCTCCATTCCCAAGCACAGCTGGCACTTCATGATTCTGTGATTTTTCTTTTTATACCCTGCCTGAGAACTCCTGAAAATTATCTGGCTTTTAAGATACAGTCCAATGTACAAATTCTTCAGCAGAAACTATTTCTTTTACTTATCTTCTCCAAAGAGGTAAATTTCATGATGTTTATCTATTAAGATCAACTTCTAAGACGGTTAAACTCTATGCTCAGGCTCTTCCAGTAATTAGAAAGATATTCTTTTGGGACTGACAGGTCACCGAGTTTGACGGGGTTTTCCAATTTTCTAGATTATCAACTTGGCAATCATCCCCATACAAAATACAGAATTTATTTTGAGTCAGCGGGACCATTGTCATGATAATTTTAAATATTTATAGGATGTTGTAAATATATATGATACTGAAAAGCAATTTAAATTGTACCAAACCAACGAATGTTCGTCATTTCAGTATATTTATAGTTTGGGCTCATAAATAATATAACAAGATAAAAGCTCTGGGAAGTGGGAGCATAGGCAGAGGGAGAACACAGGAAGGTGATTGTAGGATGTGCTGTGAGGCAGGAAAACTATGGATGATAGTCTACACTACATGATGGTTTTTCTAGACTTGTGGCCTCAGATAAACGGATCTAAGTTTAAGTCAAACAAGAATGTAGGCTGTATTTTGAAGGAACATTCGTCACTTTGGCAAACGATTTAAATCATGGACTATTTCTTAAGTAGGAACTTGACCAGTTTTATACGTCGTCCACACATGTTCACTGAGACACACACACACACACACACACACACACACACACACTGATTCCTAATTGGGAATAGCTCAGAAATGCAGAATTAGTGGAGTTGTGACATAGTGTTCCCTGGTCTGCTCAAGTCTCATAGATAAAACTTTCATTTTTTCACTTACTTATTCAATGAACGTTGAAGTCCACAGTGTGTGCACACCTTATCCTGACCCTTGAAACGCAGCAAGGAATCGGTTTACACAATAAGAAACAAATGAATGAAAGTCTTTATAGAACCTAAAATAAAACTGTAACAACTTGGAATACAATTACTCTTAACAATCTACCTTTTCGGCCTTTCCAGAACCCTTTCCAGGTGTACGCCAGTGTTTCCATTCATTTTATCAGTTGACACAACTTCCTAAAGACAAGTACTATTATTATTCTTGGTAAAATGGACCCTTAGTAATTCTAGATTAAGGGGCACCTGGGTGGCTCAGTCAGTTGAATGTCTACCTCTTGATTTTGGCTCAGGTCATGATCTCAGGGTCTTGAGATCAAGCCCTGAGTTGGACTCCACACTGGGCAGGGAGCCTGCTTAAGATTCACTCTTCCTCTCTCTCTCCTCTTCTTTAAAAAAAAGGAAAAGAAAAAAGAAAAAAAATATTACACAGCGGATCAAGTGTAGATCCAGAATTAAAATCAGCTTGACCTTATGCTATATGTGTAGTTTCTAGTCTGCAATGCTCTAGTCTAATCAGGGAGGAGGCTTAATAAACAATTACAGTGTTGTGTGATATGTGATCTGGGAGGGGAACTACAGGAGAGGTTAGGAACACATACGAGGGGAAAGATAACTCTTTCTGGAAAAAATAAGGTCTAGCAGTTAGCCTGGATTGAGGAAAGAGTATCTGTTAAGATCCCAGAGGTTTGAGGGAGGTTGGCAGCGTGAGGAGCTGGGGAAAGGTCAGCAGGGCAGGAATCTGAATGCCATTCTGACCACTATCAACAATACCACTGTGACTTCAGCTGCCAACTATGCATCCATGGTTCCCAATATATACCCTTTGGCGTTTACTCATTGTTTGCTTTGGGTTGCGATGTAAATGTTTCAGCCCCCAAAGGTTGCAGACATCTTATGCACTGGGTATGTGTCTCATCATTCCTATTATTCAGTGTAGTCAGCACTGTTCTCTGTTTCTGGCAGGCACTGATAAAACTTGCAGATGACAGTGTTCCATTAAATGGTGTGAAAGGTTTAATACTCTTTCGTATGGCCCCTTAGTGATTCTCTGCGCCTCTCCAAACAGCATACAGGGGAATGTTTGCTCTCTGTTGCTTGTCCCCAGAGGAGCTCAGCAGATTCACCTGCATGCTCCAAGGTGGGGCTGATCTCTGTAAAGAGCTGGCTGCCTGTTGGCTTGGCCTCGGAGGCAAAACCATATGAGGAGCTAGAGTGTGATACTGAAGAAAAGAAGAGTGAAGAAAATGCCTAGAAGGTACAGAGGCTTTCCCATCTCTTTTCTTTTGTCAGGGCTACTATTATTCTCAGGACACTAAATGTCTGATCCTATATGGTGCTTTAACACTAGTCCTGGGCAATGGCCAGGTATGTACTTGCGATTCAGGTATTTCGTTTTTAAACACTGTTATCAGAACACAAAGGCTGTGAAGCATCCAGGGCCCATGCCCACGGATCTAGCCCAGTAAATAAAGTTTTTTTAGGACAGTAGTCCCTGCTGTCACCCTTCCCTGCCACATCCTCATTCTTTCTACTGAGGAAAACACAACTGTGTTTTACATACCCTCCCTATGACTCACGACCACTTTGTGCCTCAAGACCATTCTCACCTGTATTGCCATCTCTTTTCCCATGCTTCTTTGATTTTCATATTAGTGAAATCTATCAAATGGTCTTGAATCACACGCACACACTCACACGCACACACACTTGCACACACCCTATGCCCTGCATAAAGATGACGAGTTTTAGTCTCTTGGCTCTTGATGAAATGAAAGCAATGATGGTGCACTAACATTTACATTAACGTCTTTTCCCCTCCTACTTTGGTGGTAATTTAAATGAGGTTTTGGTTCTTTTTCTTCAAAGAGGTAATCACCTGACAAAATAGATTTTCTTTTTTCTTCCCATTGGCTTCCAGAAACCTACTCAGCCCACTAATTGGAGAATCTGAGTTGTTTCGTCAAAGTGGAATTGACCTAGATAAGTCCTATAGGCTTAATTTAAGTAGATTTTATTCCAATACCTTTTGGAGGACCTTTTGGAGTCCATGGATAAGAAGTAAAGGTCTAGACTAGCTTAGTAGGAACCCACTACTTCCATTGTCTTTTCAAATTCTTTCTTTAGAGATCTACATTTCTGCCTTGCAGAAATCCTTTTAAAAGGGGCTTAATAACAGGTTCTTACTTCTTTGCTATATTCATCATGAAATATCTCCATTCCTAACCACATTCTCCAACTGTAAAGCAGTAGGGGTGTGTTCAGTGTAATGAGCTCAATTTTCTCTAGCAGCTCTTTGCACTGCCAGAAGGAAGAAGGAGGCTATTTTCTTGCAGGAAGAAATAGCCCCCTTTCATCTCATTGCTGCACAAAGCAGCTCTCCACTGATTTCCTCAGGATGGTGATATGAACAGCCCAAGAACCTTAACATGAGCTACAAAGTCAGGCCGCTAACACCGTGGTTATGAGCTCAGGCTTTGGAGTCAAAGAGACCTGGGCTCCCACTTGATCTTAGCCAAAAGATGGAGAAGCGATAAACAGACGTGGGTTCAAATCCTAACTCTGACTTTTCTTAGCTGTATGTTATGGGATAAGTTGTTTGTCCCTTCTAAGCTTTAGTTTCCTTATTTGGGGTTAGATTAGGGGTACTCGTGCTCTTGTGAAAATTAAATGAGTTAATGAATGAAATGCACTTAGCATAGAGCTTTATCATAATACTTAATGTTTGATTAATGTTGCTGTAATATATTCTATTTACACAAATTTCTGAGGTTTTCTTGATGATTAATACTCTTTGTATGCCAGGACTCCGAAACTTCTTCCTCCCTCCCTGCCTTGATGTCTGAACGTTTAGGAGCCAGTTATAGTGCAAAGGAGTTCACTTCTAATGGATGTTCTCTGATAACTTGAATCTCTCTGGAATTGAACATTAGCTAGAAAGGGAGATGAGGGCTTAGCTAATGTTTAACCCTTGCCTTAGAATCCATGTACTATTTCTGTGGAAATCCCCTTTAGGCCTATGAAACCTCCATATATCAAAAGTTATTTCCATCTGCATTCTTTCCTGCTTCTCCTCTTGTCCTTCTGACCTGCTTATGGGACTAGAATTTCATTATCTTTTTTTCTCGAGTTCACTCAGGAGCCTTTTGTCTTTGCCAAGCTTGGTGCCTGGACCATCTATGGTTTTTTGAAAGTGAATGATAGGTTCGTAGTGGATTATTGATTCTTGTCCCAGCTCATGCCTATCTGGTATTTGGCTCTTAGCATTCCACGAGGCTCACAGTTTGTTTCATTTTTTTTAAACAGGCAGCTTTCTGTCATGGAGATCTATACACCTTTACTACCACCTGCCTACAGATGCTTCATGCCCATTAGTTCACCCTTAGATTAGCCTTGAACCATTTAATAAGGCATGTAAAATTTCATTTGCAGTAGAAGCTTGTGCAGAAGAAATCATTTTGGTGATTCCAACATATCCTTGATTAAATCCATCATTCCCCCTTACCCTTGTACTTTTATGTTCCTTGGATCAATCTGAACCAATAAATTGGCATCTGGGCAGCATCCTTGATTCTCTTCTCTCCCTCTACCTACCTAATCTCCATGTTCTGTTGCACCATCCTCCACAATTCTCCTTGATGTTATCATCTCTCCTCCCACAGGCATTGTCCTAGTCTAGGTTACCTTATCTGATGCCTGATATCTGTGAAGCTTCTAGATTGGCCTCTCTGCCTCAGTCCTCTGCCGTACATTGCAGATAAAGTAATCTTTTGGCAGTATACATCTGATAATCAATGACCCCTTGTTATTCTCAAGATATACTCAATGCTGTTCATTGGGACTTACTTTGATAGCGGGTCCCAGGGAAGACCCTGGAATCAAGCACTTGTGTTCAAAAGATGGCTCCATCATTATTGCTATGTTACCTTGAGTAAGTTGCCTTATCTTTGTGGGCCTCAGTGATCTCATCTGTAAAGTAGGGATAATGATGGTACCACATAAGATTGCTGTGAAGTTTGTGATGATACATGTAGAACACTTTGGACAAAGTCTGATATATAATAAGCTCTCAGAAATGTTAACCACTATGACTGCTACACCATGAGTTATGATACCAACCATCAGCTGCAGACCCAGCTGGGGATCTGGGAGAGGCTGGAGGCATCTGGAAGTCCAGCTGTCTTCTCTTCAAGATCAGCAATGAAAATGGAACTGAAGGCTATTATGGAACTCCATCATTTTCTATCTCCAAATTCAGAAAGTTGTTGTGGAACAGAAACCAGTGCCTGTAGTGTGTATAAGAATGAAAGGGAAAAAAAAAAAAAAAGAATGAAAGGAAAAGGTGAAGGTAAGATTTGATGTATCATTTCAGTTGGAGATATGAGGAAGTAGAGGTTTCTTCCAGAACTAAAACCAAGGGTGAAAGATGAATTGAATGAGTTCTAGAGCAATCCAAACCACTCTAGTTCTCAAAGAAGCCCAGCATGACCCAGAGACACAAAGCCAGTAAAAACTGACAGTGTTTCTGGGCTATGTGGATACTAATATTTTACATATTTATAGGCATTGTCTTACTGCATCAAAACTTCATTATTTGGACTCTGAAGCTATAAGCAAAGATGGCATGAATTTTTAAAAAACTTCAATATGTAAATTAAGCATAAGGAAAATAGTTATGTGTCAAAGGATGGCATGACTTTTTAAAAAACTTCAATATGTAAATTAAGTATAAGGAAAATAGTTATGTGTCAAAGGATAGTTTTATCAACACTTTGTAATGCTTTCCATACCCAAACTGTCTGAAGCCTAAATAAACTGCCTTGGATTTCTAAGGGTTGTCCACTGCTCTAATGACCTTAAGCTGAGATTTCTGGAAAACAAAACAGAACTAAGAATAGAGTCTATCTAGCATGACTTACTCTACTAGGTTTTATATATAAATTAATTAGATAAGGAAGTTCCTACAACCATCCCTTATCTATTTTTATGGGTGAGACCATTCCTTGAAAACTGTGGCCCCCATACTGGCCCACTGAAGGGAAACGAGGCATATGCAGCAAAGGGCACCTCTGTACCCTACTCCTTCGACAATACCAACATTGGTTACAGGCTCACCCAGTTAGTTTCAGGTAGGATGGAGTCCTATTTATTTCATTCCAAGATTTCTTGGATTTACCTTCCAGGAAGTTCCAGTCTATGATACTGTTTTAAATCAGTGAGTCTCAATCAATGGAGACTTTTGCCTGCCCAGGGGGCATTTGGCTGTGTCTGGAGACATTTTTAGTTTCCACGATTGGAGTGGTGGGTGGTACTGGCATTATTGATAGAGGCCCAGGATGTTGTTAAACCTTTTACACTGCACAGAAGAGCCCCTTACTACAGAGAATGATCTGGTGAAATGTCAGGGGGCCTGGAGATGAGAAACCCTAGAATAGATGCTCTTGGCTTGACAGGGATCTTCTGCACAAAGATCCTCCTGATGTTTATCCTGAATATCTATCTAGAATATTTCTAGATCAGACTCAGAGCATGGAGGCCTCCAGTGGGTTCTAGAAGCTATGAACGCAAAGCATTCAGTCCCTCCCCTACAGTCTCCCTCACTTGTTCACTGAGGCCTTAGATGATTTCATCAGGTCCTTTTCTACAATTTGAAATGAAACTTAAGTTGTAACTACACTTAGAAAGGGAAACAAATTGACTTCAATCTTCAAAGAATAAGTGAGATAGTTATAATTTCTTTAAAAATATATATATATTTCTTATACTTTTCTTGATGAAAAATTTTGATGAGATAGAGAGTGCACCAAGTTTCTTGGTAGTTACCAGATTTAGCAAATAAAAATACAGAATAATTTTAAGTATGTCCCAAATATTCTATGAGACATACTGGTACTGAAAAGTTATTTGCTATTTATCTGAACTTCAAATTTAACTGGATGTCCTGTATTTTATCTGTTCACCTTTCCTCTGGGTGATTTGAAGAGTGAAAGATAGTTCTTGAAGGAGAGAAAAGAGGCAGAGCAGTGTGGGATCTCTAAGACATATTATATCCATGATGAACTTATTCAGTCTCTCTGTTCCTGAGTTTTATCTTATGTAAAATGGGGATAATAATAATGATAGTACCTACCTTATAGGGAGGGTATGAAGATCATATTATAGTAATTATATATGTAAAGTACTCAGAAAAATACTTGGTACCTAAGAACACAGCTCATGTTAATTACTATTATTAATCATTATTATTAAGACTGTTAGTATTAGTCCAAGGCAACCAAGTACATCTTGGTCTTTTTTTTTCTTTTTTTTCTTTTTTTAATCCTTTGGACTTTACTTTCATGATTTGGAAGGGTAGGAAAGAAGGAAACTGGGTACCCCTTTTTCCAAGAGACTTATGCATGTGACTATTGTTTGGTAGCAGTATTGGATAGCAGACAGTTTTCCAAACTAGTGTGCCCATCTAGCCTCAAATACCTGCACTGCCAAGCGAAGCATCTGCCTTTCAGAAGAGCTGTATGCCTGATTTCTGCCAGGGGCTATTGTGACAAAGCATTTGCATTCCTGCATGGGTGATCCTAAGGCGAATCACACAGTTGCTATGGAGAAAGAATCTACAACAAATTATCAGTACAAGATAATTTGTTGTTCTAATTCTACAGTGGAGAAGAATGATTAGTGCTCTGGGAAGAGCAATTTTCCTGTGCTTATTGTTTTCCCCCATATATATGCATGAAATACACACACAGACACAAATGCAGCAAAGGGGTTCTTCTATACAGGTTTTAAAAGATCCATTTTACATAAGTGTCTGAAATATTCTATTCTGTTCAAAAATCTCTGATAAGTTCTTGCCTATAGAATGATAGAACTGTATGGTATCAACAACCATTTGAAGGGAGAGCCAGGGCAAGAGGAACCCAAAGGAAACTCAGAAGGAAGGGGAAGGTGGAGGAGGAGGGTTTTATTCAAACAAATAAGTTTTATTAGCATCTAAAACTAACATTGAAACATACTTTAATATTTATACTGTTGATTGTTTTGTTTTGTTTTTCTCTTTTACTCACTGCAGAATGAGGAACAAATCGCAAGTACTTACTTTGGGGAGACAGAGACCATTAGTGTAGATCTTACAAAATCACTTCTTAAAAATCTCTGTATTATGCTCCTCAAATATCTAGAGCCAGTCTTTGCATAAACTATCACAGCTTTGTCTAATACCTTCAATTCTGCAGCAGCCCAAAGATATGGATAAGATATATCACCACTTGCTATTATGGAAATATGCCTATTACCATATTACCTCATGGTAGTATCTAAAAAATTCTTTCTTCCATGGGAATCTCTGACAAGCTGTTATTCGTTTCCTTGATGTTAAAAGAATCTGTGGGAGGAAAAGGAGGAGGGAGCATTGCCACTGAAGCCTAGGGAGAAGACAGTTTCAAGCTAGGAGGTTTGGTAAATAGTGCAGAAATCTGGGAGTTAGACACCTATCAGGAGGGATTTGAAGAGTGAATAGAAGTCATCTTGATTAAGATGGCTGCATAAAGTGTTATTTTGACACACATATTTCTGTTTCAAGCACATAGTAATGGTAGGGAGAAAATAAAAGAAGAAAATTCAGAAGATATAACCAGGCTGAAAAACAGTTACTGAAACAAAACCAAAACAAAGACTTCAATAAATATGGTAAATTGCAGACTGAACACAATTAAAGAGAGTACTAGTCTTATGTCTTCATAAGGTAGTATGGAATAATTCACCCAGAAAGTAGAACAAAAAGACATTTAAAAATATGAAAAAGTTATAAAAGCCACAACAGCTAGATGAGTGGTTTTCAATATTGTGCCAAGAGGATTTCCAGAGGAAAAGATTAGGTAAAGTGTTAGAGCTGTAAGATTTTAAGACAATATCTGAGAATTTTCCAGAATTCAAGAAAGACATAATTCAATAGCAAACAAAAAAACCCCCAAAAAACAAAAATAAAAAAACCTGATTTAAAAATGGTCAGAGAAACTGAATAGACATTTTCCAAAGAAGTCATACAAGTACATGAAAAGATGCTCAATATCAGTCATCATGAAGGAAATGAAAATCAAAACCACAGTGAGATATCACATTACACTTATTAGAATGGTTGTCAAAAGAAAAAAAAACAAAAGATAAATGTTAAGAGAGAATGTAGAGAAAGGGGAACATTTGTACACTGTTGGTGGGAATAGAAGTTCATGCAGCCACTATGGAAAACAGTATGGAGGTTTTGTCAAAAATTAAAAATTGAAATTTCAGGGGCACCTGGGTGGCTTAGTAGTTGAGCATCTGCCTTTGGCCCAGGGTGTGATCCCGGGGTCCTGGGATCGAGTCCTACACCAGGCTCCCTGCAGGGAGCCTGCTTCTCCCTCTGCCTATGTCTCTGCCTCTCTCTCTCTCTATGTCTTTCATGAATAAATAAATAACATATTTTAAAAATTAAAAATTAAAAATAATTGAAATATCATATGATCCAGCCAGCCCATTTCTGGAATATATATTCAAAGGAAATGAAAACATGATACTAAAGAGATTATTTGTATTCTTACGTTCCTCACAGCATTATTCACAATAACCAAGATATGGAAACTACCTAGGTGTCCATTAACGGATGAATAGATAAGAAGTATGGGAGTTTCATATACAGATATATGAAAAAATATATGAAATCCTGCTGTTTGCCCAAACATGGATAGATCTTGAGGGCATTATGCTAAGTGAAGTAAGGTAGAGAAAGACAAATATTGCATGCTATCATTCATATGTGGAGTCTTCAAAAAAGTCAAAGTCTTAGAGAGTAGAAAAGTGGTTGCTAGGTACTGGGGATGTAGGGAGAAGTTGGTAAAACAGTACAGTCTTTCAGCTATAAGATGAATAAAGTTTGGGGGCTCCTGGGTGGCATAGTCAGTTGGGCATCCAACTCTTTGTTTCCTCTCAGGTCGGGGTCTTGGGGTCTGGACAGGGATCCAGTCCTGTGTTGGGCTCTGTGCTCAGCCTAGAGTCTGCTTGGAACTCTCTCTGCCCCTCCCCCTGCTCTCTTCCTCTCTCTCAAATGAATAAACATTTAAAAAGGATAAATAAAATTTGAGTATCTAATGTATAACATGGTGACTATAGTTGATAACACTGAATTTTATGATTGAGATTTGCTAGAGAGTAGAACTTAAATGTTCTCATCAAAATTTTTAAAAAAGGTGATGGATATATTAATTAACTAGCTAGGAAAAGTTCTATCACAATGTATGTGTATATCAAATCATCATAATGTACACTTTAAATATCATAGGATTTTGTCAATTATACCTCAATAAATTGAAAAAAGATATATAAACTATGAATCGATAAACCATAGATTGGGGAAAAATATTTGCAATATTTCTTATTTCCTAAAAGTATTTGTCTATATCTGACAAAGGACTTATATGTGGAATATATAAGGAACTCTCCTAACTCGAAGAGAAAATTACCAACAATAAAAATAAAAAATATTTTATGAAAGGCCTGTAAACCCATGCAAAGCTACCCAACATCATTAGAGGGAAATATAACAAATGAGGAAAGACCACTCACAAGGAAATACCACTTCAGACCAAGAGTAATAACTAAAATTACAGAGACTGATGATAACAAATGTAAACAAAGATGTGGAATGGTAATTCTCACATGTTGCTGCTGGGAAATTAGTAATACGTATGTAGGTACTTTGTAAAATTGTTTGATGGTATCTATCTCACTGACTTTTGTATAAAGTGAAATATATACCTATCCTATGATGTCTCAGTATTTACCCAAGAGAAATAAACATGCACATCCATAAAAAAATTCATAAAAACATTCATATTTTTTGTTATAAAAACCCAGACATGAAACCACCCAATGTCCTTCAATAGGTAGAAGGGATAAGTAAACTGTGAAATCTTTATATATTAGAATATTATTCAGCAATCAAAAGGAATGAATTACTGAATAGGCAACAACATGAACAAATCTCTATGATGTTCAGTGAAAAAAATCAAGAAGCAAAAAAGACTATGTTACATTTAATACAGAAATAAGAACAGTGGTTTCCTGGGGGTGTGGGGTGGAGCGGAGAGTGGATTGATGGCAAAGGGGCATGAAGAAACATTCTGGGGATAGAAATCACTTTCAAGTGAATTGTGCCCTGCCTTCTATTATATTCATATATTGGGGCCCTAGCCCTCCCAGTGGGACTGTATTTGAAGTCAGGCTTTTTAAGTAGGGTTAAGTGAGGCCCTAAGAGTGGAACCCTAACCTAATGAGATTGGTGTCTTAATAAAAAGGGAAAAATATCTTACTTCTTCCACCATGTGAAGACACATTGTGAGGGAAGCCTTCTGCAGTCAAAAAGAGGGCTTTCCCCAGAACCTGACTAGGCTGGCTGGCACTCTGCTTCCAGACTTCCAGCCTCCAGGATTGTGAGAAAATAAATTTCTGTTGTTTAAGCCACCCAGTCTATGGTAGCTAATATGGCAGCCTGAGGTGGCTAATATAGAAATATTCTATATCTTGCCCTTGAAGTCTGTGTTATTTTATTGCATGTAAATTCTACCTCTGCAAAAAAAAAAAAAATCAGTATTTAAGAAGTAAGAAAGAAAGAGAAAAGGGAGAGATAATGCAAACCAAGGACTGTGGATGGCTTCTGGAAGCAAGAACTTGGGTTCTCTCATTCAGGCTCCATGAAGGGAAGCAGCCCAGCCAACACTTTCATATTAGCCCTCTGAGACCTGTGGCAGACTTACAACCTACAGAAATGTAACATAATGAATTTGTGTGGTTTTAAGTCACTAAATTTGTGATGATTTATTTATTATAGCCACAAAAGAAAACTGATACATGCATATAGCGGAGAGAAGATTGATACTCATAATATGTGAACTCCCTCAAATCAATAAGAAAGTATTTTAAAAACTCAAAACACAATTAGAAAAGGATATAAACTGGACACTAGCAAGAAATAAAATACATATGGTCAATAAGCATACAAAAAGATGCTCAGCTTTACCACTAATGTTGACCTAAAAATTAAAACAACGAAGCAGTGTCATATCATATCATTAACAAAATATCTGAAAAGAACAAATATTGTAGAAAATTGGAGAAACTTTGACTGTCTTCTGGTGCTCAGTGGGATAACAAACTGATAGAACCCCCTTTCAGAGCAATTTGGTACCCTCTAATAAAGCTAAAAATAGGGCCGCCTGTGTGGCACAGTCAGTTAAGTGTCTGCTTTTGGTTCAGGTCATGATCCCAGACTTTTTGGGATCAAGCCCCACATTGGATTCTCTGTTCTGCGGGGAGCCTACCTCTCCCCCTCCCTCTCCACATCTGCAATAGTAGTGTAATCACTTTCATCAGATTGATAAACATCAGAATCAGGATGGTTACTCTCTTGGAAGAGAGAGAAAAAGACTTCTGCCCCTCTGCCATTCCCCCCACTTGTGTTCTCTGGCTCTCTTTATCTCTCTGTCAAATAAATAAATAAAATATTAAACAAAAAAAAAGCTGTTAAACATGCATAGCTCTGATCTAGTTATCTTCTTTTTGGATATATTCTCCAGAGAAATTTACACATGGACTCAAGAAGATATGTACAAGAATATTCATTAGGGCTCTTTGTAATAGAAAAATATTGGGAACAACTTAAATATTCATTAACTGGAGTATGTATACCTATTATATGGTATTCTGCTCGAAATTGCAGTAGCTTCTTATCTTGGAGATGAAGTCAAAGTTTTTATCATGGTCTGTGATGCTATTTGGATCCTGGTCTCCATTATAATCCAGTCATTTTTCCTTTTTCTCATCCCAGCCACACTGACCTCCTGTCCGATCCTTAAACATAGATGTGTTTCCGTCTCAGGGCCTTTGCACTGTATGTTCCCTCTGCCTGAAGCACTTTTGTTCCCCATTCTCACCTTCTTTGGTGAGATGTCACCATCTCAATGAGGTCTGTCCCAACCACCCTACCTAAAATTGCAAACTCTTCCACCACTGACCCCCTTACCTGTTTCCGTGTATTCTTTTCTATAATATTTATCACAGTCTAATGTATTTTATAATTTATTTTCTTGCTTTTTATCATCTCTTTCCTTTAAAAACAGAGAAGTCCAGAAAAGCGAGATCTTGATCATGTTTCACTAGTATATTCTAAGATCCTAGAGGTGTGCATGGCATATAGCCAGGATGCCATAATTGTATTTCAAATAATGAATAAATGAGACAGAGAAATGATACCATTTATGAAAAGTTTAAAAATCTATAAAAATACCATAAATTGTATATGAATACACATCTGCAATAGTAGTGTAATCACTTTCATCAGATTGATAAACATTAGAATCAGGATTGTTACTCTCTTGAAAGAGATTGTTACTCTCATTATGGAAAAAATGAAGTTATGGAGGTGTACACAGAAACTTCAACCATAACTACCTTATTTCTTAAAAAATAAGATTCGAAGCAAATGTGAATATTAAGAGTATTCATTTTTATGTTATATGTATGGTGTGTTATGACTGTGTAATTGTGTGTAATAATTTGTCATGATGAAAATTTATAAAATGAGAGGATAGGAAAGTAGAGGTATCTAGCGCTGACACACTTGTTAAGAAACTTCACATGAAAATAAGGCAAGAAAGTGAAAGATTAAGGGAGGGTCCTTTTTAAGATGAAAGACTTGAATGTGTCTGCACACTAAAGAGGAGGAAGAAATAGAGAGGGAGGGAGGGAGGGAGGAAGGAGAGAAGAAGGGAGAGAGAGGGAGAGCTTGTAGGTAGAAGGGGGATTAATACAAACTAGCTTCAGGGACGCCTGGGTTGCTCAGTGGTTAAGCATCTGCCTTTGGCTCAGGTCATAATCCCAGGGTCCTGGGATCGAGTCCTACATGGGCTCCCCGCAGGGAGCCTGCTTCTCTCTCTGCCTGTGTCTCTGTCTCTGTGTCTCTCATGAATAAATAAATAAAATCTTAAAAAAAAAAAAAAAGATAAACTAGCTTCCGAGAAGGATAGAAGCTATAGCTTGTCAGAGGCCATAAAAATATGGTGAAGCCACTGAGAGACTCACTCACTCATTCAGCTTTTATTATATGCCCACCATTATGCAAATTCCAGCCTCTTTGGAGAGGATTCCCAGCAGAAGGCAAATCCTTCCAGGGAAAACTCAAATTCATTCCAAGCCCAGGGGTTGGAGAATATGATGTGTCTTTGGAAGAGTCTGAGGTGTTGACTGCAGAATGAAGGCACCCAAGGACTAGGGAAAATGTGGAAGAGAAGATAGCAGAGAGAACACAGAACCTCGGGGAGCAATTGTTCTGGGTCCCATGAAGTCAGGAGCAGAATCTGATCCTGCCTGCTTGTCGGTAGGAGAGGATTTGCCCACTGATGCGATGAGGTGGCTCCGGGGCAACGGAGGAGAGGGCGGGAGGTGTGATCCTGCATCCTTGGTCCCCACTGGGCTCTCCAGCTTGTGAAGCTCCTCCTAGATGTAGTTTCAGTCCTGGGATCTTCACAAGTCTCTCCAACCACATCACAATGAATGCGTGTTTGGGGGCAAGAGTGATAAACTAGGGACACTATTCAACTGTAGTGGAAAACCTGACTTATAAGTATATTTTTATTATTTATTTTTTAAAAAGATTTTATTTATTTATGAGAGAGAGAGAGAGAGAGAGAGAGAGAGAGAGAGGCAGAGGGAGAAGCAGGCTCCATGCAGGGAGCCCAATGTGGGACTCGATCCCGGGACTCCAGGATCACACCCTGGGCCGAAGGCAGGTGCCAAACTGCTGAGCCACCCAGGAATCCCCATAAGTATATTTTTTTATTGTGATAGAAATCACACCATCAAATTGCCATCTTAGCCACTTTCAAGGGCACAGTTTAGTAGTGTTCAGGATATTTACAGTGTTATGAAACAGCTGTCCAAGAACTTTTAACCTAATGAACGAAACTCTACTCATTGAACAGCGATTCCTCATCATTGTACTTTCTATATCTATGAATTTGACTACTTTACATAACTCATATAAATGGAATCATTCAATATTCATCTTTGTGCAAATGGCTTATATCACTTAGCATAATTCTTGTTGTAGCATGTCATAGGACTTCCTTCCTTTTTTAAAGCTGCATAGTATTTCATCATACATACATATCACATTTTATCCATTTATCCCATGGATGGACATTTTGGGTTGCTTCCACATCCTGGCTATCATGAATAGTGCTGCTGTGAAGATGAGTATGCAAATATCTCTTTGAGACACTGCTTTCGGTTTATTGATATGTACTCAGAAGTGGGATTGCTGGCTCAGATGGCAGTTCTATTTTTAATTTTTTGAAGAACCATCATGCTGTTTTCCATAGTGGCTGCACTATTTTACAAGTCTATCAAAAATGCACGAGAGTTTCAAATTTCCCACACTCTCAACAAAACTTGCTATTATTTTTCGATAGTGACTATCCTAAGGGATATGAGAAGATTTTTCATTGTTACGATTTTTAAATAACTTTTTTTTCTCCAGCTTATCTTACTATAAAAATACAGTATACAATACATATAATGTACAAAGCATGTGTTAATTGGCTGTTTTTACCAGTAAGGTTTCCAGTCAACAGTAAGCTATTGGTAGTTTAGTTTTGGAGAGTCAAAAGTTATACGTGGATTTTGCACTATGCAGGGTGTTGGAGCTTCTACTTCCCATGTTTTTCAATGCTCAACTATATTTTTGAGAGTTTTCCATAAATATTCATTAGGGATGTTAATTTGTAGTGTCTTTGCCTGGCTTGGTATCAGGATAATGCTGGTTTCATAGAATGAGCTTGGAAGTATTCTTTCCTTTTCAATTTTTGGAAGAGTTTGGGGAGATCTGTTGTTAATTCTTTTTTAAATGTTTGGTAGAATTTTCTAGTGCAGCCATCTGGTCCTGGAAATTCCTTTGTTGGTATTGGATTACTGATTCAATTTTCTTACTAATTATCATTGTGTTCAGATTTTCTTTTATGATTCAGTTTTGGCAGGCTGTGTGCTCTAAAAATTTATACATCTCTTCTAGGTTATCCAATTTGTTGGCATACAGTTGTTCATATTCTCTTGTAATTTTTTTATTTCTGTGACATTTCTGACTTCACTATTTGAGGCTTCTCTCTTTTTTTTCTTAATCTAAGGGCCTGTTGATTTTGCTGATCTTTTCAAAAAAAAAAAAAAAACAAAACAAAAACCAAGCCTTAGTTTTTGTCTCATTTCTGTGATTCTAGTGTTTTTTCTATTTTCTATTTCATTATCTCTGCTTTAATCTTCATTATTTTCCTCCTTCTGTTAACTTTAGATTTAGTGTGTTCTTCTTGTTCTAATTTGTTAAAATGTAGTTATTTTAAGATCTTAGATCTTACTTTCTTTGTAATGTATGTGTTTATTGCTATAAAATGCCCTCTTGACACTGCTTTTGCTGCATCTTTTAAATTTCACTTTTATTTATCTGTAGATATTTTCTAATTTCTCTCCTGACTTTTTCTTTGGTCTTCTGGTGGTTTAAAAGTGTGTTGTTTAATTCCACATATTTGTGGATCTTTTCATTTTCCATCTGCCATAAATTTCTAGTTTCACTTTATTGTGATTGGAAGAAAGACTTTGTATAATTTCAACCTTTACAAAAATGTATTGAGATTTATACTGGGGCTGGAATTATTTAAAAGAAGGGCCACTAAATTGCTCTTAGGTATTGTAAATGAAAATTCAACTTATAGCAGAGTGGTATTCACAGAAATAGTCATTTTTATTTCATCTCTAAATGGCGAATCTGGGAAGTATTACATAACCATGAATCACAAACACAAATCCCAAGTTAAGTCATCTATTTTACATTTTTTTACTCAATGGAAATCACGTATATGACCTATACTCATAGCCTCATAAGGTCATGTATTGGTCAAATTGGCCTTAGTGGTCATTTAATGTGCCCCTTACACTGCAGATGAAGAAACAGGTAGCCCTGCCTATTCCAAAGGAGTGAGTTCCAAATGAGCATGAATTAACCATGGTTATAGCTGTGTTACAACACACTGCTGATGGCTTTGAGGCTATCCACTGACATCCTCACCCATTTAGTTGGCACATGAAATTAAATCTTTCTGAAAGCATTGTTAAATGTTTACAGTATTTACATAGTGGAGAATTCAGGACTAAATAAAAAACATTAATTTTTTTACAGCAGTTTCAGGTTTATAGAAAATTTGATCATAAAGTGTAGTTTCCATATATACCCTTGTCCCCCCTGAGCCTCCCCCTACTATCAAAATCCCCCAACAGAGTGGTACACCATTACAGTTGAGGAACCTAGATTGACATGTCATCAGCACCAGACACCCATAGTTTACATTAAGGTTCACACTTTTTTTTTCAGTTGTGGTAAAAACATATGACCTTTACTGTCTTAACCATTTTTAAGTGTACAGTTCAGTTGTGTTAAGAATATTCACATTTTTGTGAAGGAGAACTCTAGAACTTTTTATCTTGCAGAATAGAAACTCTATGCCCATTAAAAGACAACTCTCCTTTGTTCCTTCCCTGAAGCCCCTGATAATCACTATTCTACTTTCTGTTTCTATGAATTTGACTACTTTAGATAACTCATAAAACTGGAATCATCCAGGATTTGTCTTTTTTGACTGGCTTATTTTATTTAACACAATCTGCTCAAAGTTCATCCATGTTGTAGAATGTCAATATTTTCTTCCTTTTTGAGGCTGAATAATATTTCACTATATGTGTATACCACATTCTGATTATCCAATCATCCTCAATCAGTATTTGAGTTCTTTCTACCTCTTGGCTATTGTGAATAGTGCTGCTATGAACATGGGTATGCAAATATCTCTTTGAGACATTGTTTTCAAATCTTTTGGATATTCACCCAGAAATGGGTTAACATGATGATTCTATTTGCAGTTGTAACTTCAAACTGTTTTCCATAGTGGTTCCACCATTTTACAATCCCATTAATAGTGCACAAAGTTTCCAGTTTCTCCATATCTTCATCCACATTTGTTATTTTCTGTTATGGCCATTATTATTATTATTATTATTATTATTATTATTAGATAGTAACCATCTTAATGATTATAAGTTGTAGAACTCAAAACCTTTTATCTTTTCTATCACAGATTTCTATCTCGTGATTGAACTTCCATGAATTTTGGCTACCCATTACGTTATGGTTAACTGCCAACTTTCTACTTAGTGTTAGAACAAAAATTCTGCAGACAAAATATTGGGAAAAACTGACATACTACCCAAGCAAGATAAAGAGGTTTGTAAGGTATTGTGTATCAGTGAATTATTCCTGAAAAGCCACAATGAAACTGGGCTTATATGAAAATGAGAAACAATGCAAAATGTAAAATTTAAGGAAAACTGTTGGTGTTACAGTGCAGATCATTATTAGACTGTGGAATAAATTACTTTATAGAAAACATTTTCTTGGTGAAAGTTTCTAAATCACGCATATTTCAAACAATAAAAATAAATAAAAAGATAGGTCTTTGATCCACAGGTTCATATCTATATTACATGCAATTTAGCATTGAAGAGCTTGCAAAAGATATAAAATAAAAACAAGGAAAATGATTTTACATAGGAAAATAATAGTAACTAAGATTTATTGAGCATTTACTGGATGTCAGTAACATAGGGTTTATACACATTTAATTATCACAAAATCTCTATAAAATAGGTTCACTGTGTCCCTATGTTACAAACAAATCCTAGAGAATTGAAGTGGGTAATACGGGATTAAGCAGCTCTGAAGAGGTGGTCCAGCATTTGCTCTCAGCCCAATCCCTGAGCCCTCACTCCTAACCACAGTAGGATCCTACTTCTCCATGAGGAAATATTAAACAAGTTTGTTCAGGGGAAAAGACTAAAGGGTAACTTGAAAATAATTGTCTTTATATACACAAAGGGTTATGATTTTTTCTTCTTAAAAGGAAAGAATGGATTATTTTAGGTAGGAGGAAAACACATATAGATAGACTCATGTTTTCTGAAAAAGAGTCCTGCATGTGAGTGGCCCAAGACTTGGACTTTCCTTTAATATGTTTACCTCTTTAATATGTTTACCCACCACAGAGATGCAAGTGTTCTCTTCATTCCCTGTACCGAAGCTGGGCACTACACAGTGATATATAACCAACCACACTCACACATTGCACAGGTAATGCCTTGGGTACTGGGGAAAGCCTGGAACACTTTCCAAACTCCTTCCTTCCTGAGCAGAACTCAGTGCCTTAAAATTTTTACTGATTTTGCAGGACAGTAGAGTGTAAGTGTAGTGGTCCTGAAGCCAGACTACTTGGGTTGAGTCCAGGTCTTCCACTGCCTGGCTGTATGACCTTGGGAAGGCTCTGTGCCCACATAATGTCTCAGAGACCTTATCTATAAAATGGGGATAATTAATAACAGTGTATGTCATAGAGTAGTTGGAGGATTAAATGAGTCAATATATGGAAAACCCATAGCACGGTGCCCGGAATATGGTTGCTGCTGTTTCATTTTACCTGATGACTCAGATGGGAGAATTGAGAGCCATGGAGATTCAATTGTAAGCATTGAAACCTAAAAGAGTCTTTGCTGTTGTAGACCATGGACTACTTTTTACCTTTTATTTTCTCCATTTTGCACAGAGATGTCTATAACTGTTAATCCCTTGCCTGTCCTACCTTTGTATGTGGGGAGCAGATAACCTGTTTTTTTAACTTCATGGGTTCACAGGTGGAGGATTGTACCCTCGGAGTTGTACTTAATGGAGTATACCCAGAGCCTCTTGCGTATCATATTTAGATGACTGAGAGAATGAGAAGTGGGACCTTTGAGCTGATGAGATTTAGGGGGGTTTTGAGGCTAGAATAGGTTTTGAGGCCATTCCATAATGGAACCCAAATCCATCTGCCTAATGTGCAGAAAGCCAATTCCTGAGACATGGAGTACGCAGCAACAAAGAGATTATTCGAGAGGCAGCCAAACGAGGGGACAGGAGAACAAGCCTTAGCCTGCCTCTCTGAAGGAGGAGAATCAGGGAAATTGAAAGAAAAATGCAAAAAAGCCCAGGTAAAAAGTTGTGGCTGCATTTATTATTCCCATTAACCCTTCGATTACTTGTTTCAAAACTTTTGGAGATCCTGGGATGGGATGAATGTACTTTGTGTGGAGGTGGGTGGGAATCCTGGAGTGGGGGTGGGAGCTAGAGTAGACTGAGGTGGGTAGAATTTTGGTAGCCCATGCTCTCTGCCCCTGGTCTTTGTTCTGCGGCAGTTACAACGCAGAAGGAACTTTGCAGATGTAATTAAGGTTACTAATCAGATGACCTTGAAGTTGGGCAATTATCCTGGACTGTACAGGGGAACCCAATGTAATCCTGTGAATCCCTGAAATCAGAAGAGGGAAGCAGAGGGATTCAAAGTATGAGAAAAACTCAACTCACCATTACTGGCTTAAAGATAGAGGGGGCCATTTCGGGGCCATGAGAAGGAAAGAAATTCTACTAACAGCCCAAGCGATCCTGGAAGCAGATTCTCTCCTAGAGCCTTCAGGCAAGGTCCCAGGCCAACTGACACCTACAGAACTGCAAGGTCATAAAGTAGTGTTGTTTCAAGCTGCTGGGTTTGTGTTAATTTATTATGGCAGCAAAAACAAAACAAAACAAAACAAAAAAACAAAAAAACAAACCAACAACCAGATATTAATTATGTTAAAAGAAGTAGAACATTTTCTTCCAATGAAATATCTGGACTGTTGCAGGGCTCAATGCAGGTCAAATGTAGGGCATGGCTCCAAGACACTCTCCTTGGAGGCAGGCCCTACAAACACTCGCACAGATTCAGATGTAGATGCACTGATGTCCCATCAGTGAAACTTGCTGTCTGTCAAAACACTTACTACAATGCACTCCTGTGCTGTTTTTAGGTCTCCAGCACTCCCACTAGACTCAACGAGGGCAGAAGGCATTCCTCCTTCAAAACCTAGCATTGGTGAAAGGTAGGCCCTCAATGAATTTTTTTTTTTTTGAATGAACACTAAATGTGTTTGACAACTAATGTCTCTAGAGGACAATACTACATGTGGGTAGAGGCAGAGCAGAGAGCCAGAGTAATGGCAGAGCCTAAGACAGAGGAAAGAAACAGTTTGCAAGGACAAAGGAATGTAGAGTTTAATACTTGCATAATTACTGTTGGTTTAGAAAATTTTCCTTGATAGATTTTTCCTACCCGCACCACTAGCAGTATAAGTTTCGGGAAGGAGGCTGACCATTGCATAAGTGGCTTGTGAAATATCACTTAGCAGCTTACATTCCCAACAAGTTGAATAAATATGTTTGTGTGTAGTTAACCCCCGAGGACGCTTCTCCTGGCTTCCCCACGCTGGACTCAGAATTGGTGTTTAGTAATCGCGCGGCGACTGACTCCTCTGGGAATGGAATGCCCCATACTGTGGGTGCTCTCCATGAGAAGAGGAGCTGGAAAACAGGCTGGGTGCAGCCTGCAGGAGGGGGTCCCAGGACTTCTGTGCAAAAGTGAAAAGCCTCGAGATGGTGGAGGAAGCTTTGGCAGGAGGGCACCAACAGGTAGTTGCACAAAGGCAAGGCAGAGTCATGGCACTTGCAGATGTCATCCAGGAAAGCAAGCCCCAAGGAGCATAAAGCAACTGGGAGAAACCATTAAAAAAATAATAATAATAGGGACTGCTAGATGGCTCAGTGGTTGAGCATCTGCCTTCAGATCAGGGCCAGGGTTCTGGGATCGAGTCCCCCATCGGGCTCCTTGCGGGAAGCCTGCTTCTCCCTCTGCCTATGTCTCTGCCTCTCTCTCTCTGTGTCTCTCATGAATAAACAAATAAAATATTTTAAAAAATAATAATAAACTAACCAATTTTTTTTTTTTATGAAAACTGACTCTGCCTTGAAAACCAATTAAATAAATGCCAGCGCGTTCTCTATTCCCAGAGCTGCAGTTGCTATTTTGGTCACTGTAATTGAGAGTAAAAATAATCTCTGCCGTGCCTGAAAAACAGCCACCAGCGACTCTATTTTAAATGATGTAGAAAAACATGAGGTGAATATGAAAACTGAAAACCCGGCCTTCTAGGGATGGCAACTGGCTCGATCCAGTTTCACTGGTGGTCCTGTACAGTTTTCAATTTCTTGTTGGTAAATTAGATCAACCACATGTTTTCAGGGCTTTGGGGGGCCCCCAGGACGAGGGCACAGAACAGCACGCTGTCATTAAGAATGCAGTTTATGATTTCAGTTCAGGCTGCAAATTTGGGTCAGCCGTTTTGCTGTTTGGGGTCAGAGCTTCTTCCCCGAACAAAAGCAGAAAAGCCAAAGGGGAGATGACCTACAGAGAAACTCAAGAGCAGTTGCTTTTTCAGCTAGTGTCTGGACTTACATGGTGACTTGATGATTTTGTCTACTTGCCATGTACTCTGCATTTTCTTGTTGGGTTTGGTGAGAAATACTTCCTCTGTACAGGAGCAGACCCAAACTTTGGGGAACTTGAACCTTCAACTCCATAGGTCCTGTTTAAGGAAAGGGATACGAAAATATCTACTTCGGCAAGTTTTACAAAAAGATACACACTGCCCCTCACAGAGGCCGGGAAGGGCCTTGGCAGGGGAGTGGCCCTGAATCTTAAGCTTCGTTACTTTCCTGAAAATCTACTCCTGAACCCCTAGAAGGTGGGATTCATGCTGCTTCTCTGGGAAGAAAGGGATGTGGCAGGAACCCCAGGAAGTGCTGGTCCAGAAGGACCTTAAAGTCAATCCTGATGTTATATAGATGGATAGATGAGGAAACAAGACTCAGAGAGGGTAAGACCCAACCTCATGAGTGTAAGAATTAGCATTTGAATCCGCTTCTGTTCACCTCAAGTTTCAGGCTGATGTTTCTCTGCTATATTTCAGGATACCTTGTAAAAACAGAGAAAATAGTAGGAGTCGACACAATGCAGTCTCTTTTACCATCCAGAGGTATACAGAAAGTCACCAACAGACATGTAACCAGGTGACTACGCAACACAATAGGGTCTCTGAGAGAGGGAGGATGAGTGAGGAGTGCCATCATTCCGCCCTCCCTCTGTCCTCTTTTCAGAGGCTTACAAGCTGCATGCCTTCTTTTTTTTTTAATCCAAAGTACAAAACAACATTCATATCCACTAATGCAGTCCTCTTGCTCCCTTCAAGTAGGTTCTTATTCCAGTGTTGTTTCTGTAGTAGCCATTTTTAGAAACACGCTTTTGGGCTAACATTTTGTCAGTTTGAGTCACCCAAAAAAGTCAGTGCCTTAGGGTGTTTTTCTGTCTGTCTTCCTCCCTTCTTCCCGTTTTTTCTACCCTCTCCCTTCCTTCCTTTCTATCTTCCATCTATATTTTTAAACTAAAAAAAAATCTTGTCTACCAGGTTTGATGCTTAGAGATATTTGGATAATTCTCCAAATCAAGACCATGGTTGGTATCATGAAAATATGAAAAATAATTTGGTACAGATTTTGAAGAACACTACTTTTTTTTTTTACCTAAACCCTATGGGAGAATGTTAAACAATTAGTCATAGTTGGGGGCCCTGAGACGTTAAACTCTTGGCTATTAGAGCTGAGTGTTGAAGCATGTCTGCTGGCCCCTGGATCAACACTCTTTCCCCTGGCCACCAACCTTTGCTTCATACAGTCATTCCCACCCATGTCTGTATTAAATTCTTGGAGGGTCTATCTTTGTGTCCCCAGCCTACCTACAGTGGGGAGTAGGGGTGGGGTCATGAAACCAAAGCCAGGGAAGTGCAGACCAATGCCACCCAGCAGCCCCCATGGATTGCTGAGAACCAGCAGCTGCCCAGGAATAGCTCTGGAGAAAGAGGTAAGGTCCTTGCTGGTGTTCTTTTCCCCACCACAGAATGGTTGGAAGCCTGTTTGTGTTTCCCATGTGTTTCTTCCTCTCTCCTCTAGTCCACAAGTTTGGTTCTTCTCTCAATTATCCATTTCTCTCCCACCACACTCCCTAATCCCTTCCTGCAGAATAATTTGTATACGTACCCATACACATTGCTTTACATTTCATTTCAACATGGGCTCTACTCCCATTTCTGCCCTCAGAACTCCTACTATCCTTGTTTGTACCAGAATAAGCAATGTAAGCAATTAACTGCAGAAAATAGTATTGGGAGCCTTCCCTCAACAAGTCCTTCCTTATCTTATATGGTGACTTGATGATTTTGTCTACTTTCCATGTACTGGAAAGTATGATGATGATAAAATTGAGACAGACATTTGGACATTGGCATACTAATATGCCCAGAGATTAGATCCCAGGCATTTAGGTCAATTTTTTTTTTTTTTTTTTTTTAGGGACTGGTCGTTGTGCTCTCTGGACATATATATATTATTTTATTTTCACCCACGTTATTTATCTTGGAGATGTCTTGTACTTAAACAAAGGTCTTCGGGAGGACAGCATGTCTTCGACTCCTGCCAAGTCAACAGGTACGGAGCTTGTGGGCTTTATACCTAGGTAGAATCAAGTTTGAAGAAGTGAGGTCTATCAACTGACTAAGTTCTGAGACATAGAGCACACCACTTAACCTCTCTGAGTCTCAGTTTCCTTATCTGAAAAGTGGAAGCATAATCACTATCTTACAGAACTGGCTTAAGACCACAGGTTTTATAGTTGCATCGAAGTTTGAGTCTTGCTCTCCCATTTACTAACTCCATGGTTCTGGGCAAATGGACTTCTCTAACCTCATTTCCTGGCTTTTATAGTATTTTATATGCTTACATAATACTTATACAATATTTTAGGATAGTATAAAATTGATTATAGGATTATTGGAAGGATTAAAATAAGTAACACATTTGGATATGGCACAAAGCAAGCAGTCAATAAATGGTAGCTATTCTTGGGATTAATGAGATGGTACATATGAAGTTCCTGGTACAATGGCTAGCCCACAGTTGAGGTTCAATAAATGTTCATTGCCTTTCTTTCCTCCCAGGTGAAAGCAGTAAAGTAAATCCTATACCTAGTGATTATCTCTCCTCCAGCCTGATGTACATATGATTAATTCTCCACTGTTCCGCCCGCTTTGCATCTGGTGACACTTCTTATAAGGACACATGTGCCCTGGAAGGAGGCCTACTAAAAAAATAATAAATAGCCGCTCACATCCTATGATTTTGGAAGTGCTGAAAACTTTATGTGCTTCAGATACTTGTCCCACCACAGTCTTGGAAGTTGGAAAATTGTTTCTTCACAGGCTTTCCTCTGGGTTATGACATTAGCTCCAGAAGATTTTGTATTAAGGTGTGGTTATCTTTACTGAGCATGTCCCTATTCATTCACACATCAACATGGATGTCAGGTAAATACCTTGCAGGGTGTTTTAGAATATGGGAACAGTACATTTTAAGAAAGGAGAACAATAAAATCTTATACTGTCCAGAGGAGCAGTGATGGGCTTAAGCAGCTGGGAGGTGCCCAAGTGGGTCCAGGATACACTCTGTCTGTTTCCCCGATATGCCCAGGAACCTCCTTCCATGTGGAGGAACAGAGCTGGAGCTCCATGGAGCCTCCGAGAACTCTGTGGGTAGTGGATTCTCGCAGTGGGGACACCACTCATGGAGCCTCAGGTGGGAGCAGGTGATGTAGCTCTATCATGTCATCTAATCAGAAGCGAAGTGAAGAGTGCAAAGCTTAGGTGGAGCTTTGTGTGAAGTGGGTCCCGGAAAGAACAAAGAACATGACAGAGACAGAAGGAGAAGCCAGGGAGGGTCAAGTATTTAAAAAACTGATAACCCACAGAGATTAGCACCCATACAGGGGAGTCGAAACACAGAGCGATATAAAACCTGCTTAACTCATAAGTAGACTGAGACTTGGGATGTCAGTGGATAGATTGATAGCAAATAAACAAGAAATGGAAATATGAGTAGATTTTTTTAACTTAAAGAAACACAAGGGTTGGGGAACAGCAAACTATGCAGACGGAGCCCTTCTTGCACTTAAGCAGTGCTATCTAAATACTGTAGTGGCAAAACCAGACCTACGTGAGTAAGTGAGGTCTGTGTACTAGAGTACTTCTTTCTGAAGGCTTTTCACTCACCAGAGCTTAATTGGGGTTATTTCAATATTTCTGAAGTCGCTATGTAAACAGGGATATTGCAAATGATTTGTAATTCCCACGTCACAAATGGGATAATGAGGACACAGGGAGATTATGACTTGTGTCATAGATGTACACCTTCCTTGTACCTCTGTAAGTCTGAAATCCAATTTACTGTTCAGATGTGCAAATACAACATGCATATCATTATGATTAATGTTCCACAGAAGAAACCTGGTGAGGCAGCAAAAGGGTTGCTTTCTTAACCATAATTAGAGTGGCTGCAGAGGGATATTGTGATATATGAAAAATACATATAGAGTAACTGACATGTATAAAATGGAGAAGTTGGAGGTCTTTTAGGAATTACACAGAACAGAAATTGATCCTTTCCTGCCAAAAGCTAGGAGATGCTTTAAAGCTCTTTCTCCTACCACAGTGAGACATTTTAGAGCAGTCATTCTGTGGACTCACAGGAGAGTTGTGTTTACAGCGTTTGTATCGATGACAGTAACCAATAGCACTTACGGAATTATTACTGTGTGCCATGCTGTGTGCTCTATATAGCTTATCCCTTCGTATATAATTGGAATCTATAAAGTGACAAGTAAAAATAGACGTGGATTCGGTGCTTAAAAAAAACTAGTCTTTGAGTAACTACAGAAAGGTTTGAAATTCTTGGAAATTTGTAGGTAAATCCTGATACCCACCAGTGATGTGTGGTTTGTAGGCACAGAAGTAGTGCAACAAGAATCGGCAGATGACTTCAAAATAGGGCAACAGAACTCCAGAACCAGAGCAGAGACCTGGCCCTTGGCCACATCTCTTATTAGCGAGACATTACCAGTTAAGACGAGAGTCGTATCATAGCTGAATGAGTGTTGTGGATGTGGGTTGTTTCATGCAAATTCCTACTTAAGTTCATCTAAGAATAAACTCTGCTTAATTCATGATACAATTCTATGTTCTTTCATGGTTTTTTATGAAGTCTCAACTTGAAAGAACATCGATCATTCTTAGCTACTGGATGCAGCTGTTGATGAGGGCCCAGATTTTGGCTCTGTATGTTGTAGATCATATTCATTGACTTGGAGAGATGTTTACAATGTACTGTGAGTGACATAAGCAGAATAGAAAACACCATGTGTGACATGATTCCATTTTGTACATTTTATAGAGCAAACAAAAAAGACAAAACCCTAAACACTGTTGTGTATTAGTGTCAAAAAATGGGAAACAGAAGCGCCTGGGTGGCTCAGTCAGTTAAGCATCCGACTCTTGATTTTGGCTCAGGTCATGATCTCAGGGTCATGGGATCCAGCCCCAAGTTGGGGCTCTGTGCTTAGCATGGAGGCTGCTTAAGACACTCTCTTTCCCTCTGCCCTTCCCTTCTCCACTTCACCCTCACCTCCTGAGGTCTCTCTCTCTCTCTCTCTCTCTCTCTCTCTCTCTCTCTCTCGGAAAAAAAGCGGGGGGTGGGGGGGGGGGGGGGGGTGGGGGGGGCGGGGGGAGAGGGAGAAGAAAATGAAAGTCCTTGAAGCAGTAGTTAAAGAAATTCAGTCATATGCATATGCAACCACTAAAAATGTGGTTGTAGAAAAATATTTCTCAATACTTACAGTGTTCATCATTTATTGTTAAAAAGAATAAAACATGGTCCAAAATAGTTTGATCCCTTTTTCTTATAAAAGGAAATGTATACACAGACAAAACATTTCTAAATACAGATCCAAATACATTACCATGTTTGCTCTGGATGGGGAGATTGCAGTTGTTTTTTTAAATAAAATTCAAAGAGACTTTATTTTTATGAACAGTTTGAGATTTGCAGACAATAGAGGGAACTTCTCAGTGTTATTTAATTTATCTTTGGACTCTTCTATCTTGTTTCTTATCTGTAAAATAAAGACAACCAGTTAAAGATTTAGTCATACTCATTATGTAGTTTCATGTGGCTTTTACAGCTCATCTCCACCGGTGGGATAATCAAATTCAGAACACACTGAAATATTAAACACATTGAAAATAGTCTCTGTGATTTGGATGTAGCTTCAATTTTATGACTTAAAAAAAAAAATCTTGCTTCATTTTAAGCCAGCCTGCTAACCAGCAGGGGCCTTTCTCTAGCTCCAGCGGTTTCTCAACTATCAGGAAATTCTCCTGGTCAGTTACCATGGCAGCAGCACCAACTCAACTTCCCCGATTCAAAGTGTCATTTGTCTTTCCTACCAAATCCCAATCTCTCCGCCAACGTGAGACAAATTAAACAGCATAGCATGATATTCTTTGCCCCAGAAGAAATGAGAAGATGAGGAAAGTGCCTTTACCAAGTGACCTCTTTACTAAGAGATCACATAGGGTAGGGGTTGAGTGTTTGGACATCTGACAGCCACTTAAAACTAGGTCTCAATCCCAGCCCTGCCATATCCTTACTGTCAGGCTACACAGAGCTTGTTAAAACCTCCGTGACTCAGTTCTATCATCTGAGAAACAGAATAATAATAGAATAATAACCTAATAGGGTATATAATAGTCTACAAAATAATAGGGTGGGTTTGAGGTTGAAAGATCTGGTGTGTAAAGCACTGAATGTGATGTCTGGCACAGTCAATATAGCCGATGGCTACTTACACATGCAGTTGTGATCACATCTGAAAGTCCCCAGATGCTTAAAATTGGATACTTTCTATGAAGCTTGTGTATTAGAGGCATCTCAAAGTGGGAAAAATGAAGTATCAGGCTACTGGTCTTTTGAGAATAATATATATGGGAGGGTAAAGGCAACAAAGAATTATATTTGGGTAAATTATTTGCTGTTTTGCTTGTGAAATTATGACTAGGTGTGTTAATAAAAGAATTAAACTATAAATGACTCTCGGAAATATTGTTATAAACTTTGACCTCTGATATTATCCCTATTAACATGACTTACTGAATACCTTTGGATGTTGCATGTCTGTTAATTTTTCTATTGCACTAAAGTTAAATTTAAAATAGATAATATTGGGGTT
This sequence comes from Canis lupus familiaris, assembly GCF_011100685.1. Lineage (NCBI taxonomy): Eukaryota > Metazoa > Chordata > Mammalia > Carnivora > Canidae > Canis > Canis lupus. Next base: position 8,318,387 of record NC_049243.1, on the reverse strand, counting down.
CCTGGCTAGCTCAGTCAGTACAGTGGGCGGCTCTTGATTGCGGGGGTTGTGAGTTTGAGCTCCACGTTGGGCACAGAGATTACTTAAAAATAAATAAAAATAAATAAAAATAAAAGAGATATCATCAAAACTGTTTTTACTGGGTGAATCTGTATCATAAAATGATTTTCGAAGCACAAGCTATCACATGACTTTTCTGAACACAGGTCACTGAAAATCCAACCCGCATTGAAACTGTAGCAGCATTTCTCATCGTTTGTTCTGAAAGGACAAACAATGAAAGGTTTCTGTCAGGTGCTGGCCTACCATTCCAAATGTTCTCTGTAGTTGCATGATTGGAGAGTGTGTTAGGACTCAAATATTCAGTCATATGGACTCTCTAAGGATTTCTTCTATCTGGACGATGAGGTGGTACCTCCAAGGGAACCTGACCTTCCAAACTTGAAGCCATTGCTTTTGATTCACTTCTTTTAAGTAGGGGTGTGAGAATAATGATATGTTACAATGAATTCTGTTTAGGGTTTGTCAACAGTGACAAAGGGAAGCCAAAGCCCTTGCAACTTGTGACCATAGTCACAGTTTGCAAATCTGTGAGCCATTGAACTAACTGCCGAAAATTCGGAGTAACTGTCTTCAAGTCCAAGTACTACCATGGGGGAGAGACTATTTACAAATAGTGTTTCTCATACAGCTGGGTGGAATTGAGGGTCATTCACTTATGTTCAGCATTTCCAAAGGTTAACAATGTGAATCATGAAACTAACACTGGCATCACATGGCTGCAGGATGTCACCACATCAAACACCCGGCTGGCGTCAGGGAAGAAGGCCTGATGTCATTGTATGTTTGGCCTATATGTTTTCTTAACCCAACAGCTAGCTTCCTGTGAAACTTAGTAAATCTGAGTGGAATGTCTCCCTAGACTACATGTAGATCTTCCAGGATAACTCTTCCATCTTAGCTATGCTACTGAGAATCATATAGCCAAATGCCCATCAGGAAAAGTATCTGAATTATACAAATGAGAGAACAGGGGAAACATTTGCTCAGTGGCATAATATACAGATCATAGTGAGCTGGGGAGCAATTAGAATAAAAGTTACATTAGCCAAGTCAAATCCCAGTTTGGGTTTCTGTCACAATTACACAACACCCAGTTCCAAGTGTTATATTTGCAGCAACCAACTTTGTGAGCTACGACCTGCCTCAGGCTTATGCTCCAGATTTGGCACCTTGTGTCTCGCGTGCTATTTGCATATAATACTCTCTCTCTCTCTTTTTTAAGAGCTTTAGAAATTGGAATTACCCAATAAGTACAGCCCTGCTATTGCATTGTGAGATCTAATACTTTTAATCTTCAAGAATTTATAGCCCGACCTGAGGTGAGTGATTAAAAATAGAAAAACTGAAGACGTGTGTTATTTAGATCACTGTTTTTACTGAGTTCTCTAAGGCAAATGCTGGGCTTCCTTGGAAGCCAACGTGGTCATCGGATCTGCCCTACCACTTCCAGACTGTGCCAAAATAGAGTTTCCATGCCTTCTCCATCTTTCGAATTCTTAGATTTGGTAGATAAAGAATTTTTTGCCAAACCTTTAAAAGGTTTGGCAAAACCTTTAAGTTTTCTGGAAGGAGCTGCAGGCTTTTATTCAGCATTTAGCCCCAGTGCCTACATGGTGCCTGCAGCAGACTGAAAGTTAGTTCCTCTCAAAAGGCATCTGTTGGAACCCAATTCTCAATATGATGGTATCTGGAGGCTGGGCCTTTGGGAGGTGCTTAGGTCATGAGGGTGGAGCCTTCAAAAATGGAATTAGTGGCCTTATAAAAGAGACCCCAGAGAGCTCTTTTGTCCCTTTTGCCATGTGAGGATACAGCCAGAAGAGACACAGCCAGAAGACGGCCGTCTATGAACCAGGAAGTGGGTTCTTAACCAGACTACGAATCTGCTGGCGCCTTGATCTTGGACTTCCCAGCCTCCAGAACTATGAGAAGTAAATTTCTGTGGTTTATAAGGCACCCAGTCTATGGTATTTTGTTAGAGAAGTCCAAATGGACTAAGACAATACCCCAAGAGTAGTGGACATTGAGGTATCTTGATTGAACCAATGGGTGCATTTAGATTTGCCAACATGAAGTAAACTGACCTTGAAAGCTCAGTACGTATTTATTCATTGGCTGATTAGCAAATAGATTATTTTGTAAATAAACTGGTCACATTGCTTTTACCCTTCAAATGATCACATCATGTCCACAGATCATAATCAAAGCATGGGAATTATGTGAATTAGGAATAAATTACAATTTAAAAGAAGCAAAAAAGTGCCCTGAATGGCTAAGTGACTTGGGTTGTTCACTGGTGAGGAATGTGGTTCCTTCCAAGGAGGTGTCTTAGCTGATGCCTGCTGGGCCGGACTCCTCTACATCCAATGGCTCTGTTACTAAGGGGAGCAACCACTAACTCAACGAATGACTGAGCTAGCTCCAAGGTCAGGGGCTGGAAGACATGACCCTTATGGACCCTCACATCCCTGAAATGTTCTAAATCCATAAAAACCCACACAATAAGACAAAACAGCTGCTCTTGGAAGCTGTATTTTCTGTGAAAAAAAAAAATTCATCAAGTTGTTACTTGTTGAAAAGACAAAATCAAAAAAAGAAAATCGTGATGGCCCTTTTTCTTTACTTTTCTACTGGTTGGTTGGCTGTCATTTGCTTGGCCCAAACCTGGTTTTGCAGCTTAGTCTGAGGAGCAGGGGCTAGGTTTCTGCCCCCAACCCTTGTCTGCTTGCTGATGCTGGTGGGGAGGCTTTTGCGTTTGTTTCCATGTTGGCTGACCTTTGGGCTTGGGTTCTGGAGCTTGCAGTGTCCCTCACGGGGTCAGGACACATCCTGGAAGCGGCCTGGCAGTTGACTCCCCCCACGTTCCCTGCGGGTGAACTCAGGCAACCAACAACTCGGTGACTCCAACAGATGTTTTTGTCTCTAACCCTTGGGCACCTTGCCCTGCTGTCTTGCATACAGAGGGTGATGCCTGGCACCCTGCCCAACGCCACCAGGAATGAGCACAGCCCCAGGGAGTACTGCCAAATTGTGTCGGCGAGCTGCTTTCTGGGAGCCAAGTGGCCACCAGATAAATGCACTGGTCTGCTTCCTCAGGACGCTGTCGAGGGGATACTTGCTGGAGTATCTTACTGCTTTATGCAGCTGTCAGTTCTCTACATTCTGTGTTTTAAGCCATTTTGTTTACACATTGCATTTGCCTCATTGTGCAATTGTGGTGACCAGAGGGCTTCACTGGCCAGAAGCCATAGGTTTCATGGCCTTGTCTGTAGCAAAATATTAGTGGGAAAACATGCTGCCCCGAGTGTATTCTGGTTCAACCCTTAAGATTGAAGTCACCTAAACAATAAATAAGAAATAAACCTCTGCCAGTCAACCCAGCTGACATACACCCACTTTTGGTAAGAGCCTGGCGCAGTGGAAAAGCACTGAGTTTGTAGGCAGAAAGCGTGGCTGTGGGTCCCAGCTCACCATTTATAAGCTGAGCCCTTTACAGGATTTCAATTTATTTTTAATTCCTTCTGATTCCTATTTTTAACAGATTTCATTTGCATTGAAGCCTTTCTCTAACTGAAAAGGATATAGGAGTGAATGGATGTATCGCTTGACCAAGGTAGTCCGTCTCCTTGAGCCTTGACTTCCTCACCTGTATAATAGAATTGATTAATTCCTTCCGTAAACAATCAGTGAGTATTTCCCCTCTGCTGGGCGCTGGCCTGGGTCCTGGGGGATGTGCTGGGGAAGAAGACTGAGGCTTGTCCTAACAGAGCTCTTGGTCCACTGGCCAGAGCCATTGTGCAGAGGTAAATCTTAAAGCAAAGAACATAGTGCCCTTACAGAGATAACAACCCAGAGCCTTTGGAATACCTGGCCAAAGCAACTCACTCTGCTGGGAAAGTCAAGCTCCATCCACAGATGAAGCTGAGTCTAGAAAGATGAGCGGGGGTTGTGTCAAGCTACGAGGAAGTGAGGCGTGGAGCAGGAGCCAGGGAAATGTGTTTGGAACAAAGTAGAAAACATATTTTGGGCACAAAAGGACAATGAAAGAATACCTGGAAACAGGGAGATGCTGCTCCCTGGGGAAGGTAGAGCACTGGAGAACCAAATGCATCTGCAGTGAGGCGTTGTGGCTGCAGGAGCAGTAGAACGAGTATTACCAAGATCACAATATGATGTAATGATGAAGAGTAAAGAAATAGCGCCTTAGGCTGCATTAATACACAAGAAAGGTAATTGTTTGGTGGCACTTTTCATTTAAATAAACAAAAACAACCCACAAAACCCAAAACCCTTTTCTTCAAAGAGGAAATATCTTCACGTGTTTCCAATGCCACAAAGTGTGAAAGTGCGTTTATTGGAAATTTCTCCTTCCCATCTCATCCTGTATCAACCTGATTCCTATCTCCCTCAGAAAGTAAGCATTGGTGCTTGCTCTGGCTTATCTGTCGAAGGCCTTTATTGGTTATGAACATTTCTTTTCTTTAAAAACAAATGACAGCATTATGTATAACATTCCATGACTTCGCACTTTGCTTTTTAAAATTTAACAGAGTATTTTAGTAATCATTTACTGTCTATTCTTCATTTATAGTTGTATCATATCCCATTATGTGTCCTAGGTAATAAATCCCCGGCTAATGAGTAGTTAGATTGTTTCCTTTTTTTTCCCCTTTGACAAGCTTGCTTTGGGAAATAATCTTAAACATAAATAAATTTTTATATGTGTAAGTATCTCTGTAGGATAAATTCTTAGAAATGGATAGAAATTCCTCGAATTGATAAATTAAAATGATGTGAATTTTTGAAATTCTGTAGTTTCTGCTTAATTTTTCTCCCCATAGGTTGAACAGTTTTACATTCCTACCAGCAATGCCTAAGAGTAACTGTCCCTCCCCATTCTCACCAACAGGTGTTCTCAGACATGGAGTTCTAGAAGAGAAAACTATTATCTCAGTGTAGTTTCCATGGCCACTCCTTCCATGAGGGGAGGATACACATATTTCTAGGCTTATAAGTCATTCAGATTTCTTTTTCCATGCATTCTCATCCACATGCTGTCTAGTGTTACATCATGTTAAGTGTATTACTCAGTTAAAGTTAAGCCCTTCTCAGGCTCTACAAGGCTCTATGACCTGGTATCTAGGCATCTGAGAATTTAACACGGACTGAAAAATTGAGGGAACAATTTATGAAAGAAGATGATAAAATTGGGAAAATGATGCCAAAGCCTTCCAGATGTGAGGGTCTGGCACTCACTCTTCCTTTGAAGGCATAATGGGAATGTCTCCTTAGGAATGTATTTGGATTTCACAATGGAAACGAGGAAGCAATATTTGCATTATGAAAACTTATGTTATCTTCCGCTTTGATAGAAACCAACTTTTACCCCACAAAGTAGTAAAGATTGTGTTACAGGTTCAAGAGCAAGTGATTTTTTTATAGGGACCAAGTGAGGGTTATATTAGCAAAGTGAAATGGAATACTGACTCAATTTTCTGGATTTCTCTGACTACCAGCTAACTACTGCATCTGCTACATGCATGTGATAGAGTTAAAATAACTTTTTTTAAGTTTAAAATAACTACGGCAATCAGTTGTTCTCCGGTATTCATTCTGTTCTTCGGCTCAACTGGAATTTTTCCTGGACACAAAGAATCTTGCCCCAGATAAATTAAGTCACTTCTTGTCAGCCCCCTTTGCAATGTGATTTTATTCAAGCAAAGGTATGTGAGCAGAAATGATATATGGTACATTCGAGTCCAAAAGATTGCATATGAATCTCCATTGTATTTCCTCCTTTATGCTGGTTGGGATATAGATGCGATGTCAGGAGCTAGAGAAGCCAACTTGGACCCAGAGATAGAAAACATATTGGAGTCTTGAACTTCTATGTAAAACCTTCTTTTTTAAATTACCATATGTCTGAGTCTTTTGATCACAGCATCTTAGCCTGTATCCCCAAAAGTGCAATATACCTTTGCTTCATGATAAACTTCCCTGGAACATAGTGCCTTAAAACAGCAATTGTATATGAGCTCTTGTTACTGTGGTTTGTCAATTTAGGCTATGCTGTAGCTGGGAAATCTTTTTACTAGTTTTGCCACAGTTCACTCACATGACTACAGGTAACTGGTGAATCTTCTAGGGGATCACTGACTCTGTATGGTCTTACTCATATGATTGACAGTTAGCTGGGGCAATGGCAGCAAGGAACCCATGTGTCCCTAGCTGTTAGCAAGAGGTCTCAGCTTCTTTACACTGTGGCTAAAATTTCAAATACAGCAAGAGATAGCAAGCCCCAGTGATCATTCACTTTTCACACCTCTGTTATATGTCATAGCTGGTAATGTCACATTGGCTAAAGCAAATCACATGGCCAAACCCTGAGTAGATGTGGGAGGGGACTAACCAAGGCTGTATGTTTTCAGGACGGTTTATCAACACCCTTTTGATATTTGGGCCTGGGTAATTCTTTGTGGTGGGAGCAACTCTGTCATTGTAGGATGTTCAGCAGTATCCCTGACTCCTACCCATCAAATGTCAATGACAGCCCTCTCCACAGCCCCTAGGTCATGATAACCAAATATGTCTCTAGACACTGCCAATCGGGGTTACAAAATTACCTTCATTGCAGAGTCACTTGTTTATAGGGAGATATGAATCTGGTATAAATCAGTAGAGGTTATTGATGCAACAGCCTACCCCATACAACACTTGATGTAGTACCTTTCCTTGCCCCATTGTTAACTTTGCATTCTGAAGTCATGCTGATTATTTATATTGAAATGTGTGTGTATTTGAAAAGCTGTTCTTTGGTTCAGGGATTCAGCGCTTCTGTTCAGAGCTTCATTGTTTGTGATTCTGACTTTTAGACTTAGACCTGGCTGGCATAGAATTGACCACATGTGTTAGAAACTATTATGTATTACGATAGATTGGATTAGGGTACCTAAATCCTAGTTTCCTCTCTGCAGCACACTTTTCCCATTGCCATATGACTTAATTACACCTCACAGGAGGCAGATACATATTCTTGCTTCACGGTTTTTGGGCCTGACCATGTGACTTGTTTTGGCCAATAGAAGGTATAAGAGACAGAATGCTGATTCTGAGCAGAGGTTTCAAAACCGTGTTTCTGCTGGTTCCTCTTGTGCTTCCGCTTCCTTTCATGAAGATAGCATGTCCTAGATAGGAACCCTTGTTTCCTTTAGGAAAAAACTTGTGGAGCAGACCTGAACTTGACCTAGAATCTGGAACAGAGCTACCCAAGCTTACTCAAAGACACTAAGTGAGAAATGAAGACTCATTGTTGTAAGACTTTAATATTTTGGAATTAATTATAGCATTATCACAGCCAAAGTTTGACTAAAACAATTTCTATTTTAAAACTTCTATCAAATCATTTTTATTTAAAAAAAAAAGTGCATAACCAGGGTGCCTGGATGGCTCAGTCAGTTAAGTGTCTACCCCCAGCTCAGGTCATGATCTCAGGGTCCTGGGATCGAGCCCCACGTTGGACTCCCTGCTCAGCAAGGAGTCTGCTTCTTCCTGTCCCCCCTGCTCATGCTCTCTCTCTCAAATAAATAAATAAAATCTTTTTTTTAGAAAAGCACATAACCATTGTAGAAAAATTAGAAAACGAAGAGAAGAAAAGTCACCTTTAATTCCACTGTCCAGATGAAAGCCCTCATCAACATTTTGATTTGCATATTTCCAGATTTTTTGGTGTATATTAATTTATTCTTTCATTCAACAAATAGATTTTGATCTGCTTACCAAAAAGGTGGGTGCAGCTAGATACAGCAGTGTCTAAGATAGACATACCCCTGCCCTCAAGGAGATTATATTCAGGTGGGAAAGTAACATGAACAATTCTGAAGCAATCGAATATTCATTTACAATCTTCTAAGTATTATGAGAGGGGAATACAGTGTGGTAGGACAGTGTCTAACAAGGGCATGAGGTAGTCTGAGGTCAGGAAAGGCTTTCCTAAAGAGATAATATGGTAAGCATGTTACAATGTATTTCATACATGTAATACATAGTGTTTCATATATTATAATAATTACGTAATTTCATGCAGTATAAACATATTTCTCAGATACATAAATATAATACAGATATTGCCTAGTACATTCTCTTCAATAGACAATACAAAATGAGACAGTGTGGTACTGGCACAAAAACAGACACATAGATCAATGGAACAGAATAGAGAATCCAGAAGTGGACCCTGAACTTTATGGGCAACTAATATTCGATAAAGGAGGAAAGACTATCCATTGGAAGAAAGACAGTCTCTTCAATAAATGGTGCTGGGAAAATTGGACATCCACATGCAGAAGAATGAAACTAGACCACTCTCTTTCACCATACACAAAGATAAACTCAAAATGGATGAAAGATCTAAATGTGAGACAAGATTCCATCAAAATCCTAGAGGAGAACACAGGCAACACCCTTTTTGAACTCGGCCATAGTAACTTCTTGCAAGATACATCCACGAAGGCAAAAGAAACAAAAGCAAAAATGAACTATTGGGACTTCATCAAGATAAGAAGCTTTTGCACAGCAAAGGATACAGTCAACAAAACTCAAAGACAACCTACAGAATGGGAGAAGATATTTGCAAATGACATATCAGATAAAGGGCTAGTTTCCAAGATCTATAAAGAACTTATTAAACTCAACACCAAAGAAACAAACAATCCAATCATGAAATGGGCAAAAGACATGAACAGAAATCTCACAGAGGAAGACATAGACATGGCCAACATGCATATGAGAAAATGCTCTGCATCACTTGCCATCAGGGAATATCTTTCCACATTAATAAATATTTTTACAGCATCATTTTAATAGCTGCATCATATTTCACTCATACGTCTTTATCGGGTTTTATTCAACCCATCTCCCCTGGTGTGAGACATCTGGGTTGCTTTTCATTTTTAGTTACTCTAAGCAATCTTGTAAGGAAAGTTCTGGCAGGGGCTCTAGTGTGTTTGTTGAGGAGAAATAATTGTGGTGAAAATTAGTAAAACGCTGTGAAGCTAAATTCTGTAACACATCCTGACCTCACATATCCCCTACGGAAGCATAATGGAAATACTTATTTTTAAAATAAAATTTCTCATGTTTTGTCAGCTACATTCAGCTAGTCATTCCTGAAGATCCTCAGGGAAAATTTAGCCTATCTTTCCTGGATGAAAGTTTATTGGTGGTAAATAGAGGCAGAATGTCAAGAGAAATATGTGTATACAAAGTCAAAAAAGCCAGAATGCCACCTCTGCTTTTCCAAATCAAGATGTGATCTGTTGTCATAATACTTATTGCTGGTTTAGCTTTTTTTTTTTTTTTTTTTTTGTCAGTGTGGTTACTGTTACTTCATCTATGGCCTGTTTCCAAAAGCAATGAGTGAGGCTCCACAAGATAATCACTAGAGTATCTGATTCTTTCGTGAGTAATCGACCAGGAGAGTGCACTAAACAAACAGTTTAGCTTGAATGTATTGCAGGAGATCAAAATTGTCTGAGTGAAAACAAAGTATGATAAAATAATAGAGCTCACATGATTTGTTTTACACAGGAAAAAGGGGTCTGACATTCTTCTTTTGTTTAAAAAATAGTACTTTAGGGCTGCACATTCTGGAAGGATATAAAATGTAATTTTTAGCAGGTTTAATGGTGCAAAGATGTAATATGGTATTTTGACTTCATGGACACATCCATTCACCTTGTGGCTGGCTATGAGGTAAACTTGCACATGTGAATCCGTGTTATACTCCTCTACTACGAGCAAATACTTTTAGATTGTGAACCCGAGGGAAGAAAGTGGTAAAAAGGCCTCATGAATTTCAGTTTACTCAGGTAACATAAAAATGGCATAGGCATGTTTGTAATTTGGGGAGTTGTAATTTCAATGGCTACATTTAATTGAGTGACTCTCAAAAATGGGGTTAATTGGGAGGCATTCCCTCTTATTTTGGTTAAACCTGAATTGACTCACATTTTACAGCATTTTTTTTCTAGGAGACTAATGGAATCTACAACTCTCTACTTTAAGTCAATGACCTTGACTCAGTCAGTAGTATTTATAAGTAAAATTAAAAAAAAAAAAAATATATATATATATATATATATATATATATATATATATATATATATATATAGGCTAGTCCTTCAGAAGAAATTTCTCTCCTGTTCGAAGATATCAGATTCTTGCTGTTGGGTAGGTACATTTCTTATCTCTCTTTTTCCTTTAGAAAGGGTTAGATTGGAAGATGAGGAAAAAAGTTCAGGGACTTCAGAAATACTCGAACAATGCAATTGTGGTTTCAATACTTTACTCTTTGTTTTGTACTGGTTTGAAGTACCTTCTAAATGGTGGTTTGCCTCCGTCCCATTCTATAGCAATGTCCAGGGCTCAAAAATGTGACTGACAACTCTGTCCTCTCAAAGAGAATCTTTGCTACTCAGCTTTACTGTCTTCTTAGAAAATTGTCAGTGAAACTCAGTTTGCTATTTCAAAAAATGTGTATTGAGGGCCCCCTGCAAAATTTCCCTTGGGTCCTTGACTCTTTGGAGCTTAAAGTCTCATGAAGGATACACATAATACCCAGGTAAACAAAATAAAGAATAGATGAAAGTCTATGTAAGCAGTAAAAGAGTGTAAAGATGGGAGACTGAAGTATAGAGGTGGAGAAGGAGAGCCAATTTTGACACAAGGGGGAGGCAGGTCTCTCAATCAATTAAAAACTGGGAAAGAGTCAGCATGAGTGTTTATTAGCTGCTATAAGTGCAGTGCCTATCATAGGGCCTAACAACACACAGTAGGACATCACTAAATGGTGCAGAATGAATGGACGGATGGATGTGTGAGCAAAATGTACTTGGGGTAGAGAGTTCAGCCTGAGGAGCAGAAGGAGGTCAGTGTGGCTGCAACACCATGGACAGGGTGGAGGATGCTGAGAGTTGAGGTCTGTGGGTCCTCTTGGTAAGGAGTTTGGATTTGCATTTTAGGGGAATTCATTGGAAAGTTTTAAGATGGGAGTAATATAAATATTGGTTTAAAAGTTTGTCTAATATTGCTCCAAAGAGTCAAAATAACCTTGGAAAAAAAACTAAACTGGAGGCCTCACACTTCTTGATTTCAAAACGTATTGCAAAGCTACAGCAAACAAAACAGTGGGGTACTGGCATAAAGACAGACAAGTAGACCAATGCAATCACTAGAAAGCCTAGAAATAAACCCTCACATATGTGGTCAAAATTGTTTTGATAAGTGTGCCAAGACCTTTCAGAGGGAAAAAGAACAGTCTTTTTAACAACTGGTGTTGAAAGAGCTGGATATCATGTGCAAAAGAATGAAGTTGTACCCTTACCTTACATCATATACAAAAATTAAAGTCAAAGACCCAGACATAAAACTCTTAGAAGAAAATGGAAGGAAAGCTTCATTGCATTTGAAAATGATTTCTTGGGATCCCTGGGTGGCGCAGCGGTTTGGCGCCTGCCTTTGGCCCAGGGCGCGATCCTGGAGACCCGGGATCGAATCCCACATCGGGCTCCTGGTGCATGGAGCCTGTGTCTCTGCCTCTGTCTCTCTGTGACTATCATAAATAAATAAAAATTAAAAAAAAATTAGAAAATGATTTCTTGGTTTTGACACCCAAAGTACAGGTAACAAAAGTAAAAATAAATAAATTGGACTAGACCAAAATTTAAAACCTCTGTGTATCTAAGGCTGTGATCAATGGAGTAAAAAGGCAACCCATAGAATGGGAGAAAACACTTACAAATCATAGTTTGTTAAGTGGTTGATATCCAAAATATATAAAGAACACCCATGACTCAACAACAAGAAGAAACAAACAACCTGAGCATGAGCAAAGGACTAGAGTGGATGTGCTTCCAAAGAAGATACACAAATGGCTAATAAAACATATGATAAGATGTTCAACATCATTAATCTTTAGGGAAATGCAACTCAAAAAAACAATGAAATATTACCTTATATTCACTGGGATGGTTAATATCAAAGAAACCCAGAAAATAACAAATGTTGGTAAGGATGTAGAGAAATGGAAACCCTTGTGCGTTGTTGGTGAGAATGTAAAATGTTTTCACCACTATGGAAAACAAAATAGCGGTTCCTCAAAATATCAAAAACAGAACTAGCATGTTATCTAGCAATTCCACTCTGGGTACATATCCAAAAGAACTGAAAGTAGGGTCTCAAGGAGACATTTATATATTTGTGGCAGCATTATTTGTAATAGCCAAAATTTGGAAACAACCCAAATGTCCACTGATGAATGGGTAGATAAATAAAATGTGATATACATATACAAAATATTATTCAGCCTTAAAAACGAAGTTCTGTTATATGCTATGAATGGAAGGATCCCATGCCAAGTGAAATAAGCTAATCACTAAAAGGCAAACACTATTTGATTCCATTTACGTGTGGTATCTAGAGTAGCATAGGGAGAAAAAGTGAAATGGTGGTTGCCAGGGGCTAAGGGAAGGGGATATTGGGAATTATTGTTTGATGGGTACAGAGTTTTAGTTTTGCAAGATGAAAAAGTTCTGGAGATTGCACAAAAATGTGAATACACTTAACACTACTGAACTGTACACAAAAGTGGTTAAGATGGCAAATATTGTTATGTGTATTTTGTCACAAGGTTTTGTTTTTTTTTTAATGCCTACTATTAATGCCTTTGGGCACAACGCATGTAAAACGGATCCTTCCTCCCCATGGGGCCACACCCATGAGGCTCTTCTCCTGGAGTAAATGGCATTGCCAGGTGACCCTGTGTTCATATTAGGCTTTCTTGATTTCTGTGGACTATGTTCATACTCCTCTGGGATGGAAACTCCACAGCAAGAAGTGCTCTGCCTCCTTGAGCCCCCGGGGCAGCCTGACTAGTCTTCCTTCCAAGAATGTCTGCCTCTTCCTCAGATGCGAACATCAATGACATTCAAGTATCTGGAGACTCGCAGTCTCAGAGATCAAGAGCTAAAGAAGATGTAACTGAAAACCTAGTTGCACGGGCCTTTAGAACATCACCCTGGGTGCTCACTGATGGTTGAATGATAGTACCACTGCTTTGGCCTGGACTCTGGCATGTTCTGAGTGAATTGATTAAGGTGGCACTCATCAAAAGAACTAGACGGTGATGGGCAGAAGCATATACTAAAATAATCCCTATTTGGTTTCTTTCCAGTTATTTATACAGTTTGACATGACTGGTTCTAATTGGGGAATATAAATAATAGTGAAAGGGAAAATAAGGGAAGGGAGAAGAAATGTGTGGGAAATATCAGAAAGGGAGACAGAACGTAAAGACTGCTAACTCTGGGAAACGAACTAGGGGTGGTAGAAGGGGAGGAGGGTGGGGGGTGGGAGTGAATGGGTGACGGGCACTGGGTGTTATTCTGTATGTTAGTAAATTGAACACCAATAAAAAAAATAAAAAAAAATGTGGACATGTGCAAACAAGGGTTTTACAAACATTTCTGGCCTCAGGTTTACTCCAGCTTGGGATACACAATGCTTGAATTCACTAAAAGTGTCCAACTCTAATTATTGAGATGATCTCATCATTTCTCCACATCCCCCCTCAGACTCTGAGGTTTTTATCACAGTATTTTGGTACAATCCTACTATTCCAAACAGTTGGCATGCACAGATGAGAGGCGGTGTGGAAAGAGACAGAGGGAAGAGAAAAGATGGGGAGAGTGAAGGGTGAAGGGAGAGAAATGGAAAATCTATTCTCTGAGCCTCTAAGTCAGTGGTTCTCAAACTTGGGTGATCGTCAGGATCACACAGTCTTGTCACCACACAGAGGCTTGAGTGAGGCCCAAGAACTTGCATTTCTAACCTGTTCCCAGGAGATGCTGCTGGTGCTGCTGGCCTGGGACCACTGCTCCGAAGTAGTGAGTCTTAGTCATCACTGAACAGTAGATTCACCTGAGGAGCTTGGAAAAATCCCACTGTCCAGGCCACGCCCTAGATCAGACGAGTCAGATTTTCTAAAGACAGAACCCAGGCAATTGTATTTTTCAAAAGTTCCCGGTGTTTCCAATGAAGCGGCCAAGGTTGAAGACCACAGCATTGGGCCCTTGCCTCTCAGACCGAGCTGGGCTGCCCAGCAGCAGGGGCATCATCTGGGAACGTGTTAGAAATGCAGACTCTCAGGCCCCACCGGAGACTGCTGACTCAGCATCTGCATCTAACAAGGGGACTTGACAAACTTGGGCATGCAGAGGGACACCTGTGGAGAAATCAGGCCCTGTGGAGAGATTTTGTCAGGCTGGCTGTAGGATGGGAACCAAACATCTGCAGAAACAGGAAGCATGCTCTTGCGGTCACACTGCACAGTGTTCAGAGCAGGAGAACACCAGGGACTGAACCCTCTGAGCAGCGTTGCTTTTAAATACCTCCAAACACAGTTTCTTGCCACAAGGCTTTCATTTAAAAAAAATCAGATGAGAAGAGATAGACTAGACATTTTCATCTTTATAGGGACGTGTTCTCTTGAGCATTGAAGCAGTCACTTTTGCATGGGATGGGCGTAAGATACCAATAGCTCTCATCGCTGTAGCTAGGAGCATCGAGAATATCTGCTGACCGAGTGATTCCACCTTGTTTTAAGGTCAGCGACTTCACTGGTCCACCATGTCGTCATTGAAGCATGTTTGCTCACCTGTTTTCCAGCTGTTGTTTTGTGAACTTAAAGGCAATCCAAAAGTGCCAGATATAACGTTCTGATCCCACCAAAAAGCAGAAAAACCTAAAAACCCCACACACAAAAAAGAAGCAGCTCACATGGTGGAAAACTACCAGAAGAGGCACAGACCATAGCAAAGGAAGGTAAGCACAGGAGCTGTGGAGCCCAACTGTGTAGGTTCAAATTCGGCCTCTGCTACTTACTACCTGTGTGTCCTATGTCAATAAGTTGACTTCTCTGATACTCATCCGCTTCATCCACAAAATGGGGATGATGATGAAAAAGATCCCTACCTCTTGAGTAGTTGAGAGGATAAAATGAGTCAAGCTCTTAGGTCTGGCCCATCCCATCATAGTGGCTGTGTGATGGTTGTTAAATACTTAGGATAAGAAACAGAAACATTTACAATCTTTTGCATAGTTCCACCCCAGGGAAAACCTGGAAGATACTATCTCAAGTTATAGAGAAATATCCTGTGTCTGTGGGACCAAGTAATTTTCAATTGCTCCCATGAAGGGAGCATTTCATGAAGAGGTAATCTTTAGGTTCTGATGCTGGACCTGAGCCAGTTTAGTGACAAATTTCTTTAAATGGAATGGGACACGACTGTCGATTGTATAGCCAAGTAATTGGAAGTAAGTGATTCTTGACTTAGAGAAGAAAAAAAAAAGATTAAAAGGACATAAATTAAGGAGGAGGATTTTCAAAAGAAGATAAAACAGTAATGGTCAGTAACACCAAGAAAACCCCCTTGTGTGAAGAGACGGTGAATTCAGAAGAAAAGGCTTATGTAGGCCATTTATGCCTAACAGACTTCATGTTAGCACAAGATTAGGAAATTATTTTTTAAATGCTTTCAACTGAAAAAGTAAAACAATAAAATGTTATCCCTTTTGTTTAAGTGGAAGGAGATGCCCCCAGCAGCCGTATCCAGAGGTCTTCCCTGGTCACGAGGTTCAATCTCTTGGGGCATGTGGGTCCATCCAGCCACATAATCCAAACATGCTAAAAAACACACACAAAAACATAATCCAGGCTGCTTTCCCCAACCCCAGAGCCTCCATGAAACCACCATGAGCCATACACAAGGATCACATCACATCACCCCAAATCACACATTTTATATTGTAGAGACAGTCTGGCGAATAGCCTCCCTCCTCCCAGTTGAGAAGTTTCTCCCTCCTGCTTTGCAAGAAATTGCCTCACTGGTCAACCCTTCACCTTTTTTGGTGGTTCCTTCTCTTGGTTACCTTTTAAAATTGGAGTGTCCTATCCTTGACTCTCCTCTCTGTCAGCGCCCTTACCTTAGAGATATCATCCTGCCATAAAGCCTTTGCCATTGAATCTCCAGGGTTGACCTCCCTCCTGAACTCTAGGCTTATCATGCACAAGGGTCTACACTTCCTCTAGCATATCGCACAGGCAGCTCAGATCTATCATGTCAAAAATTGAACTTCTGATCTTCCCCCAAAAGCTGCTCCTTCCAAATCTTAGTTGATAACCACCTCAGCCTTCCAGCTGTCCAGGATAAAAAAACTTTGGAGTCATTCCCAAGTCTTCTCTGCCACGTCCAACAGTTAATCCATCAGGAAATCCTGATTCAGAAGTTAAAAATTTGAACCACTTCTCCCCCCCTCTGCTGCTACCACTGTGGTCTAAACTGCCCTTGTATTTTACCTGCATTAGTACAACAGCCTCCTCATCTTAAAAAAACAAAACAAAACAAAACAAAAAAAACATTAGTTAAGGGGTAGTGGAAAGGGAGGTGGGTAGGGGATTGGGGTGACTGGGTGATGGGCACTGAGGGGGGCACTTGACAGGATGAGCACTGGGTGATATGCTATATGTTGGCAAATTGAACTCCAATTAAAATTTAAATAATTAAAAACATTAGTTAGATCATGTCACTCCGCTGCTCAAAACTCTGCATGGCTCCACATTTTACTCAATAAAAATTGAAGTTCTTAAACTCTTCCACGGCCTGGTCAAACCTTTGTCATCTGTCTGATAGCCCCTTTTTGGTGCTCCAGCCATACTGGCCTTGAGTGGGCTCCACCTTAGGTCTTCGCAAGGGCGGTCAGCCCACCTGGCACATCCTTGACTCAGATTATGAGGTGACTTACTCTCTCACTTCTTAAAGTCTTTGCTCAAAAATCATTTTTTTTAAAAAACGAGCCCTGCCCTGGCCACTGTATTTAAAACTATAGCCCTACATTGACATTTTCAGTCCCCTTTACCTTATTTGTTGTTTCTCTTAGCACTTTTAATCTTCCAATATACTAAATAATTTACTTATTTATTATCTGTCTTGCTTTGCTAGAATGTAAGCACCATTAGGCCATGGAAATTTGACATATTTTATTCATATAATAGATACTCAATAAATATTTGTTGAGGGAATGAATTCCCGATTGGTTTGGCTGTGATTATAGTGCAGCAATACTGCTGGGGCAGGGAGCCCCAGTAATCTCTCTAGGTCATCAGAAGGGTGTATCATATTTAGAAGTTGAAAAAGTGACCTCTTCTGGTAAGGAGTTCCTTTCTAGATTCATGGCTTATCCCTGCTGGCGTCTCTCTCCTGACCCCAGGGCACATTTGTCCTGTCAAATATGGGCCATACCGATGCTAGTACTAGTCAAGCTTCACCTCATGTCAGGCTGCTTAACCCCTGGCACCTTCTGTCACCCAACTCAACACAATTGTATATATAATCATCAATGAGGCCAATTGGCCTTGTGTGTTGTGGCCAGTGTCTGCTGCTATGCTAGGCATGTTTGCAAGCCTGAGGGCCTTAATTGTATATATTGTGTAGTTGTACATCCCCATTACTGCCTTGGAACCAAAAGGAAAGGCTAGTGATATCGAAATATCTGTCATTTCACAGCCCCTCTGTCCTCAAAATGGTAAGACTCACATCCCTCAAAGTCTGAAGATTTGGTTGGAAAAGCCATTGATTCATTCAGGGTAAATAGTTAGGATAAGCCCCCTAGATTACTACATCACTCCCTGTCATCTCGGAAGTATTGGCCATCACCTCATTTTTCTCTCTTTTTAATTAACTTTTATTCTTTTGTTTAAAAAAAAAAGCTACAGGAGGAATAAAAAGCAATTGTCAAATATATCAGGCTAAACGGTGAATACATGCTAATTATGAAAGCACATGCCACTATTTTTCTTTTATTATATATGTAATGAATTAAAATGTTATGGCTTTTTTGAGGGTTTTTGTTTTTTGTTTTTACAAAAGAATGACAATAAATCATGTTTAAATAGTAAAATGGCCATTGGCCATGAGGTCTTCTGAGAGAGGCTACTAGTTTTCTGGGAGGGGAAGCTAACAAGTAATTGTAGGAGTAGCATTACTTTTGAAAACCTGCACTGTGTCAGCATATGTCATACATATATGTATGTATATATATGGCTCTAAAATTCTAGAAACCTTTTATAGTTGCACAAAAATGGACTTCACTACAAAGAGCTTTATTGATCTATAAAGAAGGTGGAGATCATGGGTGGTCTGGCCACATCTAGGAGACAGAATTAAACAGTGTCATTTCTAAAAGGCAGATAGATAGATAGATCTTTAAATAATGATATCTTGTGTTGTTTAGTTCAAAAAAAATTCTACTATAAGAGAGGATTGTGTCCTAGAAGAACTGCCCCCAGAAAGCTCATGAGCAGCAATAATGGTTTGTACCACTACTTTCTGGAAAGCAAATGGGATTTTCATGTGAACCCAGCAAAGGGTCAGACCACACTGACATATATTTTTTGGTTTCTAATCTTACCTCCACTGCCATTATGGACTGCATTACACAACCCTCTGACCCAAGGCCCAGCCATGTGAGCTTTTTATCAGCTCATAGAATGGTCTCTTCACAGTGTGGCTCTTGCCAGGGCTTAGGGACCAGTGGGTGGCCAGACCTCAGGCTCTGGACACTAACACTCAGACCCTGAGTTCTACTCTGAAATAGAATCGTGATATCACTGTGGGCCAATCAGATCACTTGTCTGAGTTCAGTCCTGGATGCTCCAGGATGGTGACTCCCAGATGATTGGCCTATGATTATTGTCTGGTAGCCTGAATAATATGATAATGTTAATGAACTGAAAAATATTTCTTTCATCCTGTTTCTTTAGTAATTTTTTTGCCAGTACAGGAGAAATTTGGGGAAGGCAGATCAGCTTTTTCTTTTTCTAGTTTAGCAGAGTGTAAGTTAAGAAAACAATTTCTCAGTAACTAATGCTCACCACCCACCCAATTGTTTAATCCATAATTTTAACCAGGAGCCATTTATGTATCCTCTCTTTCTCTCACAACCAATATACAAGCCATTAGTAAGTCTTAACCTTCCTATCCCATAAGATTTCTTTAATTTGACCATTTTCATCATATTCACTGCCAAGACCCTCAGCCAAGGCATGATCATCCCTCTTCTGGCTCAATGCAACAGCCCCCTAACTGGTTTCCTGCTTTCCTCTTGCCTCTCTGTACTCCACATAGCAGCCAGGGGGGGTCTTTTTAAAGTCATATTATATTGCTTTGTAGCTCAAAGCCATCCAGTATTTTCCATTTGCAACCAGACTAAAATCCAGATCTTTGAAACCATGGCTTGCAAAATTCTGCATAAAATTCTGCACAAAATTCTGCAAAGTGCTTGCTTCTGGCCTCTCTCTCTCTCCCTTACCTTTCTACACTCACCACCTCATTCACAAAGCTTCCAGTGTAGCCTTGTTCATGTTTCAAGTCTTTTGCATTGGTGTTGTTCACTCTGCTTGAAATGTTCTCTTAGATCTTCTACCATTGTCTCTTCCTTGTCATTCAGGTCTAATCCAAATGTCATCTTCTCAAGAAGACAGAAAAATGCCTTTTTTTTTTTGAAAAATGCCTTTTTAAGACAACTTGCACACACATTGAATTCCAGCACCCCAGCTGTTAACTCTGTGAGGTCAGGGACTATGCCAGTGGTGTTCATTACTTCATCGGTGTTGCAGAGCACTGCACCTTGCACATAGAAGGTGCTGAGTAAATAAATGAATGCATTTATGTATCCCAGCTGGTTTGCATATTGCTGGTGGAGATCTTAAGCAGGCTATGCAATGGGCACTTTCATACTGTCTTGTACTAACACCCACGTGGTGATACTAAAATGCACACTGATTTTTAATTCATTTTATTATTGTTTTAGAATTTTCTACACACAATTCGCCACCTTGCTGGCCTCACCTGAGGTGGATAATTCCCAATTCCCTGCTTTTGGTACAGTTCTGGAAAAGAAATAGCCCTCCACATATCATGGACAGCAGAAGGCAGAGTCAAATGACCCGGAAAACATATGCACTAGCTCTTGAAGACTCCTTTTGGAAATAACACTCATTGCTTTCACCAAAGGAAGTTACATGGCCACATCTAACTTCAAGAAGTCAGGGGAAGTATAATCATACCATCTGAATAAAAGTCCAGCTGGAACAATGTGGGGAACTTCCCTGATAATGATCTCTTAGCAATACAATTGATTAAAAATTGTGCATAGGGAATTTTTAGCAATCACAAATATCTAAATATATACAATGGATACACAGACTGGTATGAATCATACTGATGTGGGCCAACAGCAGATAAAATATAAGACCATAGGAGACAAGTAGAACTGGGCATTAAAAGCAGAGAAATAAGGATTTAATCAGATCAGAAACTATCCTTACTACTGGCTCCTCTCAACTGAGGTTGTGTGAGAGCTTTTTTTTAAAAAAAAATTATTTATTTATTCATGAAAGACACACAGAGAGGCAGAGACATAGGCAGAGGGAGAAGCAGGCTCTCTGTGGGGAGCCCAATGCGGGAATCAATCCCAGGACCCTAGGATCATGAGCCAAAGGCAGATACTCAACCACTGAGCCACCCAAGTGCTCCTTGTGAGAAATTTCATTCTGAATATTTTTTGCATCCACAAATGGTACTAGCTATGTATCTACAGGGTAATTAAAAAAAATAATCCCTCCAAGCTTAATTCTGTTATGAGACCCTGGTTGAAACAAAGTTTTTTGTCATACTTACATAAGTGTTTTCATCAAATCCTTAAACAGGAGGGCCTGGTAATTAATATTGCAATCTCAGTGAATATGATTTGAGGTTACTTTTGTATAATAATGCTAAAGTTATCTAGAGTGAACTATACGTAATCTTCTCCTCATTGTGTGGATTCAGTTATCATTCATTTATATCCAGCTTCTTTATGTTATGTATTGTTGTAACCTGTCTATCCTACGTTCTAATTTTGCTCCATTATACTAACTTTTTACTTTCCCTGGAGACCTTCTCCCTAGGATTTCTGTCTTCCTGTTCTGATCATATCTAGTAGTTCTCAAAATCTGCTGCAAAGTTGTCATCCTCAGTTTTTCTTTCATTGCCATACCTGGGAATAGATCCACTGTTTCCTAAATCTTAGAACTCCATATTTCTTGGTTTACTCCATTATTTTGCTGAAACATATTCTCAGGAAATTCTTATATATCTGAAAATGTCTTTGTCGACCCATACACTTGAATGATGGTTTAGCTGGGTATGAAATTCCCAGGCACAAATAATTTTCCCATAGAAAAATTGAGGCATTTTCATCATAGGATGCCTATCAACTGGGTAATTATCCTCTTTATGGTTCCATCTTCCTAGTCACAAACTTTCATGTGGACTAGAATCATGGGTGAGTATGGTAGATGAGATACTGGTTCACAGTCTAGTTCATAATTGGACCAGACCCCTCAGGTATATCTGGTAGTTCCCTCTATAAAAGCATTTCGTGAGAGTGAAACTAGAAGTCTTGAAACTTCTTTGTTAAAATGCAACAGGAAAAGTTAAACTAAAATTGCCTTATCTGCTGCATTGGGACAAAAAATACATGGTCTGTTATGAAAAGAACTTCACTTTGTAAAAAGCACAGCTGATAACTTAGTCTTGAAGACATCTTCAGAGAGGCTTCTTTTGAGAGATTGGCAAATGTGGACTCAGCTAGCTCAGCCAAGGTGACTTGGTTGATGCAGCCTTGTCCCAAATGTTCAGCTTCCTCTTACTGGTACCAGTGGGCCAGCCTGGTATGGCCTTCTCAAGGTGTTGGCAGATTTACATGAGGCTAGTGAAAAACCATAAGGACTCTTGAGGCATTGGCTCAGAATAGGCACAATATGACTTTGGTCTTATTCTATTGGCAATACCCAGTCATATGTCCAAACCCAAGAATGTTCTGCCAAGAATCACAGAAGCACACCCCACCCGCATTGGGTGTACATTGCATAGTTAAGTGGAAAATAGTGTGGATAGAGGAAGAGGTGAAAAATTAAAGCTAATAACACTCTGTATCACAGATTCCAGTAAATAAACATATTCCTAAAAATATTAATTTGTAAAAATGTTTATTAAAGGGAAATGATTTCCCTTATTAGCAAGGCTGTGGCCCTGTTCTTTTAAACAAAAGAGATCTTCAAAAATGTGATAAAGAACATTATTTGTTTTTCTGATCTGCCTGGAATTTTGTGGCAGCATAATAAGCTCTGGCTCCTTTCTTTATTGTCTAGGAAGAGCACTGTCTCCCTTTAAATGATTTGGATTCTGTGTGCCTCTGAGAAAGGGCAGGGTATGTTGCAGGGATATGTGTAGGGTTGGGTTGAGATGATTAAACAAATCTTTTTGCTACTGGGATAGAAAAACAAACACACTGTGTTTTGATTTTAACTTTCTTGTGGACAGACATGTCTTACCCTTCTTTGAATTCCTGCACACAATGGAAATTGGGCTCACTGTGCTGCAGTAGGACTACCACTGACCTAGGAGTCAGAGGCCTAGATTCTTAGCCTGGCAGGCTACCACTACTTAAACAAGTTCACTACTTGTGAACTTAAGTGACTCTACTTTAGTTCTCTGGGCCTCAATTTCCTGTTCTGTAAATGTGAACTAATGGTAAGGTGACCTAGTTATCTCTAGAGGTGTGATGAATAACAAATGCATAGCAAATGGGAACAGATTTTGGGAAATTGCAAAGGACTTCCCACATAGAACTGTGGCAGTTATCTGCATTCTGGGCTTGTAAACCAGGTTAGGACATGAGCTTCGGGAGAATGAGGCTATGGATTAGGTTTTACTTACACTCCAGAAAAAAGCTATTCCAAAGCCCCTCATTGTTGCATCTCCCCCTTCTGTTAGAATCTAAGTTTAGGAGAAGCAGAGAAACTTGGACCCTTCTGGAAAGAGAGGTTCTGGGAAACCCAGACTCTGAGCAGTGTGTTTTAACAAAGTTTTTGAGGTCATGGGCTAAATTGAATATCTAAAGAAAGCTGTGTCTCCTCTTCTTGGAGGGGAAAATATACTTACGCATATGAACACATAAGCTTAAAAATTTTTATTTAAATTTAATTTACTTAACACATAGTGTATTATTAGTTTCAGAGGTAGAATTTAGTGATTTGTCAGTTGCATATAACACCCAGTACTCATTACATCAGGTGCCCTCCTTAATGCCTATCACCTAGTTACTCCATCCCTGCACCCGCCTCCCTTCCAGCAACTCTCAGTTTGAATACACAATTTTGAGTATAAATTCAGGATTTGGATGGGGGAATGTTCCTCCTAGGACTCTAGCTTTAGAGAAATAATTTCATTGTGCACAGTCTCAGTGCTATGGGGGCACCATTTATATTTCCTCATATCTGTTTCCCACTCTATAGAACTCAGAAGAAAAGACTGAGAGCCCCATCACCTGGCTTCTTTCCCTCATTTTAAGCTTCTGTTCACAGAAATGTAGCTCTAAGACATTGGTGTATATTGACCCAGTATGTTCTTTGAAGGCTGTATTGCAAAACATTTTTTCCATTGGCCATTCATTTCTCTCCCCCTCCTTTCTCTCTCCTTCTCCCTCTTTCCATTTCTCTCCCTCCACCCCCAGTTGACCTCCTCCTCCTCTCTTCTTCCTTTTCTCTTTCTTGTCTTCTTTCTTCTTCTTGACCTCCTCCCCTTAAAAACAACACTTTCTATTCTTTTACAAAGCCACATCATTAGTTATGATATACCTTAAAAGACATCTTAAAAGACACATCGCATAATTAGTATAAATCCAGTGAAATCTTTTACTTTTGTAGGGAAGGAATCCAAGGTACTTATTATATCCCTGCAGGTGAGTGACTAGGACCACCTATATAAATAGACAACCACCGCCCTCCAGTATCTCACTCTGTTCCAGAACTGCTGGTTTGGTTCTCCAGTAGAGGTTGCCAGTTATAGGTGGACATGAACTCAGTTATTATCCATAGAATCCTGCTTTTAAGGAAACTTAAAATGACAACCACTGAAGCATGAAGTGCATTGGAAAAAATGAGCAAAGCACAGAAGGACCGAGTGCGGGAATATGACTTCAAAAATTCACAGACCATGACAATTGCAAAAAGCATAATATCAGCAAATGTGGTGATTTCTCTACAGCACTCAAATTCCTGCCCTATATGTCAACTGAAGAGAGTTTTGTCAGAAGGATATCGCATAATCATCCACACACACCCTGACGTTTTGAAGTGTTTTTAAATAGCAATTGAAAAAAATTAAATAGCCGTGTATTCTTATTGTTACCCTGCTTGATGATATTTTCTGATGACTGGACAGGCGATCACTTTATTCTATTACCTGTTTAACATCCATATCATTCTAATACTTATTGCACATTATGCTGCTCATACCTAATTTATGAGCAATTAAACAGAGGCACTGCCCTTTTAAAGTTATCTTTCTAGGTGTTTAAAAGTTGCCCAGTGGAAGAATAACAAAAGGAAGACTCTGCTGAGCAATGGGTTTTAGCAATTCTTCTGTGGTTATAGACTCCACCCAAGATCTAAAGAAAGCATTGGCCTTTTGGGGGGAGGAAGCACAGGGTGAGGGGAATTCACCTGTGCATATGGACACATAATTTCAGGATTTAGGTGGGAGGAATGCTTCTCCTAGAACTTCTGCCTTAAAGAATTGATTTATTTCCTACACACTGGTAGGAAGATGGCAGTTCCTCTAGCTCATGCTTACAATGATCACCTTCTCTTTTTTCAGGCAATTGCCTACTGGGAATAAACATTACATAAACAAATCAGGTAAGGTCTAAATAGAAAATAGCCACTCTACTTAAAAGAAAACAAGGATGAACAACCACACCTGTCTGTGTGTTTTTATTTGGCTTTCATGGAAATCTTCTGGGTGTGTGAACTCAGTGTTTGTAACTGTTAGATTCTCTTATCCTTTGAACCTTGATATATGTACAGCAGCTGTACAAGGAGGTAAAGGGCATGGATAGGGGTTTAATCATCCAGGCAAATTATATTTCACTGCATATTTTGCCACAGCACTTCAGAAATTTTTAATGTAAGTGCCTACCTATTGAAATGGCTGGTAAATGTGAAGGTGAACAGGGAAACTTCATGGACCATGATTTCCATAGTCTCTGCAAGACTGTTAGAAAACTCATGCTGCCATTAACGACCATTACCCAGAAGTGGTCTGAAGGGGGAGTGGTTTGGAAGAAATATTATTTATTCTGGAAGAAATATTGTTTTCCTTGTTCTACTAGGACTGAGGAACTTGTAGTATTAGGCAAATGTCTTATCTAATTGCTCCAGTGAGATTTTTTTTCCCCTGGAGAAAGTGGACACTCACACCTTAATGAACACAATAGATTGTCTATATTTTTTTCTTCCATTTATAAAGATTATATCAGTAAGCTTTGCAATACTGCACTAACAATTGACAGATAAAAGAAATTGTTAGTCAGATGTCCATAATCCAGATTTTTAGTTCTTTTTTTTCCTTTGTCTTGCCTGTTCTTAAGGAAATGCACTTCAAATAAGTACTTTCACTAAAGCATGACCTAGAACCTGGGAAAAAGAATAAATGTCAGTAATCAGTTCTACTGTTGGTTAAGAGAATGAGATGGCAATAATTTGAAAGGAGATTTCCTCCATCACAGTTATTGTGGTCACCACCGCCATCCCCAACACCACCACCACCGTCACCATCACCATCACTACAACCACCACTGCTGCCATCACCATCATCACCACCACCTCCACTGCCAGCAGCATCAGCATCACTACTACCATCTCTATCACCATCATCATCATCATTACTACCACTATCACCATTGTTAACATTATCAACCACTACCATGTACTAGAAACCATGTTGGGTGCTTTTTTTGCACTATTTTAATAAGCCTTATCTTTCATATGAAGTAGGACCTTTGCTTACTATGCTCCTCTCTGCCTCTTCCTGGTTAACACAGACCTGTCTTTCAGACAACACTTCCCTCAAGGAGACTCTCTGATCCTGTGTCCTTCTGTGCCCCTTTACCTATCTCTAGTACTAAACTGCTAATACTGGGAGGGCAGGGGTGTTATCACTTTTTGTTCACCAGACAGTGTGTAGCATATAGCTAGGGAGCCAAGATTCCATTCCAGTACTTTTCTGGCACTGGAGATTTAACCACAGCTATTCTACTTTTCTTGCTTCTTTCTCTGCCTTCTTGGTCCTCTTCTTCATCACATCACAATAGCTCCACATTTAAACTGAGTTCAGTTCCAGATAACACACACAAAGCACCAAGGGCTAACTATTATTACTAAGATTATCATCCTGCCCACTTCCAGTCTGTGGGTAAGGTTATGTCATGTCAGATGTGTAGTTGTGGCATTTGGATTAGCCAGGGCCCCTGCCAATGGAACTGGTAATTTAAGACTAACAATACTGATCCAGAGAGGAAAGAACAATATGGAGAATTGAATGAAATTTGTTAAACTAATAGTTTATATTGGCTATAGAAAAGGAAAAAGACCAAAAACCAATTATACAAATAGTATTGGTGGAGTGAGGATTCTGGTTAGAGGGAGCTTCAACCAATGAGGAAAACTGGGGAGCTGTTTGAATGGTTGTAAGTAGAGGCATAATGAAATTTTGAATACACTGCCCTCAAAACTGAGAAGGGTTGAGGGTAGTGAATGGGAGAAATATAGAGTACCTAGAAAAAATTCTGCAAGTAGATGGTAGGTATTAGTAAAAATATCAAGTGTGATGGGAATTCACTGCAAACACAGTGATTGATCCAAATGGTAGATGACAAGGATAATTATTGGCTAAAATGATGATGATGAATTAAGATAAAGCATGTTTGCCTCATGTTTGTTTCTTTTTCTTTTTTGTTTTCTTTCTTTCTTTTTTTATTAGTGTTTTCAAGGGCGGTTTGGATGGAAACTGAAAACATTGACGATACTATAACTCTCAAATTAAAAACTGAAAAGGAAAGCTATAAGAAGGATCAAATACCCTCTTAAATGTATTAAAATCATTATAACATGACAAACTCTGCACTTACAAAGTCAAATTGTGAGGAATAAATGAGAAAATTTTATATATCTATGTACATGTTGCAAAACAGAGAAAAATCAACATATCCTAGAAATTGGTGCTATAATTGCAGGTTTAATTTTACCAGTGGTTATATTTCTCATAGTTTCCTGTGTTGGAGTTGATGGCATGGGAATGAATGACCACAGAATTAGTAATTATCCTATAATTTAAAAAGCGTGGTCAAATTTGTTTCTGTTAGCATTAAGTTTTCCACTTGCATAAAAACTTACTACACAAAAGATTTGGGGAAAATGGATCAATCTTATGTTTCCTTGTGTTAGAAGCTGGTGGAGATAATGATATCATTAAAATCACTATCCTTATGAAAAAAAGAAGAGTGATGGCTCATTTATATCTCTAAACTACTACACTCATTAAACTCTACTCTTGAGATCTGGGGAGAATACAATAAAAAGTTTTTGAATTTTAATTTTGCACAGTAAAACTGATTCAGATTATTCTGGTCATTCTGTTTATTGATAGCACAGAATGATTTAAAATAAAAAGATGAAAGTCCCCATATAATATTCCACCCACAGTAAACTCATGCTCCCATATAGTTACATAACTTTCCCTTGATTCGAATTCCTCAGAGCAGGAAAATTGCAGTTATTTCCTTATACCTATGATTTTGCCAAGTGCAGAGAAGGTACCCAATGAGAATTTGTTGATGAGGATGGATACACCCATGTGTGTTGAAATTAAAATTTTGGAGCACTGATTTAATGGCTAACTACCTGAGAAGGAATGTAAGTAAGGAGACCTGGATTCACTATCACAGAGAGTAGTCACTATGTCATTTCATTTTCTCACTTAGATGTGCCCTGGTTTCCTAAAAGCAAATGACAGTGGATGTGGCTGGTGTTGGAGAAGCAGGAAAGTGAGGTGCTTTTCTAGAACTTTTATCACTTCATCTCTCTGGTCCTGAGACTCCTTGCCTGGAACATGTCAATTCTTATTGCCTGTCAGTGATGGTAGGTGGGTGGTGATGCGCTCTGTCTTCCAGAGAAACTTGGAGGTGCACAGTCAGTGCCTGGATGGAACAGCTGCGGCAAAGTGCGTGCATCTTCTTCCTGCCTGCTAGACCTAGAAAGAAAAGGGAGGACAGAGGCTCTGAGATGTTTGAGAAGCCAAACACCTAGAAGGACAAGGAGCTTAGTGAGAAGTTCACTGCCTTCACTACAAGGAAGGCAGGGACACCTCATTCTTTAATTTTTAGAAGGAAGACCAGCCCCTCAAAGGATAGACTTAACCACTATGAACACAACTAGTTCTTTAGGTATTGGAGTAATTATCCCTTTTGAACTTGAAAGTAATAAAGAATTATTCTTTTAATTCCAAAAATAACACATGGTAACTGCAAGTATTTCACACAAAGAAATTGTAAAGAAGATAAAAATCACTTGGAATCGACCTGAAATTATAACATTTAATCTTTTGGAATAAGCTCTTCTTTTTTACATGAATAAATTAATAAATACTTAAAAGTAAATGGGATAGGGGATCCCTGGTGGCTCAGCGGTTTAGTGGCTGCCTTTGGCCCAGGGCATGATCCTGGGGTCCTGGGATCGAGTCCCACATCAGGTTCCCTGCATGGAGCCTGCTTCTCCCTCTGCCTGTGTCTCTGCGTCTCTCTCTCTCTCTCTCTCTGTGTGTGTGTGTGTGTCTCTAATGAATGAATGAATGAATAAATAAATAAATAACATCTTTTTAAAAAAGTAAATGGAATCATAAAGTACATATTGTTTATAACCATATTTTTCCCTCTTTATATATTGTGATCACTATCCCATATCCTTAAATGATTCTTAATGACTGTGCTGTACAGCTATGTTTGTCTAAACCCTATTTTTGACTATCTGGGTTATTTACAATTTAAGAATGAAAAATGTTGCAAGGGAAAAATCCCCTTGTCAATAAATCCTATGTACCTTTCTGAGTATTTCCTTATGGTACCTTTTCTACAGTAATCATTTAAAAAATTATAATCAGATAGAAAACACTTTTTAAAAATATTTAATAAGAAACTAAGTAGCTGGGGCACCTGGGTGGCTCAGCAGTCGAACATCTGCCTTTGGCTAGGTCGTGATCCTGGGGTCCTGGGATTAAGTCTCTCATCGGGCTCCTCTGCTTCTCCTTCTGCCTATCTTTGTGCTTCTCTCTCTGTGTCTCTCATGAATAAATAAAATCTTAAAAAAAGAAACTAAGCTTAATGAAAAAATAAAATGTTCCTGTTGTTATATATAAATATATATTATATCTATCTATCTATCAATCAATCAATCAATCAATCTATCTATATCTATGTTTAAAAGATTATTTTCACAAATGCCGTTGACCACACACATGCATATATGGACACACAGTAGAAAAGCTCAATAAAATTAAGAACATTGCAGGCCTTTCTTAAAAGCATTGGTGGCAAAACCTCCCACCCTTAACTCTCCTGTGCAGTCACCAGTGAATTGTGACCAGGCAAATCTGAGACAGAACACCTTATTTAAAAAGCATCACCTGAAAAAAAAAAAAAAAAAAAGCATCACCTGGGGTTAGGTTGCCCTGGAGAGTGGTGGATTTGTGAGAAGGAGAATAATGAAGTGAAGTCCAATTTGATAAAATTTCCCATTCCTTACTTCACTTTTTTTTGGTCTCGGGGCAAGAAAGGAGAAGAACAATTTCCAGAACTGATTTACTGAGATTTTCCACAGCCTGGCATTTTGCTCATTTGCCCTCAGCCTGGCACTATTACAGCTCTATTCTTTTAACTTCTTGGTCCCTGTCTTTCACTTAGGATGGAAACGGGGATCTCAAAGTGTGTTCTTGCATTGCCTCTGAAAAGGTTTTGCAGTTTTCAAAAGAAGTTTAGCAAATCACTAGATATTAAATTCTACCCATGTCATTACTCACGTGCACCATTGAAGAGCTTTAAAACTAGAAGTGAGGAAGCAGATTTTATTTTGCTAACTGGTAAACCTGCCACAAGCTTTGAGCAAACTCTTGGGGAGAACCTGTCCCCATGTGACTGCTTCCCAAGCCATCCTGATGTGGCCACACTGGGGCAGCAGGATGGGGACCTAGAATAGTGGCAAGGGGAAGAGAAGGGATGACAGGAACCCAAAACTGAAAAGGGGGAGGCTCACTCCAGAAGAATGTCAGTGCTGGGCTAGAATAGTGAGCCCTTTGGCATACCCATGCTCCGCTAACATCAGGACTATACATAGGCCAGCATAGGGTAAAAACCAGGATGGCGGTGATGTCGGTAAAATGTTGTATCTTGGCTCTTCAGTCATTTTCTACCTTTATCCTCCCGTGGTGGCTTTATTTTACTCACAAGCTCAATTTTTTATATTTCTGCACTATCTAGACTTTTCTCTCCAGAAAGAATCTGGTAAGTTTTTTTACCCCCATGCCTTAGCAGAAGGCAAGTGTTGGTAAACTGGAGTAGGAGGCAAGGATGAGGCATCTGCCTTGCATCTGGAATTCTGCAGTCAAACAAGACTCCCTTTCTTCTTGTAAGGAAAGTAATGATGGCTCTTTTTACTTCTACCATCCATGCAGAATGATAGGCTGTTGGTGAATATGGAATAGGGGTGGAGTAGGTGAATGGTCATTTCAAATTATAAGTCATGATACTTAAAAAATGAATCTCTTGCTCCACATCAGCATTTTCTGTGCATGTCCATTTGAAGCAAGAATAGAAGTGATATAATAACAAAGATCCAAGTTGATCAGCAGATATAATGACTCTTTTCTCCCCCTCTCTTCTGGGTATCCTTGAACTCTGATTCTTTGGACAGTCTTGCTCATTTGTTTGGCATGGTATAAAGACCCACCCTGGAACTCACATTCAACTGTTGCTGCTGCCTGGTTCTGTGATTTTTAATACACCTCCTGCTTAAGTTTTTCAAAGTCACTACTAGGGTCATTCCAAAATGTTAATAGCATGCACCTTCCATTGGCTGAAAAGCAATATCCTTGAAGCATACATTAATTCATAGGTAATGGAACTGTATATTAAGTTTTTTTCTAATCAGTTTCAGCAGAGGTGCTGTGAACTGCAGCTCAATAAGCAAAGGAGATTAGTAAATCTGAAGTGATGGAGAGCTAATTTATTGAACTTCTTAAAACCTGCCATTCCAGGTTTGTTGCAAGGGTGCTGGGTAGAAAAGTTCAGGAAGGGGAAGCAGCCAGAAGTTCAGTATGCAGCACTGACATGAGCCAGGCACAGGAAGCTGGTGAGACCCATCTGATCTGTGCAGGTGTGGCCCATGCCCAGATGAGGAGGTTCCCTGGGGTGTTCCTTCTGAAGATAGAGGATGGCCAGATTAGAGTCTAGAGGTAAGAATCCCAACAAGGTGACTTATTTTGATGTATCAAGTCCCAAGAAACCTGGACTTTTACAAACTCATTTCTTCATATTCAGATTTTATATAGTTTGTCTGAACGGCTGTGAGGAAATGAAAAGAATTAACTCTAAGATGGGGACTCTGTCAGTCTTTGAGTTACTGTCATTGAAACTTCAGCCATGTAAGAGGAATGTGTTTCTCTCGTGTGTTGTAGCCTAGCATTAGCTGTGTGGCACCTACCTCTGCACTCCTGGCCAGGCATGCCCTATCTATTTGGATATCAAGTCAGTCTGAAATTCATCTCTATTGATCATTCCACAGTGAAGTGAATTATTTCCATGATTTTGAAGTCAGGATTTATGTGGGTTCAATTGAGGTCAACCTAGAGTTGCTGAAAAGTGGGAGGGTTTCTTTTTCTTTAGGCTGAGGAGTGATTTTCAAATGCTCATTAGCAGTAGAATCTTCTGAAGAAACAATTTTATACAGAATCCCAGTATTAAAAAAAAAGATAAAAGTGTATATTCTCTGCTACCCCTGGAGTTCAACCATGAAACTTTACCCTAAGACAGCGTGAAGCCTTCTTGGGGTGAGATACACTAACCAACGTGGAAAATTCCTCTCCAAATATGTACGTGAGCAGAACCTGCCTGTGCTAAGTGGTAGCACATGGAAAGAACCTGGCAACATTGAAGGATGTCATAGGGAGCAACTCTTTGAAAGTCATTTTTGTGTTTACTGTAAGGATGTTGTTAAGGATGTGGTTGATGACATC
Organism: Canis lupus familiaris; assembly: GCF_011100685.1. NCBI lineage: Eukaryota > Metazoa > Chordata > Mammalia > Carnivora > Canidae > Canis > Canis lupus. The sequence goes on along the minus strand of NC_049243.1, from coordinate 8,286,048 downwards.
CCACAGTATTTCCTTTGTGAAGATCTGCTGAAGAAATTTTTCTCTTCCCTCAGGACTGCGATTAACCACATTTCTCCTGAGCAACTCGGTAGTTTACGTATTATAGGTACCATAAATTGTGGCCTATCTGTATGCACACCTATAGGGTAAGGGTCTCAAATGTTACTGCACACTTGAATCATTTGGGGAGCTTTTTAAGTGCAAATTCCCAGGATCATCCCCCCATTTGCATTGGAAACTCAAGAAGGACACTTTTTAAAGTTTTCTGAGTGATTCTAATGTGAAACCAGGGTTTGAGAACCAGTGCTGTGAGTCCTTTTGGCATATATTATTGGTTTTTTCCTTTTGCTATCCAATTGCCCAATTTGTTTGTTCCTTACATCTCTTCTTTGAAAGTGAATGGATGTGCACACACACACACGTATGCATTAGTTGATGATGATTAAATAAATGAATTTAGGAATAGTTATTATTTTCTTTTAGACTGAAATTCACTTATTCTTTCCATATCCCCCTATAGTACACATGCTAGTTTGGGTTCTCCAAGAAGCAGACCAAGATGGGATTAAATGTGTAATAAATTTATCTAGGGAGATGCATGGGAGGGAAAAAATGCAGAGGGAGCTGGGAAGACAGGGAGAGCCATAAATGTTGGCTGTAGTCCTGATCTTTGAAGAAAGAAAGGAGAAAAGGGTGGGGAAGAGTCTCACTTGATGGTGCAGTTCTGGGTACATTTGGCAAGGCCCATAAGGAGCCCTTGAACCCAAGTCACTAGTCAGAGGAGCTGAAGGCTTTCAGGGATACGTCAAACTTAGCATCTTGTAATGCTAAGCCATAGCCTGGGAGCATCCAAAGGAAGGGTGGCCTTGTGCTAATGGGATAGTGGAGTCCTAAGCATAGCACCTGGACCCATAGGTCAACTCAGCTTCCTGTAGTTGGAGATCTGGGAGACATATTTTTATGGTGGCCACAGCACCTCATTGAATTCCTTTCCCACTCTAATTCTTCCCATCATTTGGACTAAGAAATAGCAAAGAGGGGCACATCAGTGGATCAGTTGGTTGAGTCCCCAACTCTTGATTTCAGCTTAGGTCATGATCTTGGAGTCATAAGATTAAGCCCCCTCTTGAGCTCTGCACTGGATATGAGCCTGCTTGTGATTTTCTCTCCCTCCTTCTCTGCCCCTTCCCCACTTCACATGCACACACGCATACTCACTTTCTCTAACAACAACAAAAAGAAAATAGTAAAGGATTACAATGGATGAGGATGTATCACAGAAGGATGAAAGAAAGCATCGGAGCCATGAAAGTGACAAATGAGGATGCATGAAGGTGGCTGCAGGGGGCAGAGTGGGTGTTGCATAGAACATTAGTCCTGGTCTAGCAACAGAGCAAACTGAAGCAAGCCAGGTGGGGGCAGAAATGACAACCGAGAGAGAGTGATGCTTCCAGAATGAACAACTTGGGCAAGCAGTGAAAAGGACTGTGCCAGTTAGACCTCTGAAGAAGCCATCGGATTACTAAATGGATGTCACCTGTACATAAGAAATGGAGGCCGAATTCAACCGGGGGCGGGAGGGCAACCTCACACCCATTTCTTCTGCAAAGCACATTTTGAGAGGCACCATTTCTTTAAGTTAGTTGTTTTGCTTCTTGGTTTCAATCATAATCACTTAGGAAGCATAAATATACTAATGACTGAGACCCTATTGGAATAATTAAATCAGGATTATTTTAGGGCAAGTGCAGACATCTGGATATCAGTAGTTTTAAAAGCCCCTCAGGTAATGGTTTAGCTCAGATTTAGCTGCGTTGGCAAGTGGATCCAAAAACTATTAATGGTTTTTGCAAAGGGTCCATGAATAAAATGTACATTTATTCATATAAATATCTGAGAATAATTTGAGGATCCGGCATTGTATAAGGTGCTTCAAAGTGCTAAGGTTTAACATTTAAATAGTCCATGAAAATCATATTTTCAGCCTGACTCTCCCTGTTTGCATCAAAGACCATAATAAAAAAACATTATCTGCTCTATCACACCAAAATTATGGAAAGAACCACTTTCTGTTCTTTTCTTACATTCTTCTGAAAGCAGGGCAAAAATGGATTTTCATTTCTTAACAGGCCAAAGCAGATATGAAACAAGGACATATAGGTCTACTGCATGGGCAACACCTTCATGATAGTTCGTCTCAACAATTATTTATTACATATTTACCCTGTGCCTGGTGCAGTGCAGGGCACTTGAGTAGATCTCAACTTGGCCACAGGACCCAGCCAAAATGAGAATGGGAGGGCCTGGAGGTGTAGTTCTAACAAAGGCTGAGAACTTCCTAGTGGAAATGGGAACACCATCTGGATACAAATGAACCACCTGGATGGTAGTCCAACATTGACTAAAGAACTGATGGTAGTAGTGTAGTAGTTTCATCTTCAGGGCAAATCATTGATCATTAATTAAGAGCCAACACTGTGCAGGATACTTCAACTGACTTCATAGGAAAACTCTGGGAATTTGTTTTGTCTGTCTTTTAGGAGTTCCCTGGTGCTGACAGAGAGAGTTAAGTCTCATTTTCCCTGAAAAGTCCGTATGGTAAGCAGAATAATACCCCCCACCCAAGGATGTCCTAATTCCAAAACCTATGAATATGTTGCGTTACATAGCAATTGGGACTTTGCAGGGGAGATTAAGTTAAAGACTGTGAGATGGAGATTATGAAGGTAGGTCCAGTCTAATCACACGTGTCCCTAAAAAAGGCAAACTTTTCCCAGCTGTAGTCAGACAGAGAGATGGCAGTGTGACCTGCCGTTGTTGGCTTTGAAGATGAAGAAGCCATCCTATTCAGGCAGTTCCTGGAAACTAAAAAGGCAAGTAAAAGGATTCTTCACTAGAGTTTCCAGAAATGAAAATGGTCCTGCTGACACCTATTTGGTCCAACAAGACCCACATTGAATTCTGACCTATGAAACTGTAAGATAACAAATTTGCATTGTTAAAAGCCACCGCATTTCTGGTAATTTGTTATAGCAGCCATAGGAAACTAGAATAGTACTTGAGTGATCTCAAATCCATTTGTGGAAAGAAGAGTCAGAATGCTTAACTTTATTGGTTTTTATTTTTAAACTTTTATTTTGACGTAATTTTGGACTTACAAAGAGTTGCCAATAGGGATCCCTGGGTGGCGCAGCGGTTTGGCGTCTGCCTTTGGCCCAGGGCGCGATCCTGGAGACCCGGGATCGAATCCCACATCGGGCTCCCGGTGCATGGAGCCTGCTTCTCCCTCTGCCTGTGTCTCTGCCTCTCTCTCTCTCTCTCTGTGACTATCATAAATAAATAAAAAATTGAAAAAAATATACAAAGAGTTGCCAATAGAACAGTTTCCATATCCCCTTTACTCAGCTTTCCATGATGTGAACATAGTAAACATAAAATAGTAGAATGATCAGGGTTAAGAAATTAATATTGGTGTAATACTATTAAGTAAACTATTGATTTTATATGGATTTTACCAGTTTTTCTACCAAAGTCCTTTTTTTTCTATTCTAGATTCCCACTTTGCATTTAGTTGTCCTGTGTCCTTGGTGTCTTCCAATCTATGACAGTTTCTCAGACTTTCCTTGTCTTTCATGCCTGTTGAGTTTCTTTAATATGGGTTTGTCCAATGTTTTCTTATGATTAAATTGAAGTTATATATTATTGTAAAGAAAACCGCAGAGATGTGCCTTCCTCAGGCCATCATATCAAGGATACAGGATGTTGATTTATCTTATTACTGGTGATGCTAAGCTTGATCACTTGGCTATAGGCCTTTTTACCATAGTTTCATCTTTCACTTAAAAATATATTTTAGGAGAGGTACTTTAAGACTATATAAATATTTGGGGGGATCCCTGGGTGGCGCAGCGGTTTGGCGCCTGCCTTTGGCCCAGGGCGCGATCCTGGAGACCCGGGATCGAATCCCACATCGGGCTCCCGGTGCATGGAGCCTGCTTCTCCCTCTGCCTGTGTCTCTGCCTCTCTCTCTCTCTCTCTCTCTCTCTCTCTCTCTCTGTGTGACTATCATAAATAAATAAAAATTAAAAAAAAATTAAAAAAAAATATTTGGTTTCTCCTTAAACATTTGCCCACTAATTTTATTATCCATCCATGATTATTCCCAGCAGCAATTACTATTCAGATATGATCATGGAGACTTTATAGTTCCCTTATTCCTTCCACATTTATTAGTGGGAGTTCTGTAAGGAAGTGTTGTCTCTTCTTTACCTTTTATTTGTTTATTTATGAACTCAAGGATATTTATTTAGTCCTTTGGGTTATGATCCAATCCTATTGTTAATTATTTTGTTGCTAAAATTGTTTCAGAGTTGGGCATTAGGAACTCTTTTCAAGTAGGCTCCTGTGCCCTTTCAATGTGCCTTTATTGTATTTTCTTTTTCTTGGTTTTTTTTTTTTTTTTTTTTTTTTATTTTTTAGTACAGCTCACCTTGACTTTTCCCTCCCCCAGGAAACAACCAAGATCTGGGCACTAGGCGTGCTTATTGCTACTGGAGTGTCATTACTTCTAAGCCCTCATTGCAGACAAAGCTAGAGATATGAATATGTAAAGTAACACATGCACATATACACATTTATATATACTCTGTGTGTGTGTATTTTAAATCAGTTCATACTGTTTTCTCTAACTCCAATCCTGCATCATATGGTTTGTTTTAACTTCCTCCCTTTTCTTATTTAGAATTTATGTTTCCAACTGTGAGAAACCAGGCTATAAATATATTTACTTACTTTATGTTTTTAAGACAAGTATATTTTACTTGCAAATCTCCCTCCTCCATTGACCATATCACTGACCATTCCAGGCTGTCAGTTGCCTTGGTTGGGTTCTAGGTGGAATGTTGGGGTGTTCCCAAGGTTTTGTTGTGGCTGGTGGTTCCATGGTTACTGGGCAGAACCCAGTGGTAGATCCATGCCATGGAGGAGCTGTTATCTTCTACAAAGTTTGGATTTGGGCTGATTCTTGGGAAGCTGGGCAAGGTGGTGGAGAAAATGCTGCCCAATTATCTGAGTCCACAACTGGCTTTCCACAACATCCAGTGGGAAATAGTGATGTGTCCACTTGTCATCACCTTATTGGTGGGTCTCTTATTTCTATTCAGACTTGTTCAGTCTGTTAGAAGCTGGCTTTATGTAAGACATGAAAAGCAGCTTTCAAAAATGCTGGTTACATGGATTAGAGAGAAAGTCCAACTAGTTGACAAGCTGAGGGCTACTAAAGAGGATACTGGGGTTAAACCCTTTTCAGAGAATACCAGGCTAGAGAAAGAGTCTTTAAATATAACTAGCCTTATGGACACTTACAGAAAGGTCAAGAGAACCAACTCATTGTTGATGGAAGAATTAACTTCTCTGATTCAAGAGCTGAAAGAAGAGAAATCCAAATGCTCAAAACAAGATGAAGAGATGGTGGAGAAATCCAAATGCTCAAAACAAGATGAAGAGATGGTGGAGATATTTAAAATGCCTGAGGCCCCAAAAGACATCATGAGACTCACTACGTCACAAGGAGCTTTTCCAAACTTGCCAGAAGGTCCCTTCCCCAAGAGTGGCCCTAGGTTTTGAGGTGTTGTGCCTTCCAGAGCTGAACTCCATTAGAAGGTTGTTGAGGCCTGCAGATCCAGGAGAGCCCCCCTCTCATACGTAGTTCCTCTACCTTCACGTGCCAGATGCAACAGTGGGTTGTTTCATGGTTCATTTCTCCAAATCTAAAGAATATTGGACTTCCTGGACCAAAACACAAAATAAAGGACTTTCTCCTCAGGCAAAGTTATCAAGAGTATTTATCAAGTACCTTCCAGCTCATTAGCAGTGAAAAAAAGACTATACTTATAAAACTAATCTTTTACTCAAATTAAACCTTCATCAAAAAAAAAAAAAATTAAAAAAAAAACCTTCATCAAACTACATTTCCTAAGATAATCTTTAGTTAATATCATTTCTGTGTTAATCTTATAAGTGAACTCTTTATATTTTATTCTTTATATAAATATTTTAATTATAAATATTCCAATTATAATTTGGAAATATATGCCATGTTAGTTGTCAACAATATATTTTTCTAGAGTTTCATTATATGTTTATTCATTAGTTCAACCCTATTATGTATATAAAATAGTTTCAGAGTTGTGAACCCATATCCCTGTGAGGAACAAATTTACCAATACACTGTTTGTGGCAGTTCTTCTTGTATTTAGCCTTACAGTATCCAGTCAAAACACTGTTTTCCAAAGATGCTTAGGTCATCTGTTTTCTTCCCTACTGCTTAATTTTCTAACCATTTTTGCAACTTTTCTATTATTTCAAAATATAATATGACATGCAATTCAGTCACTTTCATGTTCTCAACTTAAAAACATCCCTTTTGAGCAGACTAGTGATTTGGAATCTGCTCCAACTTTGTCTTAGAGACTGAGTTTGGAAATCTTGGGCTCTAATACTTTGGGATGCAATGTTTTTATTCTGGGGAAGGTGATAATTCTGTAAAATAAATTCAATAAATCACCAATTTTGGATAGCACATACAGTTCTAGGCACAAGTGTTGATTTCAAGCTACATGGGGATTGCAATACATGCATCTCTCTCTTCCAGCTAGAATCCAAGCTTCCTGAAGACCTTAATTCCATCTTTACATCCTTTAAACAGTCTACCTTGACCACAACAGATGCTCAAAACTTTTCTCTCAGGATAAATAGAAATACAAGATTATAGACACTGAGTGTAATGGGTTTTGTGCTACCAGAAAAAGAGATCATTTCTTCCCCCAGAGCTCTGTTTTCCTGCATCTCCTCCTGTCCCCATCTTGCCCTGGTTATCACTCCTGGTAGGTCTAGACTCAGCTGAAGCATTCTTGGACTTCCTGCTTCCCTCCGTTGTCACTGGGGAGCCCAGACTCTCTCATATGTTTGTGCAGACCCCCTGGATAAAACTTATGACTGTGATGTAACTATTAACTTTCTTGCTCATCTCCCTTGCAAGAAGTCAGCTTTTTGTGTGCTGACTCTGGATCTTCTTCATCTTAGAATCCACAAGCATGTGGCCTACAGGGAATAGATGCTCAACAGGGGTTCACTGAACAGATGGATAGCATTAGTAGCTGCAGGAGTGATGTTGCAGGTGCATTAAATAGATTGTCATCTAGTCTTTGGAGCAGGACAGTCTGACCCTTGGAGACAGGTAGGCATTTGCAAATAAAATTCAAATGTAAAGCTGTCTATTTTGTGGGCATAAGACTCTTTGGAACCAAAAAATGATTGGAAAGAGTATTTATCAAGTACCTATTATATACCACTTTACCAGATACTTTACACATATTATCCCATTCAGGTGACTTTTTGTCATTGTACAGAAGAAAAGTGTCTAGTGCTGGAAGGTGGGTGGTTAGTAATTTGTCTAGTTTTTACAGCTCTTAATTTCAATCTACTTCCATCTTCCTCTAAAATCAATATACCTCTTCCTATACTATGTTATTTGGAGGGAGAGAAATGTATTAATTTGTGAAATTACTAGAAACGTAAATTGAAGAGTTTTGTTCTGTAAGAATAAGTTAAAATGAATGAAAATCCTTAAATTGTGGCCAAATGCATTTCATTAGCACAGGCGAGGCAAAATCTCCTATTATTGCCAGTGGTACACTTGACAAGTCCACTAAATGATAGTTGAAGTCCTTGAACAATTTTGTTCATTTTTAATAAAGGCTCACAGGATAAAACTGAAAGAATCAAACTTGGCAGGCACCTAGACAATCAATATACCTATTGGAAGTTATAATTGTTAGTTTTGTCTAGAATACATGGGCTGTCACTTTTTTCCCCCAGAAGATTCAAATAGTCAAAAGGTCATGGTACCATCAATTTTGGTACAAGAATCTAGTGGAGCAAAGACTTCCCTTTATCCCTATGGTCTGATTCATTGGATTGGAGCATCTGGGTATCAGAATGTTGTATAACTTTTATTGGGTCTAACCTTGGCTCCCTGGGATTTGACAGAGAATTATGAGGAGTTATATTTAAAATACAACTTCTTTCCAATAGATTTTTTTTAGCTTCTTTATGGAACATGGTTTTTGGTCAGCAAATTATGATTAAAGGGGGAAATTAGTTATACTTCAAAGTTTTCTCCAAATATTGTGTTGCAACTGGTTTTGCTTTCTAGCCAACTTTGTGTGCTTGGCAAGCAAGTTATCAGCAAGAGCATCTTCAAATGAAACACTTGCTTTCACTTCCCCATGGGTGATCACTCTTCCACTTCAGAAGACATTCATTGCCCCTCAAGTTAGACATGCAAGAGGTCAGGCCAATACTTCCCAAGCACAATGTCCCACTCTACAATGTCTAATTCTACTGTTTCAAGCTGATTATAATGTTTTATTACATCCTGTGACAAACAACTTTCTTCCTCAGAACAAAGAATAATTGTGAATGAGGAAGTGGAAAATAATTTAAAGCATTTACTGGATGAGGAATATAAACAAGTAAAAAACATGAGCCAGAAAAATGGTTAGCACTCATTTGTAAGCCTTTTTTACTGCAGCCAATCTATCTAAAGAATCATAACTGAACTGATAAATTCGACAATTTTTCTTTAAGGAGTGAAAAAAAAAACGCTTAGCTTCCTTTCTCCTTTACTCATGATTATATAGAAGCATTTTGGATGATAGACTAAATGAAAGACAGACAGAAAATCTACAAAATAACCTAAATTTGGAAGAAAATTATGGGGCTACCTTTTGGCATAAGATATACTCATGAAAAATAAAAAATCTACCCTTTGAGTGGAGGAGTAATTTTAATAGTTTGTTGAAACTAAAGTCTTACAGCTGTGCTTGGTAAGCTTTTTTTTCTATTCTTTTTTTTCTCATGCAAATAAAACCAAGAAAAACATACAGCCATGCAAACCCCACCTCAGGCAAGTCTGAGAATATATTATTTCTCAGAACTCAGTTGGATTTATGGTCTATCTAATGTGGACTCTGCTCTTAGAAGATAAATATAGGAAATAATTTCAAAAGGATAACACATTTGCTTAAAACAAACACAGTTTTCTGGCTCTTCCTTTCCCTTACCATGCCTCTAGCTTTAGATTTTATTATCCTTGTTCCTAATTTTTTCTCTGTACTTCAGCTCTAGGCCCTAAATGGGTTCCGGGTATACATTATACACTCAGTAAATTTTATGGAGTAAATTCATGAGTTTTGGGGAAAATAAAATCCTCCTTGTTGTACACAGGCAAAAGCTGTTTATTATTACTCAGATTTTCTCCCAGCATAAGCCAGGCCTCCATTATTATAAGACATGGTTCTATTCCAATCACCAGTGCATCACTGTATCACTTCAACACCAGAGCTGCAACATTGAAGCGCCCGTTTGGGGACCAGTAATGGACACACTTGAGCCAAATCAGGTCCAAGCACAACACACTCAGAGCTGCTCTCAATATCGCTAATAGAGGAGATAGGAGATCACACTGGTAATTTAACTAGAAAAAAGAATTGCAAGGACCACTTTTTCTCCAAGCCCTCTTCCCATAATCCAGTACACACCGCTCACATGCACTCACACCCACACCCACAATACATGTGAATATTAGCTATTTACACACATGCTACAGTAGCTCTCTGTTGTTTTTGCTTGATCAATATTCTTTACCCTTCCTCTGATAATAGAACACTATCGCTTAGGAATCAGCTCTCTCTCACTCTCAGAACATATTGTTTTTGTGTGGCTAACCACATCCCTGCCCAGAGAAGAGCTAATCATCATCATTCTTATCATCTTTATCATAACAATAATTAACGTATCTGATTTATTGGGTGTGCCCCAATAAATTTATTGGGTGATTTATTGGGTGCACCAGATTTGTTCTAAGCATGTTATATTAGCTCTTTTGACTTTTACAGTACTCATCTAAGGTTGAACTCTTACCTCCTTTTTGCAGATAAAGAAGATGATTCACAGAGCACACCACCAATATGTAGAGGAAGTGAGATCTGAATCCAAGCCATCTAGTTTTGGAGCTCCATGTTCTTAATCATATGTTAAAATGCCCTGGGCTAGGTCATTCAGTGTTTCTTATACTTAGCCATGGCAATTGCTTAACATGTGGGCATGTGACCTAAACTTGGTCATTGAGAGCCTTCCATGGACCCAGACTGAAGAAATCAGGAAAGATAATATGCTCTTTTTTGCTGGAGTGCTAAGCTGGTTTGATGTGGGTCTGCAGCTACTTGTGACCTTCTTTCCCTTTCTGGGAAAGGATATGTCTGACAATGATGGCATCACGGATGAAAGCAGAACTTAGAGAGAAAAAGATTCCTAAGGACATCATTTGAGCATCTGGTTCTCTATATACCCAAAGTTAAACATTGCTTATTTTGCTTAACTCCGCATAAATTAAGTTTCTTTTTCCAGCTAGAATTTTAGTTGATACACACTAGAATCTTACCTGATACACACACATATATGCTCTGTCCTCTTGTCACAGTAAATGATATTTTCTAAAATTCCTTGCAGTTCTAGCAGTTTGTCAATCAACTGTTGTTAGAAAGAGTCCTGTGGTTAAATGCAATTCCTTTCCTCTATATCTATCACCTGGCTATATTCTTTCTTCCCTGTATGCATCTCTAAATAATCTTTTCATTTAGCCAAAGTCAGCTATCTGTTTTGTTAGGATGTTTACAGATTTTTCTCTTTTGGTCTGAATTGTAGAAATCTCAGATTCTGTCTACTTTTAATATGACCAATAACAGGTAGAGTCACGGGGCTCAAATTGGAGACACTGTATAGCATACTTCAAGTTTGACTTGGCCAGTGGTCTCAGCAAGGCTTCAGTGGAATTGAGGTTTCATAGGCAGAGATTGACTAAAGCAGAACCACAGGAGGTACCAACAGATCGGACGGGCTGTGGGTTGCTTACACACAAGAGTCAAGACCAGAGAAGAGTAAGACAGACTAAGGCTGAGGCTGGATCAAGAACACAGAACAAGAAGGAGTGTTCAAGAAAGTGGCATAGAAGGATTCTGAACTCACCTCCTCCCATGAGCACAGCACATTTATAGCTACATATGGAACAATCCCTCTGAAAGGATCTGAAATCTAGCCGAATAGTGCTTCTACAACCAGAGATGAAAGGGCGACATCAAGACAGGTAGGAGAGTTGGAGACATGATCCCTGAGAAGCGAGGAATTTGCACTCCACGTAAGGCACCCAACCCATGGGAAGATGGGCCCTCAAAGCATCTGGCCTTCAAAACCAACAGGGCTTACTTCCAGGTGAACCACAGAGCTATTGGGAACAGAATATCTGCTCTTAAGGGTCTTGTACATAGACCCATTCACCCTGAGATTCAATGTGATATCAATGATTTGAAAGGAGCCTAGACCATATGCAAAGGAGACTCATTTGTTAATCTTAAAGCATCCTCCAGAGAGACAAAATTTGGGGGACTCTTTTCAGGGATGGGGCACTCATGGGTGCCATTTTTATGGTCTTCTGCTTTGTTGGGGCTAGTGCTGATGGGTGCCATTTAGCACCCTTTAGCCTGTCAGCTTTGGTGGAATAGTCCCACTCCTGAATGCTGCAGCCATGGGGCTATATAGCCACAGCCAGGCCAACCAAGTGCCCTGTCAATCAAGTGTCATGGCTGTGGCCTGCAGGTATGCACAGCCCACACAAGGGGATATCCCTTGAGCATCTGGCCCTGGAATTTTGAACCCCATGGTTCTGAAACACTTATAGAGATAGTCCTTGGCCACCCTCAGGGCATTTTACAAAGAGCAGACTGAAACATGTCCCCAGTCTTCATGTGAAAAAAGTCTATTTTCTTGTTCTGGAACTTTAGCCTGAGGGGCAGGCTTAGGTTTGCCACATATCTAGAGGCTACAGAGATGCTCTCAGAGAACATGGGCAGGGATACACAATATTAGCACCCTCCCTTAGCTCACCAGAGTTCTCTGATACCTCCTGGAAAGGAGCTTATACACACATCTAAAGCCACAGTTTTTGCAACAGTCACCCAGGAGACACTTCTAGATCTCCTTGTCTAGAAGTCAGCACAGTTTATGATTCAGACCTACAAGACTATATATATATATAAAATATATGTATTTAATAATATATAATATATAAATAATATATATAAAATATATTATAATATATAGTATATATAATATATATAAAATAAGATATATATCTTAAAAGCTGTTGCCTGAGGATCTGGCTTACAGTTAGCCTGAAACTAGGCACTGACTGAGATTGCTCCCTTTAGAACACTAACAGGTATTGGCACACCCTCAAAAACTGGAACCATTCAAGAACAAAACAGGCTACTTAGACAATCACAAAGTTCTGAGTAAAAAATCAAAGGCTAGGGCAAGGTTGCATAAGATTCATCTCTTACTCAAAGCATTCCTTTAGGACTGAGAGAGAAAGCTATTTTGCCTAACACATAAAAACAAACAGAGTCAAGCAAAATGAGGAGCCAGAAAAATGTGCTTCAAATGAAAGAACAGAATAAAACCTCAGAAAAAGAACTTAATGAAATGGAGGTAAGTAATCTACCTGATGAAGAATTCAAAGTAATGGTCATAAAGTTGCTCACTGAACTTGAGAGGAGAATGAATGAACATGTGAGAATTTCAACACTGAGAAACAATAGAGAGCTGAATAATACAATAACTGAACTGAAAAAAAAAATACTAGACAGTTTCAACAGCAGACTAGATGAAATAGAAGAATGGATCAGTGACCTGGAAGACAGGGCAGTGGAACTGACCCAATCAGTATAGCAAATAAACAAATGAAAGAATTTTTCTAAAAAGGTGGTGCTAGCTTGAGAGACCTGTGAGACATTAAGCAGAATAACATTTGCACCATAGGCCTCCCATAAGGAGACAGAAAAAGGTAGAACTTATTTGAAAAAATAATGGCTGGAATTTTCCCTAACCTGGGTAGAGAAACAGATGTCCAGCTCTGGATATACAGAGATTTCTAAATAAGATGAACCCAAATAAGATGGAACCAAAGATATCCACGCTAAGACTTATTATAATTAAAATATCAAAAGTTAAAGATAGAAACTGTTAAAAACAGCAAGGTAAAAACAACATATTGCATACAACGGAACCCCCATAAGACTGTCAGCTGACTTTTCAACAGAAACCTTATAGGCAGGAAGAGAATGGCATGATATATTCAAAGTGATGAAAGCAGAAAACCAAGTATACTCTTGGTGAGGTTATTATTCAGAATTGATGGAGAAATAAAGAGTTTTCCAGACCAAAAAAAAAAAAAAAAAAAAAACTAAAGGAGTTTTTCACCACTAACCCAGCCTTATAAGAAATATTAAAGGGATTTTGTAAAGAAGAGAAAAGAAAAGAAAAGAAAAATACTAACTAGTATTTTTAAAACTAGTGAAACAAATAAAAACAACTGAAAGTAAAAATCTCACTGGTAAATGCAACTATATAGTAAAATAGTGGATTAATCACTTATAAAACCAAAGTGAAATTTAAACCCAAAATATTAAAACTAACTATAACTATAATAATCAGTTAAGAGATACAGAAAATGAAAACATGTAAAATAGTACATCAAAAACAGAACATGGGATGGGGATTAAAATGTAGAGATTTTATTTTATTTTATTATTTTTTTAAATGTAGAGATTTTAGAATGCATTATAGGTTAAGATGCTGTCAACCTAAAATAGACTGTTTTATATATATACATAGGATGTTGCACATGAACCACATGGTAACCACAAAGAAAAAGTCTATAGTAATCACACAAAAGACAATGAGAAAGGAATTTAAATATAACACTAAAGAAAATAACAAAACCACAAAAAAGGAAAGAGAAGAAGAAAGAGTATTACAAAAACAGCCAGGAAATAATAACAAAATGACAATAAGCACATGCTTATCAATAATAACTTTAAATGTAAATGAGCCAAATTCTCCAACCAAAAAACACAGAGTAGCTGAATGTATTAAAAAAACAAGACCCATTAATATTTTCCCTACAAAAGACTCATTTTAGATCTGAGGACACATACAGACTAAAAGTGAAGAGATGGAAAAAAGATATTTTGTGCAAATGGGAGCCAAAAGAAATCTTGTGTAGCAATACTTCTATCAGTATCAGTCAAACAGACTTTAAAAGAAACTGCAATAAAAGACAAACAAGGGCGTTACATAATGGTACAGGGGGTCAATCCAACAAAAGGATAAAACATTTGTAAGTGCTTATGCACCCAACATAGGAACTACTAAATATGTAAACCAAATGTTAACAGACCAACCTACAGGAAGAAACTGACAGCAATATAATAATAGTAGTAGATTTTAATAGCCCACTTACATCAATGGATAGATTATCCAGACAGGAAAAACAGTAAGAAAACTCCAGACTTAACACATTAGACCAGATGGACTTAATATATATATATATAGAACATTCCATCCAAAGCAGCAGAATAAAAATTCTTGCCTAGTGCACATGGAACATTCTCCAGAATATATCATATGTTAGGCCACAAGTCTCCATAAATGTAAGAAGACTGATCAAGTATCTTTCTGACTACATTGTATGAAATTATGGGAAGAAAACTGAAAAATCACAAATATATGGAGAATAAACAACATTAACAACCAATAGGCCAACAAAGAAATCAAAGAAGAAATAAAAAATACCGGGAGACAAATGGAAATATAAGTACAACAGTGCCAAATCTATGCGATAAAGCAAAAGTGGTTTTAAGAGGAAAGTATATAGCAATATATACTTACCACAAGAAAAAAGAAAAATATCAAATACTCTAACTTGACAAAGGAGTTAGAAAAACAATAAATGAAGCCCAAAGTTAGAAGTAAGGAAATAATAAAGATCAGAGTAGAAATAAATGAATAGAGACTAAAAAATCAATAGAAAAAATTAATTAAGAACTGGTTCTTTGAAAAAATAAACTAAATTGACAAATGTTTAGCAGACTGACTCATTAAGAAAAAAAGAGAAGACTCAAATAAAGAAGTTACAACTGATATCACAAAAATACAAAGGATCATAAGAGACTACTGCAAACAATTACAGGCCAGCAAATTGTACAACCTAAAAAAAATGGATAAATTCCTAGAAACGTACTGTCTTCCAAGACTGAATCAAGAAGAAACAGAAAATCTGAAAAGGCTGATTACTAGCAAGAATATTGACTCAGTAATCAAAAACCTCCCCCCAAAAACAAAGTCCAGGACCAGACAGCTTCACTAGTGAATTCTACAAAACATTCAAAGAGTATTTAATACTTATTCTTCTCAAATTCTTTCAAAACAATTGAAGAGGAAGGAATGCTTCCAAATTCATTTTCCTAGGCCAGCATAACCTGATATCAAAACCAGACAAGACCACACAAAAAAAGAAAATTACATGCCAATATTCTTAATAAACATAAATGCAAAAATCCTCAGCAAAATATTAGCAAACTGAATTCAATAGTACATTGAAAAGATCTTATATCACGAACAAGTGGGATTTGTTCCAGAGATGCAAAAATGGTTCAACATCTGCAAATCAATGTGATACACTACTTTAACAAAATGAAAGATCAAAATCATATGATCATCTCAATAAATGCAGAAAAAGCATTTGACAAAACTCAACACTCATTTATGATAAGAATTCCCAACAAACTGACTATAGAAGGAACACACCTCAGCATAATAAAGACCGGATATGACAAACCCACAGCTAACATCATACTCAATGGTGAAAACAATAAATGTATTCAATAAAGTTGCAGGATAAAAATTAATACATAAATCTGTTGCATTTATATACACTAATGATGAGCTATCAAAAAGAAATTAAGAAAACAATCCACTTGCATCAAAAAGAATAAAACACCTATGAATAAATTTAACCTTGGGGGTAAATTCGAATGTTCGTACTATCCAAAGCAATCTACAGATTCAGTGCAATCCTTATCAAAATCCCACTAGCATTTTTAACTGCAAACAATTATGGTACTAGAACAAATAATTATAAAATTTGGATGGAACCACGCACACACACAAAAAAACCCAATAGCCAAAGTGATCTTAAGAAAGAAGAACAAAGCTAGAGGTATCATGCTCCCTGAT
This sequence comes from Canis lupus familiaris, assembly GCF_011100685.1. NCBI lineage: Eukaryota > Metazoa > Chordata > Mammalia > Carnivora > Canidae > Canis > Canis lupus. The sequence goes on along the minus strand of NC_049243.1, from coordinate 8,269,854 downwards.
TTCAAACTATAGTGCAAAGCTATAGTAATCAAAACATTATAGTATTGGAATAAAAACAGACACATAGATCAATGGACTAGAAAAGGGAGTCCAGAAATAAACCCACACATATTTGGTTAGTTGATTTATGACAAAGGAGAATATACAATAGGGAAAGGATAGTCTCTTCAATAAATGATGCTGGGAAACTGGGTAGCTGCATGCAAAAGAATTGAAACTGGACCACTGTCTTACACTCTATACAAAAATTAACTCAAAATGTTTTATAGACTTGCATGTAATAACTGAAACCATTAAACTCCTAAAAGAAAACAGAGGTGATAAGCTCCTTGACATTCTTATTGATTTTGGAGGGATCTGACTCGAAAGGCAAGGGAAATAAAAATAAACAAATTAGAGTATATCAAACTAAAAAGCTTCTGCACAGAAAAAAAAATCAACAAAATGAAAAGGCAACCTGTAAGAGGATATTTGCAAACCATATATCTGGTAAATGGTTAATATCCAAAATACATAAGGAACTCATACAACTTAACAATAACAAAAACACCCAACTAAAAAGAAGGCAGAGGATCTGAATAAACAATTTTCAAAAAAAGACATACAAATGACCAACAGGCACATGAAAAGATGTTAAACATCATTAATTATCAGGGAAATGCAAATCAAAACCATCGTGAGGTATCACCTCATACCTGTTAGAATGGCTATTATCAAAAAGACCGGAAATAGTAAGTATTGGAGAGGACATGGAAAAAAGACAACCCTTGCACGCTGCTACTAGGTATGTAACTTGGTGCAGCCATTATGGAAAACAACGTGGAGATTCCTCAATAAATTAACCATAGAACTACCCTATGATCCATCTACTCCACTTCTGGATATTTATGTATAGAATACACACAAAAGCTGTAATTCAAAAAGATATGTGCGCCCCTATGTTCTTTGTAGCATGTTTACAATAGTCAAGATATGAAATCAAAGTAAATGCCCAGCAATAGATAAATGGAAAAGAAGATGTGGTATATTATATATAATATAGTGGAATATTACTCAGCCATAAAAAAGAAAGAAATCTTGCCATTTGCAATAACATGGATGGAACTTGAGGTAATTATGGTGAGTGAAAGAAGTCAGACCCAGAAAAGCAAATACCACATGATTTCATTGGTATGTATAATATAAAAAGCCATAAAAACAAAACAAAACAATAGTAAACTTGCAGGTATAGAAAACAGATTGGTGGGTTATCAGAGGGGAGGGGGGGTTAGGAAGTGGATGAAATCAGCGAGTGGCTCGAGTGCATGGTAGTGGGCAATAACTAGACTTACAGTGGTGACCATTTTGTAATAAATGACCACTTTTCAATGTAACACATATATTGAATTATAATGTTATGCACCTAAAACTTATATAATGTATATATACCATTTTTACCTCCATTAAAAAAAAAGACACAGAAACAAGTTTGGCAGAAACCATACTTGTTCCTACCTTGTTCTAAGGCAGCCCTAGGAATCTGGGGGAGACTTTGGCTGTTCCCACCCAGCATTCAGTTCCTTTCTTATGATTACAGAGCTTTTGTCCTATTAAGAGACTCACTCCTCCTACACTCCTCTGCATGTGGTCCCAAAAGCTGAGATGGACTCCTCCCTAGGATCTAGGGTGGAGCTTGGACAGTAAGCTAAGCTAACCAGTGCATTCCATCTCTCAGTCACTGGGGTGGGCTCAGGGATGGCCCATCACCTAAAGTAGGAGGACCAAGATGATGAATTTCACAATGATTATTTGAGTAGTTGGGAAAGTGGATTCCATATTTCTAGTTGGACCTGAAACCCAAAAAGATATAAAGAGTGAATCTACTGCCACCATCTTATTAGCAGGTGTACCCAGTGTCCAAATTCAACATGGAGGAAGATAAAGTTGTAAAATGAAGGGAAGGAGAAAAAGTAAATCATAATGACATTGTGTGGGTCTTGAATCTAGATGAATCTGAAGTCCTAAGGTCTACTGTTAGATTTTCTCACTATGTGGATCAGTAAATCCCTTTTTCATCTAAGTTGGATTGGTTTAGATCTTCTATCTTTTGTAACCAGATGGGTCATTTGCCTGATATGGGATTTCACAGAGTCTGTCTCATTATCAAATTTTCTATCCATGTACTGCTTTTGAAAGAGCGTATTTCAGGCTCCATAAGAATGTTGTAGTTGTACTTTTTTTTTTTCTCAAGTAAGTACATGAAGGTCATGCTTTCTGGTTAAGAGTCACAGGTAAACACAGGACTAGGTTGATGGTATGAACATGAGAATGATACAGGAAGCCCTTAAAAGCCAGACACCTTCGAAGGTGCCTGGGTAGCCCAGTAGGTTAAGCGTCGGACTCTTTGATTTTAGCTCAGGTTGTATTCTCTTGGTCTGGAGATCCAGCCCTGTGTCCAGCTGTGTACTCAGTGCAGAGTCTGCTTGAGGTTCTCTCTCTCCTTCTCTCTCTGCCCCCACTCACACACATACTCTGTCTCTCAAATAAATAAATATTAAGATAAAAAACCAGACACCCTTTATTAATCATGACACTTTTTATTATTTTTTTTTAAGATTTTATTTGTTTATTCATGAGGGACACAGAGAGGAAGAGAAAGAGAGAGAGAGGCAGAAACACAGGAGAGGGAGAAGCAGGCTCCATGCAGGGAGCCTGACATGGGACTCGATCCCGGGTCTTCAGGATCACACCCTGGGCTGAAGATGGTGCTAAATCGCTGAGCCACCCGGGCTGCCCGGAAGTTTTTAAATTAAGATTGTCTAAGAGATGCTTCCAGGTGGACAGTTTTGGTATGGGTGCCCTCAGTAGTCCTGAAGAATGGCTCAGCATTCAAACTTGGAGTTAAGATCATCAAGCAATGGTGTATTCCTAGACACAGGATTCCAAGGACTATGAAAAAAAAAGGTGGAGAGGGTTGATTAAAGCTCTTGAAGGAGCTGCCAACCAATCAATGAGAACATTGATTTCTAGTGGTCGCTGAAAACATCTAGGACTCTTGTGTCCTAAGCATCCTTCAGTCTAGTGCCAGTACCACCATATGGTTCAATTTTTACTCCTAAGATGTGTGTGTGTGTGTGTGTGGGGGGGGGTTAATGAAGTACCCCTGAATGAAGTCCTCTGGACTTTCCAGATTATCTCATAACCTCAGTCTGTAGTGTTTTCTGACCTGTTTTTTTTCCTGCTGTCGCTGATTCAGAGCACATAAGGATGTGGCCTACTGGCAGCCCTGCCCAGTTAGCTGGCTTATATGAAAGTTCATTCTGTACGGAGGAAAGACATGTCTTGTCCACAAGCTCCATGAAAACTTCAGCTTGAGCTAGGAAATGAGCTGAACATTGCTATGTCCTATTGCATTTGACTCAGGCACTCGCAGAAAGGAAAGAGGCTGGGATTCTAAAGTTCCAGCACGATGGTTCTGGAAGCTCTGTTCATGGGTTAGCAGGTGATGGACCTGGTTTGTATCCATGGTCTTCTCTCTTGTATCATGGACAATGTAGGAACTACCATCCCTCTGTGAAGGGCTGGGATAAAGGCGATGTTTCAGCTGTGGTGTCAGACGGCTGAGTCACAGTGGACTGGACCCGACATAAAGCGGTCTTCTGGAGTGACAGTGCACATGTTTATTGGCAGAAATGGAATAATGGCTTGGTGTCAGATCCCCTGTCAGGATATGGACCGGGCTCTATACACAGGATTCAAGGCCAAGGAGCAGATAGCACAGACCAGGCTTGGTCAAAGAGGGAGGCCAGGGTTGGAAAAGCAATAGAAACAAAAACATAATCAGAAACAGAACTGGGGACCAGTCACTGACTTGTTGCTTTGCCAGGACACCATGGACTTTTATTTTCCCTGATCCCCCACCTAGAATTGTTCTACACCGTAGCGTGTCTCAGGCCCTACCTTTCTGAATTTTTTTCTTCTCTCAAGAATCTTGTGTGCAGTTCAGTATTCTCTAGGTGGATGGCTACAGGGCTAACATGGGACATTTGGCTCTTCTGAATGCTGAAGAAGGATCTGGGGCTGATTCTTCCAAGACCTGAAATTTCTAGTAGATTATTCCCATCAACCCCACTTCATATTGCAAGGTGAGTTCCTGAAATCCTGGTGGTTGTTTGAGTTTCAGCTGTTCCTTTCAGAGAAGTCGCTTTTAGAGCTTTGTCTTCTGGGCTAATAGGACTTCCTCAAAAATACAAAATCTAAAAAAAAAAAAAAAAAAAAAAAAAATTCAAAATCTCTCAAAGTCCATAGCTATTTGGCAATTTTAAGCAATAAAAGAATGTATACAATGCTACCATTTTTTTTTAGGATTTATGACCTTACAAATAGGGTTTGGGGTGATTTGAAATTGAAAAAGAAAATTATGAACTTTGTAGAAGGAGAAAACCAAATGAATTACTTATCTGATACATCTAAATAAACCAGTTCCTTTGGAGATACAATCTTTTTCCTGGTAGTAAAAGGGACATATTGTATGTGTATATGTCCTAACACAAGGAACACAGAACCCTAATTACCGGATAATATCTTCAACAGCAGTTAGGAGACAATCAAATAGTGTTCATGAGCACAAACTCTGATGTCAGGTTGCATAGGCTCAAATCCCAGTTCTGCCGATTTCTACTTGTGTGACCTTGAGCGAGCTTAATCTCTCTAGGTCTTAGTTATCTTACTCATATAATGTGGACAATAATAGACCCATTTTCATTTCATGGTTGTAAAGATTAAATTAGTTGATACATAAGAAATTAGAATAGTATCTGGCACAAGGTGAGTATTAATCAGTAAATCTTCTTGTCATTTCTTACATTAATCCTAAACAGAGACTAAGATCCAACAAAGCACTAGTTCAACAGTGGCCCAAGGGCCTGTACAGATGATTTTAGAAACTCTAGGCTAATTCTGTTTTATTTATTTATTTATTTAGTCCATATTCCTGTTCATCCTCCAACTTTTGGGGGCACTTACTTTCAAATCCCTGTCTTCCCTTTTGCACAGCCAAGTCCCCAGCACCCTATACCCTCGCTACCCCCTTCCTGGCCTTGGATTCCCCTCCCCTGCTGTGTTTGACTTATGGTTGTCAAGAAGTCCTGTCCTGTTGTTCTTTTCTCTCTTCTCCTCCTTTATGCTTTGTCAAAACTAGCCTCTTCCAAGCACCGACCTCCCAGGATGCCGATGAATACAGTGAACTAATTCAAGTCAAGGTATTTGTGATGGTTGATTTTGTGTGTCAACTTGGCTAGACTATGTAGCCCAATAGTTTCACGAAATACTAGCCTAGATGTTTCTGTGAAAGTATTTTTAAAATGTGACTAACATTTAAATCAGTAGACTCTGAGTAAGGCAGATTTCTCTCCGTAATGTGAGTGGGCCTCATCCAATCAGTCAAAGACCTTAAGGAAACAAGACTTTTCCCAAAGAAGAAGGAATTCGACCTCCAGATTACTTTTGGACTCAAGACTATAACATTGACCCCCGTCAGAATTTCCAGCCTGCTGGCCTGCCCTGCAAATTTCAGACCTGCCATTCCCCTATAATTACCTTAGCCAATTCCTTAAAATAAAGCCCCCTCCCTAAATACATACATTCTATTAGTTCTGTATCTCTGAAGAACCCCAATTAATACAGAATTTATAAGTATAATGGCCAAATATTTTAGCTTCCTCACTATGTTAAATGTTCCTCAATTAATATTTGCATTTCAACAAGAACTCAACTGTTAAAAGTGAGCAATGTGAACACTTTTAAATACCATCAGAAATCCAGTTGAGGGTAGATAGTTATTTCCTAGAGACTTTGAAATCACTTCAACAGGCAGCTGCCTATTCATGAGAAGGGCCCTGGGCTTATACGTATTTGGATTTATTTCCTTCTCCCCTGAAGCCATACAAGGTACGCGTGGAAATGCCTTTAGCTACTGGCCCATACCACACACATTTCTTTTAGTCTGGGTTAACATTTGGAAATCACATATAAATAAAAAACGTCTTTATATCACTCTGTGCACCTGCTGTGAATGTCAAATGTTGGTGTAAGTCACCTATTCATCATAATCATCAGAACAGCAAGGTAAACATGAATCATTGTTTCCTTAAGAATCTGTAAGGCAACAAAATAAAATATTTCTCTGAAACTTCCTGGAGGAAAGGCAATCTTCTACCTATTACATTAGGGCAGAAAAATCAATCAGTCCCAAATCAAAGACTTTTTCTTTTTTAGCTTTTCATGCAGAAGTCTGTCATCAATAAATCTTCCAGAGTCATCATGGTTCTTTTTTTTTTTTTTTATTGGTGTTCAATTTACTAACATACAGAATAACCCCCAGTGCCCGTCACCCATTCACTCCCACCTCCCACCCTCCTCCCCTTCTACCACCCCTAGTTCGTTTCCCAGAGTTAGCAGTCTTTACGTTCTGTCTCCTTTTCTGATATTTCCCACACATTTCTTCTCCCTTCCCTTATATTCCCTTTCGCTATTATTTATATTCCCCAAATGAATGAGAACATATAATGTTTGTCCTTCTCCGACTGACTTACTTCACTCAGCATAAGTCATATCACATCCTTTCAGAAATTGTAGAACAATGATAATGTAGGATCAAGGTGGACTTGGGAAGAGAAATGAACCCTACCTGGGATGTGATAAAATATCAAACAGTTTTGGTTTCTACAAAGCAGACTATTGTTATGATAATGTGTTTTCTCTGCATGAAAATGTGGAAAATTTGTATTCACTGATAGAACATAGTTACTACATTTCTTTTTTATTGTTAGTGTTTTGACAATCAGTTATCTTCATTCATTCTTGCTTGTTCACCTGCTCTTTTCTCCAGTTTTTGTTCTGTCTTGTGAGATCCTGTATATTGTATGCTGCAAGAAGCAGAGGTTGTAATTCCACACCTTGAAGCAGACACAGGTGAGCCAGGCAATCCACTCTGTGAGAGTGAGGAAGGAAGTCTATACAAGAGGAAGAACAGGCAGAGAAATTTTAAGAAAGGTTTACCGCTTGGGACCATGACTCACCTTTTGGGAGAAGGCTTAACCAACCCTCTATGAGAGCTGTTTGGGGAGTTAACTTTTCTGGGAGCTGAGAGAAGGTACGTGTTGGCTGATGGACAGGTGGAGGGGGAGCAAAAGGGAGGCAGGCCAAAGAACCAGAATTTGGGGTCTGGTCCTCAGCCTGATTTTTTTTAAAGATTTATTTATTTATTTATTTATGATAGACAGAGAGAGAGAGAGAGAGAGGCAGAGACACAGGCAGAGAGAGAAGCAGGCTCCATGCCGGGAGCCTGACGTGGGAGTCGATCCCGGGACTCCAGGATCGCGCCCTGGGCCAAAGGCAGGCGCTAAACCACTGAGCCACCCAGGGATCCCCCCTCAGCCTGATTTTAAAGATTAGTGTAAGCTTTGCCAAGTTATTTACTTGCCAGTAAAAAAAGATGGACTACTTATTAGGAGCAATATATTGGGATAATTATGCAAAATACTAATTAGTAAGTTTTTCATTACTCTGAGCTTCAGAAATCCCTTTGCTGATATTCTGAAGGCCCCCTTTTCCCCAAGTTTGAAGGTATCTGACTGTGGCCCCAGAAACAAAGGCAATTGACAAACACTGGACAGGGTCTAATTGAGACACAAACTTCTGGAAGCAGAGTAGGCAAGTCTTCCTAGCTCTCATAAACTTTGGGACAGATATATAGAACTAGCAAGGGGAGGAGGGGAGAGAGGATAGTTCAGAATGCCCCCATCTGTAACCAGGAGCTTCCCTTGCCCAAACTGGGAGCTCAGTGGGTGCCAGGTAGCCACTGAGTGATCCTTCTTGCTGCTTTCCTGTGGATAATGCCCACCTATGAGTTGGTTTACTCATCTTGGTGACATGAGGATGAGGATCTGTCTACTTTCAGTGGAGTTGACAAGAAACAAGGTGGATCTAGACCAGAGTTTTGAAACTTTGGCACTATTGGTATTTTGGATTCCATAATCCTTGCTATAGGATAAGTGCTTTGTAGGATGTTTAGCCGCATCCTTGGACCCTACTTGCTAAATGTCAGTAGCACCACCTTCTTCCCCTGGTTGTAATACCCCAAGTATTTCCAGATATTATCCAGTGTTCCCTGGGCAGTTGGGGGTGGGGTGGGGTTGCAATTGCTAGTCTAAACTGAATCTGTTTGAAATCTCCCACTGAGCCGGTACTTCTCACTCTTCTCCCCACCCCGACTTCCCAAATCTGTTCTCTCCTCTCAACTTCCAATACTTTAGTCTAAGTCATAGGCTTATCTAGCCTGCAAAACTGCTGTGGCTTCTATCTTAGCTATTCTCATATATCCTCTTTTATACCCCAAAGTCACTTCTCCACCCTGAAGCCACAGTGAACTTTTAAAGAAATGTCTATCCTATGTTTAAAATCCCTTGGTCCTTCCCATTTCTTTAGGATGAAGACAAAATCTTTTGCCATCTAGCCTGCCCCTGTGTGCTCAAGCTGCTCTGTAGATTACTCCACTCACTCCCTTGTCCCCTGAGTTCTGACCACCCTGTTCTTTCATTCACAGGTGGGCTGTGATTCATCCAGCCACATGGCCTTTGCACATGCTGTTCCTCTGCCTGAGACACTCTCCCCTATTCTCCTGGTTAAAGCACCTGATCAGTGCAAGCATCACTTTCTCAGGCAAGACTTCTCCAACTGCTCAGAATGAATCAGGCTCCTGCTGCCAAATGCGGTAATACCAGTATGGAGGATGCCTTTGTAGCACTTATTACTCGTGGTTTTATACTAGTGGGTTATTGATTAATGCCGATCTCCTTTCTCCCTCCCTGCCTCTCTTCTCTCCTTCTCTCTTCCTTGCTCTCCCTTCACTTTTTGTGGACATAGGTCCACATGAATCTGCGGAGCCTAGTCTCCCTACCCCCAGCTCGGGATCTCTAGACTACATCTTATCTTCCAGTTATTTATCTTCCAACTCATCTCCCTTTCTAGCAACCTACCATTAACCCTTCCACCCTTTCTGTGGGTTCTCAAAAGAATACCAAGATGCTGAAAAGATATCACCCAAAGCTCTCTTTGTGGGACCCCTCCAAGATGATGAAAATATCCCAGTCTTTTGTTCAAACCAAAGGAGTTCTGAGCTTTCCAATCACATCTCAGCCACAGGGTCGCCCAGGGCTCTAGCCTGTGTAGCTGATGATAATTTTTTTTTTTTATTTAAAAGTCAAACAATAACAAAAAAGAAAATCTAACTCATTGTAGGAGTTTTCAGGCAAACTCCACTTTAGCAGGGCTTTTGGCAGTAAGCAAGAGAAAGTGTAGTTAATGATAAGGGCTGATAGCCCTATGACTGATGGGTCGTGAACTTGTCTGGCTCCTCTGTTTCTGGTTTGTGGTTCTATCCCAAGTCTGTAATGACATATAAAATAATAGACCGCTTATCCTGGTCCTTCCTTCTCATTGCAAATCACATTTCTTAAGACAATCCATGGAATTTGCAGGATGTGAACATGTCAGTAAACCTGTGCATCACTCAATAGATTGCTCCTGATGCGAGACCTCACACCTCACGTTTAACTTAAACCTCCCTCTCCACATGGTTCCATTTTAAGTTTGTGTTTCCATTTTGTTTTTTTCCATTTTAGTCCCTAGGCTGTTGAAATTACCCATTTATGTACAGACGAGAGCTACAGAAGGTGTGCTATGTCAAAGAATAATGAAGTCATGAACTCTTCCAGTCTTGACAAAACTGTGCTAGGGATATAGATAATTATCATAAAGTAGGGATAGCAATGGGAATTGCAACAGATTTTGATTGGTCATAGGCACTTTTTAGATCCATAATTGCATCACAGTGACACTTGCAGGATGCTACGAGAAAGCTCTAGGCCCCAGGCAGAGAATAGACACGTTCTTCTCCACTGGAAATTCCATTTCACTAAGACTTCTATTGTAAACATCAGGGGCCACATTCTTGTTTGCTTTACAAACTCAAGGAGAAATGCTCACTGAGAAGATTCACAGAGGAGCTAGATGAGGGAATTAGGTTGCTGTCCTGGCAATTGGTTTAAGCTGCACAGTTGCAAAGACTGTGTCTATTTTCTTCAGCACCTTATCCCTAGAGCCCAGCACAGCGCTTAACATTGGATGTTCCCAGTGAATATCTGTTGATCTGTGCGTGTGGCAAATAGCATAATACGGAAATGGGTGGAAAGCCTCCTCCACAGATGGGAAATAAGTAGGAGAAAATGCAAAAAATGAAGAAAAGTGGCAACAAATGAATGTACATTATTTTCTTTTAAAATAGTTCTTATTCAATGATACTGACCTTCTTAGGCTGGCATTAAGATGTCTTCTTAAATTGTTACTGTTATTTTGAGTAGCAAGAGAAAGAACACGAAGCATGGATTCCCTTGGGTCATATAGTGAATCTATTTATCCTTTCTCCCTTTTAAAACACATTTGTTTCCTTTTCGATCTTAAATAGATTTGTGTCCAGGGCACCTGGGTGGCTCAGTGGTTGAGTGTCTGCCTTCAGCTTAGGTAGTGATCCTGGGGTCCTGGGATCCAGTTCCGTATCAGGCTCCCTATGGGAGCCCCTGTCTATGCCTATGTCTCTGCCTCTCTCTGTGTGTCTCTGATGAATAAATTAATACAACCTTAAAAAAATAGATTTGTGTCTGTCTTACATTGGTAGAGATTTAAGAAGGATCAAGAGTCACTCATTTAAAAGAAGCAGCAATACGTACAGGACTGGTCATTTTTCAATTTCTGTGAACAAATTAAAATTTTTTCTTTGAACTTCCATGATGCTGGATTCCTTAGTTCTGCTGGGATAATTTTTCTGGAGCTTAGGGATGAAAATTTATCCATCTTCCTTTTCCTTCTCCACCAGCATATGGTAGACAGCATAACAGGAATATGTTATAAAGTTTTTCTTAAGAGATGTTAAGCACTAATAGATGTCCAGCTCTTCAGGATGTAAGGAATGGAAAATGGGTGGTCCCTTTCATGGAGTTGAATTCTGGGTATGAAGCTAACAATCTAGTTGGCTAGATTTTGCATAATATTTTGCATAATAAAGAGGTGGGAGTCTGTCTCTGCTTTAAAGTATTTGCATATATTTTGCATAATAAAGTATTTTGCATAATAAAGAGGTGGGAGTCTGTCTCTGCTTTAAAGCTTCCCAGCCTCAACAACTGTCTCCCCTGCCCAGGTTGCTTATACCTCAGACTTCCTGCTCATATCGCTTCAGCTTCCTTCTCTTTTACAATCCCCAGGCTATGTTGTGGCGCTCCAGATACAAACTCATGCATACCCAACACACGCACACACACACACACACACACACACACACACACACACGCACAGGAGCAACTCAATGGTTACTCTTTTACAATCTCACATTCCTTTTCTACTTGATATAACAGAGCCATTCCACTGTCCTTGAGTCTAAGTTACTGGCTCCAGATTTGTAGTGTGATATCACTTAGATCACTAATCTCTCTGGGTCCGGGCTGGGAGCGATTTTTACATTTGCAACTTGAGGATGTTCTTATGCCACAATATAGGTCAAGAAGGAGAAATACAGGAAGATGGAAGGAGGATGAAGTAAGTCATATTGCTATTCCCAAAGGAAACTCAAATAAGGTTATAATCACTACCACATTTCTTTGATTTTGTGTCACCATCAATTGTTAGACCAGCACTATTTACATAGCACTAAGAAATAAAAAAGTGCTGCCCATTGAACGATGACACTGTGTTTTCTTATCGCATCAATTGTAAGATACATACCAATTTCAGAAATGTGAAAATATGAAAAAGCATTTGACAAAGCATATATGTGCATCTAACCTATCAATAAAATCAGTGGTGCACCAGGCCCCAGTACATCATGAAAATTATAAAGTGGGCATTATCAATTATATGAATTGTTATTTTAGAAGCATTCTGTTTTACTACAATAATTTTCATGTGAATCCAGGAAGGACTGAGAGCAGAGAACTTGGAATAGCTATTTTCATGAGTAGTAGATAAACATGGTCTAATGCTCAGCATTTGACTTACATTACAGTTTTATTCAGCTTCCATGAGCGCATTTATTTATTTTAAATCCAACATTCTTTCTATGAGAATTTCTTTTAAAATAATAGCCACTCTTCGTGCCTCCCACAAATAACCATCCTTGCACGCTTGCTGCTGACTCGGCACTGGCAGAGAAACACAGTCTGTTTCCCAGGGCTGCCCTGGCTCTCCCCTCCAGCAGCACGGATGCTCAGGCAGCGTGGGCCACAACGTTGCAACTCTGATTGGCCTTGGCTGTAGAAGCTCATCAATCAGACTCATGTCAGTCTGAGCTTAAAAGTGCAGTGAGGTTTATATTTTCCAGGGGAGAGATATAAAAAGTATTTCCCACTTCCTCTTCTCATTTGATAATAGGAAATTTTGCTCAGTGAAGAATGTAGCATTCAAAATGGACTTAAGAGTCACTGTGACCACCTTCATGATGAAGTGTCATGGGATTTTGATGGCTTGCTTACACATCCATCGGTCTAGCTTCACCTTGGGAACAAGGAAAGAGCCAGCAGGACAGAGGACCAGGGACAAAGGACATTCAGCATCCTGTTGATGATTTGTGTGAGAGTAGCTATAATTTACGGGGCACTTACTTTGTGCCACTCACTGTTACAAGCTGGAGCCACGTATTTCTCATAACACATACAATAGGTAATATTACTAGAGTCATTTCACAATTGAGGAAACCAAGTGCTAGGTGTTTGTGTCCCTCCCAAATTCATGTGTTAATGTCCCAACCCCAGTATCTCAGAATGTGACTGCATGTGGAAATAGGGTCTTTATGTTAAAGTTAAAATAAGCCCAATAGGGTGCAACATAATCCAACAAACCAATGTCCTTATAAGAAGGGGAAATCTGGACTCTGGATTCAGGGACAGGCATACAGGGAAAAAGCCGTGTGAACATGAGGACAGCTGTCTATAAGCCAATGAGAGGGGCCTGGAGCGGATTCTTTCCTCACAGCCCTCAGAAAAAACCCAGCCCTGCTGAGACTTTGATCAGGAACTTCTAGAACTGTGAGACAATACATTTCTGTGTCTAAGCTGCCCAGTCTGTGGTACTTTGTTATCATAGTCCTAGCAGATGAATTCACTAAAGGTATGTAGCTTGCCAAGGATCATCCAGAGAATGGGGTCCACGGCTTGCCCAAGAATGTTGGTGTCTGAGTCGGGATATGGGCTCTGTTTAACCCTGTGCTCTACAGTCCCTAATGAGTGGTAATAGAATCTTTTCCCGGGCTTCTTGCTCCATGAAATTGGATGAGTCCATCACATGGGGTTAGTGGTTTCTAGACAATTTTAATAGTATCACACAATAACTACTTGTCTGCCATGTCATACTATTGGTGAAATATTTTTTAAGAGTTTCTCTTTTTAGAGAGAGAGAGAGAGAGAGAGAGAGAAAGGAGGGAGGGTGGGGATGGGCAAAGGAAGAGGGAAAGAGAATCCTAAGCAGGCTCCATACCCAGAGTGGAGCCCCGACACAGGACTCGATCTCACCACCCTAAGATCATGACCTGAGCCAAAATCGAGAGTTGGACACTTAACCCACTGAGCCGCCCAGGTGCCCCTTGGTGAAATACTGAATATATTATTATTTCCCAGGGAGAAACCAGGGCTAAATTGACCCTGTCCTGCAGTCTGTAGGTTCACACTGGGGCCAAAAACAGTTTGCAAGGACACTTTTGCCGGAATCATCCTCTGAGTCTATGCTTAGGGTCACCATGACTGTCAATGGGGTGCACTTCCTAAAGACATTTCAATTCTTCTTAAAGTCCTGATTGAGTCATTCCACTGCTCAAAAATTTGGATGGCAATCCCAGCCACCATCTTGACGTACAGAAGAAAGTTGTTAATACGTAACTTCGCCCGACACATTGTCCTGGCCTGTGTTTTCAGGCCTCACTAGGGCCCCAAACCTTTTCTCCCCACATGCAGGCATGCATGCTCACACAGATGACTCTCAGGCTCACACCTTCTCCAGCCCGGTTTCACTGAGTACTCCTTCACACCTGGGCCTTTCCTCCAGTTGTTTCCCTGACCTGAAACTACCTTCTTTTCCCTTGTTTGTCTACTAACATCCTACTCACTTGCAAAGTCCACTTCAGACCTCACATTCCCCAAGGGCTTGTCTCCTATCCCTCCAAGTAGAACATGACTGCCCCTCTCACTCAAAATCCCAGGGCCTATTTCCCAGTCTCCCTTCAAATAAAGGTAATTATGACTTATCCTCATGGGCTCTTGGGAGACCAGGGTTTTGTCTTTTCTTTTCTTTCTTTTTTTTTTTTTTTTTTTTTGGTTTTGTCTTTTCAATTTGTATGTGTCCTCCAACAACATCTAGAATGATCTTTAGATAGCAGGTTCTCACTAAGTTTTTGCTAGATTCTAATGCAGTCTCCAAGTCACCTTAATGAAGGCTCCCAAACAAGCTCAAAAAAAAAAAAAAAAAAAATCTACCAAACTTCAGGAATAAGAAGCAAAGGAGAGGAGCTTGGTCCTTAGCTTTCATTTTGAACAGAGCCAGCTCATAAAGGCAGAGAAACTCTTTCTTATGTTTTTCCTGGAAGACAGAGCGTAGGCCTATGATCACTAAGTGTGCTTTGTGGTCTCCGTTTCATTGTCTACTAACTTATAAGGTTTTATTTTGTTTCTAGACTGAACAACTTTGAACTCCAGGAGTTGATAATATAGCTTACCCCAACAACAATTCTTCCACTTGGTGTCAGGTAATGGAATGACACCTCAGATAACATGGTGGCCCCAAGCAGAAGCAACACGCAATGTTAGATTGGAAGCTGCCTATGGTCAAAGTCTGTTTCACTTCTCTAAGCTGATTTTTCTTAAGAAATGTGAAGGCAGCACAAAAGAAATATGCTTCCCAACTCATGGGTCTCACTGAGAGTGATTGTCCAGTTTAACACCAGTCCTGATCCTTGTAACTTAGTCTTGACAGCAACAAATTCTTTAACAACATGATCAAAAATTTATGTCCCTTTTCCCTGGGATAAATTTCTTTTGAACTTGATGGAAATTATTGAGCTCTACATGGCAACTGGGTGAATTGTTAAGTACGTGGAACCATCTGGCTGGGGACAAATCCTTACACCTTATTAGGTGTTAGGGATTTTAGATGTGACTTAACTTTCTGGGCCTCAGTTTTAGTGTCTATAAAATGAGGACAAAGGATTATTTTGAAAGACTGTTATGATAAATTAACTGAGTCAATACATAGAAAGCGCATTGGCTAGGAACCAGGACATAGTCGGTGTTGGATTTAATGTGAACTGTTACTATTTCAAAGTGTTCTCTTCATCAAAGGGAAGAAACAGCAGAGAAGATTACTGGCTTCTATTATGGATTCCATCTCAAACTCCTTTTCCTCTGTTGTTTTTTCTTTTCAGAGTATGTTGGAAATCATAAGTCAACATGCAAGTGATGCACATATATTTAGTTTCACATACAACCTCATTGTTACTTTCTGGCGCCTTTCCAAGATATCTTACAAGTTATCAATCTCGCCAGGACAGAGTGTGTTTTCTGACCACTTCCCCTTTGCAATTAAGACTGTGACCACTCGCTTACGCACAGACTGAGACCAGCAGCCTTAACCCCAAAGGAGGTCAGAAACTCCCAGCTCTTCCCGCCGAGGGGGCTAGCTGAGAACCCGATACCGTGTGTTTTAAGGCTGTGGCTACGACTGTGACCATAGGAACTGCGAACACCCACCAACACCCTGCTTCCCCCCGCCCCACTTCCTTCACTTCGATGCCATTAGCATGGTTGCAGTGCATTTGTGAATGTTTTGAGTGGAGTTAGGTTTCTGATGTTTATTGTTGAATTGCTAAAGATTTGGAGTGAAGACAAATAAGCAGACAAACAGACAAGCATAGAAATATACAGAAAACACCCTTGGACAGACCAGCACTGTGAGCAGATGTGCTCAGGATAACTGGGGTCCATGAAGGTCTGGGTTCTCCCCAGGGCCCCCAGGAGTTGGTCAGTTGCTCTGCAAAGAAAACCTGCCCTAGACACAAGGGGCAAGGAGGGTTTATTTGCATAGGAAACCTGCCAGGCTGGCCTTGCAGATAGTAGGTCAGGGTGGTAAGGAGTTTTCCTGTTTACCATCTACCTCCATGGAAGCATTGAATGCAAGGCTGAAAGGGGCTAGGGAGGGCCATCGCCTCTCCTCTTTCCAGATAGTGTCTCCAGCTAAATCCAGGGCTTTGCCTCTCCGATTGTTCTCCGTAGCATGCAGAGTATAGAGAAGTAAGATAAACTCACAAAGACTTCTGAATGTGTGTGGGAGGGCTTGGGAGTGAGGCCGGTCGGGCTGGCAATAGAAGGTCAAGTTGCATGTGTTATCCGCAGGCTTCCCCATCTGACTTCATCATGGTGCTTCTTACACACACACTTATCCACATAAACTAAACTCCACGTGGCTAGAAGCTGTGTCTCTGCCGCTTGCCACTGTGTGCCCAACATCTACCACAATGCTTGACACATGACAGACTCTTGGTGCAGATTTGTTGAATACGGAATAAATGTCTATTAATAGGTGTAAATACATAGGAGTTCGTATGGTCTGGATTTGAAATATTCAGTCCCATTGTCTTCATATGTATACTTGTTAACATGCACAATCATGCTAGTTTTTTGTTTAGTCAATGGTTATGTTCTGTTCTTCCTTCCTTTCTCCCTCCCTCCCCTCTCTTTCTTTTTCTTTCTTTCCTTCTTGTTAAAATAGGGACGGAAGCCTTCCAAGGTTTGGAGAGAGAATATATTTGAGATCAGCCTATGAAGGCTGTGTGTGATTTCCTTGGAGAATAGACTCCAGAGGCTCTTCTATCATATTTGAAGAGGCTTATAGTTGCAAGCTTCTCCATCCAAGACAGATTATACATTCCTTCCGAGTCTCAGATTTTATCACTCCTTGGAGAGGAGCTTAAAGTTTAAAGAAACTGAAGTTACTGACTCTGGTGAGGAGGAAGTTGAATGGCACACTTTAAGATTATGAAAGGTTATGTTCTTTGAAGATGATGTTGGCTGAAGGGGTATAAATTATAGTTTAAATTATGAATCAAGAGCCTAAAATTTTACCTTTTCATCTAGTAATTCTTCTAGGAATATAGCCTAAAGCTATAACACAGAAATTAGCAAAAGTTCCACAGCCAGTAAAATTCATCGTATCATTGCCAAAACTTGGAAACAATTTTAATGTCCAGCAATGGGCAATGGCTAAGTAAATTATGGGGTACATTCATTAAAGTGGAAAGCAGGACACTTTGCTGTGGCTATTTTGATACTGTGGATATTTTATGTCCCTAAATAACAAACCAGTGAATTCATAAGTTAAAGGAAAAAAGTGATATATTTAACACACGCCTCATCCCTGGAACCCTACTTCTTCCTATCTTTGACCCTCACCCCAGGAATTTAGCACTTGACTGGATTTTAAGGATAAGATAAAGCAATCTGATGTACAAATAATTTGTAATTTAAAATCAAAGTTTAATTATTTCTTTTCAGTGTAACCAAATAGCTGTGTGTGTTAAAATAAACATGACAACTAAAAAAATAGGGCCAAACCTTTACATATGAGGATGATATTTATAAAAAATATTTATTGATGAAGAGGAATATTAGAATAATATCAAGTAAAAAAAGGATACAAATGTGCATGTATAGTGTGATCTAAGTAATATAAACATATTTATATAAATATATACAGGGATTTATGTGCTAAATTATTTACATTGATCTTCACCATATAATACTATTTTAATATATAAAATTTAATATTTATATTTTATATTTTAATATATTTTACATAGATACATATTGCTTTTGTGTCAAATTAAAATATTGTAATAAAAATATAGAAAAGTAATTAAAATTACAATGTAATGGATTGGGTTAACTATTAAAAAGAACTTTCTTGTAAATAGATTTTATTCTTTTAGTGATTAAAAGTTTATTATATTTCATTATATTGTACACCTGAAACTAATATAATACTATATGTTAATTATACTTTAATAGAAAATTAAAATGAAAGAAATAGAAAATAATAATAATAAAATAATAAAATATTACATTCCTAAGCTAAAAAGGAAATGATTATGTTTATAGGATCCTTAGAAAATCTTGAATAACCAGAATTCTATTATACAAAACTTTAGTAAGTCTATATATGTATGTATTTATTTTGTTTTTGTTTTTGTTTTTTTTCTTGTTTGTTTCAAGTTTTTATTTAAATTCTAGTCAGTTAGCATCCAGTGTAATATTGGTTTCAGGAGTAGAATTTAGTGATTCATCATTTACATATAACACTCAGTGCTCATCACAGCAAGTGCCCTCCTTAATACCCATCCCCCATCTAGCCTATCCCCCACCCACCTCCCTCCATCAACCTTCAGTTTGTTCTCTATTGTTGAGTCTGTTTCTAGTTTGCCCATCGTTTTCCTTTTTTCCACTATGTTCCCCTATGTTCATCTGTTTTGTTTCTTAAATTCCATGTATGAGTGAAATCATATGATATTTGTCTTTTTCTAACTGACTTATTTTGCTTTGCATGATAATGGCAATGATATATATACATCTATATATGTACGTTCCATTCATTAGTCGATGGACATTTGGACTTTTTCCAGAATTCAGTGACATAGATAACAAAGCTGGAAATAACCTACACTGAGTGTTTTCTTACCTTGCACTTGACTCTGATCCCTACTCTCAATTCGTGAGGCCCAGCTCTCTCAGGCTTATAGATCCAGACTAGGATAGGCCTCAAGAAAGGGCAGGAGTGGTCTGTAGTGGCCTTTAGGGCTTTCAGTATATGGCGAACTCTTTAATAATATGGCAATAATGAATAGCAAAAGGGATCACATACTTGTGATGGAAAAGAAAATAAAGACATCTTATCTTCTGAGTAAATTAAAAGTAATACCATTCATTTCATTAGTAATTTTGGTTATTTGTATGCGGTATATGGAAGAGGGTCTTTATAGGGAAGGTGTTTTATTCCCATGGATCCCAACAAAATACTATTTGGATGAAGAGCATCTGATAACTTTCTATGGCAGCTGGATTTTCCTAAGGCCAGCTTTGTGAGAATTGGCCTGTACTTTGGGAACGAACCCCTCAGAGGTTTTCTGTCCTCCCTGAGGGCAGACTAGATCCTGGAAACGGTATCTATGGCTCTAAAGACTAATTCATTCTGGACAATGGGAAAAGAAGGAACAGGAGAGAGAGAGAGAGAGAGAGAGAGAGATCAATGAATTGCTGTAACTTATTTGCTACATTTTGTAAAAGTATCTAGTGGTAGAAAAATGGCTCCAACCAGGGTGGGAAGAGTGCCCTGGTGTTTCTTCCCATTCTATGTTCAAGTTAGTAAAAGAAGATACCTGGCAAAGAGATCATACCCCTTCTAAGGAGTAAATGGCCCTACAGAGAAGGAGCTGGGAAAAGCTTGTATTAGTTTGCTAGGGCTGCCATACTAAAGTACCATAGACTAACTTAAAACACAGAAATTTTTTTTCTCACAGTTTTGGAGGCGATAAGCTCAAGATCAAGATGTTGGGAAGGTTGGTTCCTTCTGGAGGCCCAAAGGGAAGAATCTTTTCCGGGCTTCTTTCCTTGTCTTATAGATGGTGGTCTTCCTCCTGTGTCTTCACATTGTCTTCTTTTTATGTGTTTGTGTCCAAATTTCCTTTTGTAAGGACCCCACTCATATCAGACCTCATTCTAACTTAATTACCTCTGTAAAGACCCTATCTCCAAATGTAGTCACATTCTGAGATTCTGGAGGTTGGGACTTCAAAAAATATGAGTTTTGGGGGGGTACACAATTCAACCATAACAAAGCCTGTTTATTTCGGACTATGGCATCGTCTGGCATAGGTATATTCTCCAAACTTTCCTGTCTGTAGGTCTGGGGTCCCCAACTCTTTACACCAGTGAGAGAGGGTAAAGACAATCAACGAGCAAACATTGCGTACAAGACTCCTCTCTTACAGAAGGTACTGGATGAGCCATCTACTCAATCCCAGCCTAGATTGGACCTTGTTCACTTTCTAAATGGAGCAGCTGCCGAAAAAGCAAAATTTTATGGTGAATCCAAAATAGTCTGAAACTATGAAGCTGGGCAGCTTGGCTGTGTGGTGGAGCCCATTAATTATAGTGTGTCCTGATCATGTTTATTTGTCTAAACTTTTCTTGGTATTGCAGAGCTGCCCCCCCCCCCCCGGACATTAAACAACAAAAAAAGTGAGAGCCCATGGAGCTATAGTCATCTCCCCTGTGGCTCAGGTCTATGGTGGGACAGCACAAGGAGACATGCTGTGTCTCCCTGGGAGGAACTCTGCATGATGTGGACTCACCTGGGTCCCATTAGAGAGAGATTTTCCTGAGTGCAGTTGTGGGTCTCTGGGACCAGTTGCCATCTCACTTATCATTAGCCAAATGCTTTGCACCTTAAACTAATGGTTGGGAATGAGGGGCATGGGTGATAAGGCCAGAGAAACACTCACAAGTCCTCTCCTAAATGTCTTTTGTCCCTGCCCCAGACTGTGGTAAAATAGAGCAGGGACCAGCTGGTCAGCCTTGTTTGTTTAAGCTGTTGACTAATCTCTGAGTTCATGTGCTGAGCTGGTTCATGAAGTTCTTGAACTTTTATTATCCTTGGACTTTTGGCACAGTGAACATAAAATAAGAAACTGGCACTGTTTTTAAAAGAAGCCTATGAGATTGAATGAAGTGAATGTTTGACTTCAAATTAAGAAGTTCAAGGGATTCAAATAAATTTGCACAGTATTTGTTGATGGCTACCGTGCCAGGCACTGCACTAGGCTCTGGGATCGGAGTTGAAACTGAATTTTCTTCTCAGCTCTATCAAGAGCTCTACTCATTGAAGCTGCTTCTGGAATCATTGGGCAGCATTGATCCTGTTTCTTTGAAACAATGTTTTAAGTGCAAAATACTAAGAAGCAGATAGAAATCGGGAAAAAATGAGAAGTGCATATAGATCTGTACTGTCCAATATGGTAGCCACCAGCCTCAGTGACTGATGAGGAACTGAGGAAATCCAGTCTGCTAGCTGCACTATCCATATTTAAAGTGTCCCAAAGCTATATGTGCCTAGTGGCTACCATATTGCACAGCACCAGTATAGAAGATTCTGCTGATGAGAATGTTCTATAGGATGGTGCTGATGTAGATAATGAACAAATACATATGGTTTCATGTTGAATATTTTTCATTTGAAAGCATTTTTGCAAACTTCTGCATATGAACCCTGGGAAGGCCCATTAAGGTTGCTAATTTGTATCTCGGAACTGGAAACAATCTTAAAGATTACCTAGATTAATTAATCCACTTTACAAAATCTCCACCAAGCCTCTGTCTATGTTGGGCTTGAAAATGGCAACAACGGACATTTGCCTTGAAGGCAGTGGATTTTCTCAATGAATTCCCCCCTAGTTCAAAATGGTTGGTATAATTTAGTACAAGATTCTTTGCAAATATTAAGGAATTTCTATTCTTACAAATGCCTTTGCAGATGAGTCACAAAATTTCCATTAGAATCATGTATAGAAAGAGTAAATGTCAAATGCAAATGTAAATGTCAAAAATACAATGAAGCTAGGATGTCATCTGCCCACTTGTCCTGCAGTATGCTAATAATAATTTAAAAATTAAGTGTGGATGTATTAATACAGCCAGATAGATGACTTCTTTCCTGAGAGTGATCTTAAACATTTCCAAATGATTTTCTTTCTCCAAAATATTTCAACCATCGAAAAGTGAGCAAATTATCCAGATAAATAATTAAGTTTACCTTTTATAACACCCACCTCTTGAGAATTATCATCAATCATGACAGGAAAACTTTTGTAAAGTATCTCTGCTTGAGTAAGCAGGGCATACTGATGCACTCCAACCTTTTCCAAAAGTCTTGGCATTGCTAACACTATGGTACTGAGCTGGGTCA
Source organism: Canis lupus familiaris (assembly GCF_011100685.1). NCBI lineage: Eukaryota > Metazoa > Chordata > Mammalia > Carnivora > Canidae > Canis > Canis lupus. The sequence goes on along the minus strand of NC_049243.1, from coordinate 8,247,771 downwards.
TTGCACCACAGAGATGCACAGGCTGGGTGACCTTGCAGCCACCCATGGTGTGACCTTGCAGTCACTCTACTGTGTCTTCCTTCCTTGTTTGGTAATTCTTCTGACTGCTCTTGCTGAGACTCTAGCTGCAATTGGATGTTCTTTACTGGAGGGGAGATTTCATTGCTTCACTTCTATCTCTTTTCATGCACACTGGATTTATTTAAAGATAAGAATCTGAAATGACTATCCTTCTAAGATTTCTAATTATTATTAAGTAAAGTGCGCAGATGCTGACAGCAATCTGAATGGCCGATAAGTATTGCTGTGTAGTAGTCATAGTAATAACAAGGACAAAAAAGAAGAATGAAAAGAATGTAACATGCATATATTCAGCACCATCCTAAGGCTTTGTATATGATGACTCAAATTGTATTCATAACAATCCATAAGCTAGAAGACGCTTTCTTGATTTTTTAAATGACCTAAGGCATAAGAAGCATGGGTCACCCAGCCAGTTTGGTGGAAAAGCCTGTATTTAATCCCAGGGCATGTGGTCCCAGAGACTCTCTTTTTAACCATTTTGTTTTAGGACAGAGTTCTAGTTTTCACTTTGTAATAGAGCATGAATGTATGCATGTTAAACAATCACTTATTTCTATCCTCTATTTTTGCATGGGGACCTTTGACAAAAGCCATATACTGTTTTACAAGAGTCATTTTGGGGGCAGCCTGGGTGGCTCAGCGGTTTAGTGCTGCCTGCAGCCCAGAATGTGATCCTGGAGACCCAAGACCATGTCCCATGTCCTCCCTGCCTGGAACCTGCTTCTCCCTCTGCCTGTGTCTCTGCCTCTCTCTCTCTCTGTGTCTCTCATGAATAAATAAATAAAATCTTTAAAAAGTCAGTTTGGTAAAACAACATAAAATCTGTAGTCAGAATGGATATGACTGTTGTTCAAGCATTCAATACATACTACTTTCAACAGAGTCTCATTTGAGTATCTTTAGTTTTTAGTCTTTTTTTCTACCTTTCCCGAAGGCTAATAATGCCTCATTTGCATATGAGTACCTATACACCTTTATCAGGGTGGTGGCAATGATGGTATCTGCCATCCTGGTCATTTCTGAAATGTATTCACTCAGAAATATCTCAGATGTATTTTTTGCATCTGTGTTGCTGTTTCAATGTTTTAAGATTAAAAGAGCCATTTTATTCAATAACACTGATTAGGTGCCTGATGTGTGCCAGGCATTTTGCTAGATATAATAATGAATACAATAATGTCTTCAAGGCTCTTCAAGATCTGCTGGGAAGACACTCATTTATAAACAGATGAAATCCCTGAAGAAACGAAGTAATGAAGAAAGTGACAGGTTAAAGGTGAGTGAGGGATATGAGAGGAAGGGCTCTTATAAAAATCCAGGGATTTGGGAAAAGCCAGGAGGTGATATCACCTGGACTGAAACTTGATGGCTGAGCAAGAGTCAAGAAAATAAATGGAAGTGGCAGAGAGAACTTCATAGGTGCACTCAGACCTGGGGTGTGACATGGAGCGCATCCAATCTGCTCCAGCTCCAGGGTTTCTTCTCTCAGTGAAGGGTGCCTCTTTGTTGCACAAAATGAAAACCTGTAGGGCATCGTGGACTCCTCCCTCATCCTCTCCCTCCACAGCCAGTCAGCCACCACACCCAGTGCACTCCAGCTCCTAAATGGTTCTGGGGCCCATCACTTCTCTCCAGTACTTCCACCACCACCCTGGGTGTTTCTTGCCTCTCTTTGGCAATGGTCTGATAGCTGGTTCCCGGCCTCCAGGCCAGCTCTGTCCATCTCTTTCCACCACTCTCCTCCAAACTCATTCACCACATTGCAGCCAAAGCCTCTAAATTGCAAATCAGAATAGACCATATCTCTGAGAGGGGGAAAAGACTTTCAATGACTCTCCTTTGCTTTCAGAATAAAATTTAAATTTTTATCATGACTGGCAAAAGCTTGGTGTTTTAATCTCTGCTTATTTTTCCAGTCTCGTCTTTACCCATTCCTTCCTCACACTCTGATCAAACTATACCGAACTTCTTGTAGTTCCTTGAATGCATCCTGTTTTGCTTCTGGGCCTTTATATGTGTGTTTTCACTAGTTTGGGGTAACTATTACTCATCCCACAAGTCTCATCTTAAATACGGCTTCTCCAAAAAAGTCTTTCCTGAACTGCCTCGTCTGGGTTCAGAACTTCTCTTCTGTGCTCCCAGAGCACATTTTACTAATTACACTATATGGTAAGTGGCTGTTTCCTTGAGCAACAGCACGTTAAAGTGGAACCAAAATACTAGGTGGCAAAAACTCCCATGGTTCAGAGAAGATACTTGTAGAGAAGGAATCTGGAAACCAGATTATGGATATAAATAATTGAGGATGAAGTAACCAAGGACTGGTTTGTTTAGAGAATTTATGAGAAAGGTGTTGAGAGAGACCTGTTGGACAGCTTGATCTTCGTTCTGAAGTTTGAGATGACAGAGACTGAGATTTCTCCGATGTCTAAAAAGACTAAAAGTAAATGGTTGTGGCTGGAGCTGCCTGTCTAGTGGCAGGGCTAAGATGAAGCTGGACTGGGAGCAAAATATGTTTTCATTGACAACAAGGCAGAAGTGTGTACTGGGGACAAGATGTGGGCAGCCAAGGAGGAGACAGTCTGAGGATAATATTTTAAGAGATTTCATACAAAAGGGCTTCCAGCCAGAGACAGGCTGTGGCCAGAAGAAAGAAAAAGGGATATACTATTAGCTGAAGAAACTGGGGGTGTAGTTATCTAAAATAACTTAAAAATAAGTAGTTATCTATCTGACTGAAGACGTTTTGGGTGGGAATTTTTTCAAGGAAACATGAAAATGCCCCATGAAATAATTACCTCTGAATATTCACTCACCAAGCCCAAAGAATGCCAGCCCAGGTTATAATTGTGCCAGTTGAATAAAACCTTTCCCATCCTTTGCCACTCCTGCTTCCATCCTCCCCCCCTCCCCCAACACACACACAGCAGCCCCTCGAGCCCAGGGTCATTTTTCCAGACTAGTAATCCTAAACTGTGGGAGGGAAGAAGATTCAACTCTAAATGGAATCAGAATTTTTCTTATTTAACTATTTCCTTTAAATAAAGGAAATTAGCAGACTGAGTTCTCAGAACTAACGTGACCAGAGAACTGTGTATTATGTAAGTATTAACAAAGAAATTATGAAACTCGTCTGAGACTTCCAGGGAAAAGGAAAAGAAAAATACAGATTACTGAGTGGTTTTAAGTTTTTTTTTTTCTTTTTTCTTTGTCTTTTGGTTTCAGCAGTTTAATTGTGGTGTGCCTAAATGTGGATCACTTTATATATATCTTGTTTGGGATTTTCCAACTTTTTCAATCCAGGAGCTGATGTCTTTATTCAGTTTGTAAAATTCTCAACATAATCTCCTCATATGTTGTTTCTTGCCTATTCTTTCCTTTTCTTCTAGAACTCCAATTACACATATGTTAGACCATTTGATGATATACCACATATTTCTAATGACATATTGTTTTATTTTCTAATTAGTTTTCCTTTATGTGCTTGAGTTTGGAAATCTATTTAACAGCCTTTGAATTCACAGGCTTTTTTTTTTTTTTTTTTTTTAATGTCTGGTCTGCTAGTAAGCTCATCCAACAAATTCTTAATTTAAGATATCTTATTTTTATTTTCTACTATATTAATTCAATTATTTTTTAAGATTTTGTTTATTTACTCATGAGAGAAACAGAGAGAAAGGCAGAGACATAGGCAGAGAGAGAGAGGCAGGCTCCCTGTGGGAAGCCCGATACAGGACTTGATCCCCAGGTCCCAGGATCATGCCCTGAGCCAAAGGCAGAGGCTCAACCACCGAGCCAACTAGGCATCCTTCATTTGATTATTTTTAAGCCATTCCATTTATCTGCTGAAATTCTCTATTTTCTTTACACTTTACCCCACTTTCTTTATCATAATTATTATAGTTATTAAAAATCTTGCCTACTATTTCCAGTATTTGGGTCATCTCTAGGTCCACATCTATTGAATGTTCTAGCTTCCTGTCATGTCATGTAATTTTAAAAATTGCATGATAGGCATCATGTATAAAAGAGCTAATGTAGATATTAACATGCAGCCAAGTTGAAGAGGACTTCAAACAAAAATCAAGCTGGGCTGTAGTTTAATTTCAGTTCAACTCTTGTTTCAATATCTTGAAGGCTATATTTGCTTTGTGCTTATTATAAATCTTTCTCTCCAGCAATATTTTGAAAAACTCCTAACTGCCACTGTGAACTTAATGGCTTTTCAATACTAAAAACTGTCCTAATGACATCAGTGATGATTTTAATTGAATGTGATTTTGGGGTATTATATAATGAAATATGTACACACTGGGAAGATCTGTAAAATTCAGTGAATGAATATTTCCCAAATGACCATGCCTGATACTACAAAGTTATTTCTGGGGAAGAGATGCATTCAATAAAAAAGATAGACCAATGGATATGATTGTAATGGAAGAGGAAAACTTCGCTGAAGGTTTTAGATGCCATGGTGCAAATAATGGCTAAAAAATGACCACTTGTTGAGTTTTGGTATAGTAGAAAGGGAGAACACTACAATTATCAGGAAAGGCAATTAAAATATTCCTCTCTTTGGGATGCCTGGGTGGCTCAGTGGTTGAGCATCTGCCTTCAGCTCAGAGCATGATTCCGGTCTGGGGATCGAGTCCCACTGCCTACGTCTCTGCCTCTCTCTCTCTGTGTCCCTTATGAATAAAATAAATAAAATCTTTAAAAAAATAATAATTTTTTAAAAATTATTTTTATAATTATTTTTATAATTATTTTTAATTTTATAATTATTTTTATTTTTTATAATTATTTTTCATAAAATATGTTAGATATTGTCACTACAAAGAGTAAAAGGTCTCTGTTTGAATATCTAATCTGGGGGATCCCTGGGTGGCGCAGTGGTTTGGCACCTGCCTTTGGCCCAGGGCGCGATCCTGGAGACCCGGGATCGAATCCCACATCAGGCTCCTGGTGCATGGAGCCTGCTTCTCCCTCTGCCTGTGTCTCTGCCTCTCTCTCTCTCTCTCTGTGACTATCATAAATAAATAAAAATTAAAAAAAAATTTAAAAAAAAAAATGAATATCTAATCTGTAAATATTAATAGCTATAACCCACATTTAAAAATTCAGCTCTTGGAGGCACCTGAGTGGCTCAGATGGTTAAGTGTCTGACTCTTGATTTCTGATCAGGTCATGATCTCAGAGTTGTGAGACTGAGCCCTTTGTGCAGCCCTCAGTGCTGAACACTGAGCATGGAGCCTGTTTAAGATTCTCTCTCCCTCTCCCTTTGCTTCCCATCCCCCCTTCTGTATGCATTCTCTCTCTAAAAAACAAAACAAAAAAACAAAAACAAAAACAAAAACAAAAAACAAAACAAAACACTTCAGCTCTTGGGGGTCTCTGATTTTTAAGGGAATAAAAAGGTCCTGAGACTAAAATGTTTGAGAACTGCTGCTATATAATTAAGTTCTATAAACTTGATATTAAAATTTTATAGAATTAGCACCAAAAAATACATTCCTCATTATTGCACAGGCATATCATGCATGTAAGTTTGCTGTGTAAGTTTTCCTAGGCTATCAATGCATTTAGAGAGATTTAGAGAGTGACATCATTTGGGTACTTTCCTCTTCAACATGCAGTCTTCTCCCCAGTCCAGCCCTCTGTTATTAGAATACCAGAATCGTTTGCACATTTTTTTCTTTTTAATTTATTTAATTAATTAATTTTTTAAAAGATTTTATTTCTTTATTCATGAGAGACACAGAGAGAGGGGCAGAGACATAGGAGAGGGAGAAGCAAGCTCCCCATTTGGAGCCTGATGTAGGACTTGATCCTGGGACCTCAGGATCATGCCCTGAGCCGAAGGTAGAGGCTCAACCACTGAGACACCCAGGCATCCCTTATTAATTTATTTTTTTATTATGATTTTAAAATTTCAGTATAATTAACATACAGTGTTATATTAGTTTCAGGTGTACAACATAGTGATTCAACAATTCTACACATTACTCAGTGCTCATCATCCCCTTCACCTATTTCACCGGTCCTCTGCACCCACCTCCCCTCTGGGAATCACCAGTTTGTTCTCTATAGTTAAGAGTCTGAGTTTTCTTGTTTGTCTCTTTTTTATTTTATTCATTTGTTCTGTTCCTTAAATTCCACATATGAGTGAAATCATATGGTATTTGTCTTGCATATTCTTTTCTTTATTTCTTCATTCGTTTTACAAACATTCTTTATGCACTGTGTTAAGGCAGTAGGAATACAAAGATAACTTCCCTCAGGAGCTAACAGTCTAGTAAGTTAGAGAAGTATATTAAAGATTATAAAAAGGGTTTCAGAAATATGATAACATATACACATAGTGTAACAAAGAACATAGAGAAGTGGTGCCCGGCCTTTGGAAAGGTATCAAGAAAAGCTTCGTAAGGACAAGAAGCCTTAACTGTATGTTTAAAGATGAACTAGTAATCAGATGAAAGACTCAGGGAAGGTCAAATCTGGCAGTAAAGACCGAATGACCCAAGGTATAGAAGAAAGAAGTGGGAGGGTGCAAGCAATCCTGTGTTGCTGGGGCATAAGGTGAAAGGCTGGATGGTGAAAAGAGGCAATGAGGGAGATAGAACCAGAAGATGCTAAAAAGATGGTAAGGAGCTTGAGAGCCATCTGATTGGCCAGTGCAGTTTAAGGGGGCTCCACAAAGCCCTGGCAAGGCCTGAAATCTGCAAGTCTGTGGGAATGCTTTGTATGGCCAGCACATGGCTTGAAAATGGATAGGAACACTTTTCTCCAACTTGCCAGTCTTCGGCATTCTCCATGGTCTTGTGTCTCCTTTTCCTGTTTCATCAATGCCTATACATTCCCCTGCCTACTGACCATTTTACTTACACTTAGGCCATTTGTGTTGTATTGACCATTTGTGTTGTATTGACCATTTGACCACAGGTGTCTTTCACCGAGTTTTTACCAAATCTTGTTCATTAGACCCTTGATATATGAAGCACTGCACCACCCCCATCCTCCCCCGCCCCCCAAATTAGAAAATTTGAAAAATCAATGTATATCAAATCCCTTTTCCAGAGATTTACAATATACTTTTGCACATTACTGTCACTGATGAGATGTACATTAGACAAAAACCAACTGATTTTATTTCCAAGCTAATCTGACCTTGGGCCCCCTTCTTTATTTAAGTGAATGCGAAGTAACATCTAGAGAAGTCATTTGAGAATGTAATTCCAGAATGCCTGAGTCTCTGAGATTCTCTCAGGGGTTCTGCGAGGTCAGAAGTATTTCCTAATAATACTACAGCATTATTGTCCTTTTTCCTTCTCATTCTCCCAAGAGTGTGCAGTGGAGTTTTCTAGAGGTTGTATGATGTTCAGTATTATAACAGATTAAATACAGAAATGCTTATGAGGATAGATTAAGCCAGATAGTAATGAGATTTGAAAAAAAGGTAAAACAGAGTCACTTTTCTCCCTACTTAAAAAAATACAAATGGTTATTTCTATAAAACTCTACTGTGCTAACATGCTAATAGGTTAAAAAAAAATCTCAGTTTAGATTTCTAATGTGCCAAATATTCACAAATATAATTCACATGAACAAAAGCCCTTTGGGGTCCTCACTAACTCTTAGGAATAGGAAGAAGTCCTGAAACCAAAGAGTGTGTTTTTGCCTGCCCAGCAGCACAGCATCAATTCCTCGTATTTGATATCTGCACTTTAATTTTCCTTTGGGAGTTCTCTCTCCTCTCCTCTCGGCCCATAGGTTCAGATTGGGTTAACTCAATCCCCTGGCTCCAGGGAAAGGCTTTTGATGAAGGCCTGTGCACAACCATGCCCAGATCTAGAGACCTAATGCTAATTTCCCAATTACATGCACCAATAAATTGTCCCTTGACTCCAAAGAACTTTCACCTTAATACACCAGGGTACCAGGAAATGCAACTTGAGAAATGTTGATCTCATCATCATCATGTTGTTTGTAGCTGAGTATAGACATAAACTTGAATATTCAATTTTGGTTTTGGTCTTGACATCTCTTAATACCTTAGCTCACTGGGGCTTTGACTTAATTATTTTGCGGTTTTGGAAACAAAGTAACTGGTTCATTTATTGAGATAAAAATAAATATATTTATGAATTCATAGTAAGTAAGACAGACGTGTTTAATTGGAAAGATATATTAAACCAATAATTATAACAGAATCATTGTCTGCCTAAAATAGGCCCCTGGTCACTCTCTCCCGGGTACCTACTATTCAGGGATTAGTTTTAATCATTATCTTTGCCCAGGAAGTCTGTTCTGACACTCCAGAATAGTTAGGCCCCCCCATCACTAAAACAGTCTCATCATTCTTGCACTTTGGCTTTGGAATACTCATCATGGTTTTAGTTAATTATTTGATGATTTGTTTGATAGCTTCCTTTCTCACCAGACCGTAAGCTCCATGTTTATCTTGACCACTCTGTCGTTGGGATCCAGCTTAGTGCATGGTGTACGGTGGGCTTCCACAGATAATATCTGTGAATGAGTACGTGAGTGTCATGACAGGAGAAGTTAAAGGTGTTGTAGGGGCATAAGACGGAGGGAGCCCACCCAGGTCAGGGGGACAGAGGAGCACTGCTGGAGAAATGACACTGGAGTGGAAAGAGGTAGTATGAGTAGGAGAGTCATCCAGCTTGGAGGAAAGGGAGAGAAGCACACTACAGCTAAGGGGTGGATTCGAAATGCATGCAGAAGAAGAGTCTGGAGCCAGATTGTGAAGGACCATTTGGGGTTTTATCTCAAGAGCTTAGATTTCATACCAACAACACTGAGAAGCCATTAGAGGGTTGGAAGTAGGGAAATGATTTATCTTTTTGTTTTAAAAGGACATCTTGATCAGTGTGTGCAGAGAACTGTTGAGGGGATGGCAAGTCTGGAGGTAGGTGGGGCCAGTTAGGCGACAAGATTAATTAGGTAAGCGACAAGGTGGCTTGGCCTGGGATAGTGGAAGAGTGTCCTTCAATCATATTTTGATTCAACTCCTACTTGCTGTGCACCTGCTATCTGCAAGGCAACACTCTAGGAAATGGGATATAGAATAATCCAGATAAAGTTGAATCCAGATAAAGGTGAATAAGACAGATAAAGTTCTTGAACCTGTGGAGTTTATATATTGATTAAGGAATGAAACACATATTTTATTTATTTATATTGATCCAGGGGACGAATGAATTAGCAAATGAATAAGCTGGAAAGGTTCACTGTCTTCGAAAAAGCAACAAGCAGACTGAGAGTGGAGCTTCCAATCCAGCCTATGCAGAAGGAGGTGGAATCTTAGGGTACTAGGGGAACCTAAGAGCCAAGCAGTAGGAATGTCACACAAATAATTCGGTATGAATATAACATATGGTCTAATGTATAAAGCTACTGAGTCAACCATACCTGAACACGATTCAGAGATTTGGGGGACCCTCTTGTAATCTGAAGATCGTGGTGGCAAGGAATAAAAACACGTGTAAAACACCGAAAAAAAATGGAAAGGATTACAGAGGGGTCATTGTGGGTTTAGTTGTTAGTAGTATTATTTTGTGAGAGAGCACATGGGTGCAAGTGTGCCTAAGGTAGGGGGAGGGGCAGAGAGAGAGAGAGGGAGAAAATCCTAAGCAGGCTCCACACTTAGCACAGAGCCAGACACAAGGCTCAATCTCATGACCCTGAAATCATGACCTGAACCGAAATCAAGAGTCTTCCGTTTAACTGACTGAGGCACCCAGATGCCCCAAGGTTTAGTTGTTATGATGTTTTTTAAACTTCTTTGACCCTAATAAAGATTTGCAAAAGAGATGAAATATAGAATTGTTCTCCAAAAGAAGAACAAAAAGGGAAAAAGAGGAGGAAAACAACATCTTGTCCCCAAAGTTAAGAAACTTTGCCCCGGGTCTGCATATAGTAGAAGATTAATGCTCATTATTTCTATACTGGGGTTTGAAAACTGTTTTTTTTCCCTCTTTTCCCATCAAACTTGTTATACATTCACATATAAACGCTAAAAACGTTTTTTAATGTGAACAAATCATTCCATTTGTACAGATGCTTTCTTAAAGCCAACCTGGTTGCTTTTCTTCAACATGTGCTGGGGTCTAAGTGTTCACCTGGGAGCACGAGCTTCACTAACTTAGAGATGCGTCACTGGTGAGAACTCTTGCCTCCGGGAAGTGCCCACTAGAGAATGATGCAGAATGAGGACACAAAGTTTTAAAGGATCCATGGAATCAGAACATCCACAAACGTGGAATTTTTGTAGGCATCTCAATTGTCCTGCACTGACTTCTCTTACGTCCTGCTGAAGATGTATCCGAATTTGTGAGCCTGGTCCATATTTTCATTTCCTCACCAAGGGGGAACAATTCTGAATAGGGGTTTAAAAAAAAAAAAAAAAAAAAGAACAACAAACAAAACCCTGGGAAGTTTTCTTGAGCAAGGAAACGAACATTTAACTTACACTTTCAACCTCGTGTAACATTCATCTTCCTCCTTCCACAGCTGGAGGAGCTCTCCTGGGGCTCCCTACATCTCAGTGTATACCCCCTCTTATCTTTAGGACACGGAAGGAAACGAACTGCCCAGCAGTAGGAATGGCATGAATGTGATATATGGTCCCGTATAGGAAGCTACTGGATTCTATGCTCCTCTCCGTACCTTTCTTTTCCTGGGTCAGGACTGGTGCCCATAGGCTCTCTGCTCCCGCACTCAAAGCCTGCCTTAGTCAAAGCCACACTGAGGGTTGCAGACACAGGGATTTGGGACGGGGTCCTGGGTTTCTAAGGCTGCACAGAGGATTCGGAACCTCCACTTGGGACCATGATAGAGGCTGCCCCCCTCGGTGGGGAGGGGTGTCCCCCGAGGGTAATCCTTGCGGAATTTCTTTGGGGCGGTGAAGGGAGGGGGGAAGGGGGCTTCGGAGGTCGCCAGGTGCAGCTCTCCTGCGGGGGAAAGTGCAGCTCGCGGCCGCCGGGCGCCCGGGCCCCGAGGGTGGGCGAGCCCCTCTGTGCCGACCCCGGGCACCTCCGCCCGCGCACCCCCCGGCAGCCGAGCCCGGCGCCCGCCCCGCGAGCGCCGTGGGGAGGGGAGGGGAGGGGAGGGGAGGGGAGGGCGGGGGCGCGGGGAGGCCGGTCGGCGAGGGCGACGGAGTTCGAGAGCGAGGGAGGAGAGAGGAAGGAAGGGGCGCCGGCGGGGGGAGTGGAGGAGCAGCCGCGCCCGGGGCTGATTGGCTCCCGGGCCCGGCCCTCGGCCGCGGTGTATAAGAGTTGGGGTGTCCGGGCGCCCTGCCCGCCCGCCCCCGAGCAGCGCCCCGGCTCCGAGGCCCCAGGTCGAGGCCGCCCGGCCGCGCGCCGCCTTCCGAGTCGCTCGCGGGCAGAGGACGAGGCGGGCACCGCCCGCGGCCCGAGCGCCATGCGCCGCGCCAGCCGAGACTACAGCAAGTACCTGCGCGGCCCCGAGGAGGCGGGCGGCGGCCCGGGCGCCCCCCACGACGGCCCCCCGCCCGCGCCGCCCGCGCCGCCCGCGCCCCCGCCCGCCTCCCGCTCCGTGGCCGTGGCCTTCCTGGGGCTGGGGCTGGGCCAGGTGGTCTGCAGCGTCGCCCTGTTCCTCTACTTCAGGGCTCAGGTGAGTGCCCGCCTCCCCAAGGTCCCGGCTGCACGGGAGGGAACCTGAGTCCGGCTGCCCGGACCCTCGGGAGGGCTCCCCGCGGGGCTCCCCTCGGGGCTCCTCCCCCGCCCCCGGCCTCGCTGCGCGCTCAGCCCTGGGCTCGCCCGGCTGGTGGGTTTGAATTTCCCCCGCGACGCAGCATTGGCCGCTCACCTCCACCGAAAGCGCTTCCCCGGCCCAGTGCGGAGCCGGGAGCGAACTCGCGGCCACGCAGGGCCGGCCCGGAGCCCCCCGCCACCCCCCCACCCCCCACCCGCGCTGGCGGCGGGGCAGGTGCGCTCCGGGAGGGGCCGCGGGGCACGGGGGCGCGCGGGGCTCCGCCCTGCAGGAGGCCCCCCCGCAGCACGCGGCGGAGGTGCCCGGGGCGCCGGAGAGGCCCGGGGACGGGGACCCCTGCGCTCCGCTCGCCCCCCGGGGTGCAAGGACCACGGGCCTTCCCTCGCAGGTGGGCGGAGGGAGGGAGAAGCTATAGGTGTGTGTGGTCGCGGTGGAGCCCTCGGCCCCGGCGCAGCCTCGCTACAGCCCAGCAAATAACCGAACTTCTAAAAGACGAGAAGGAGGGCTGGGAACTGCAGAGAAAGATAGTAGAAAGGAAGGGGTAAATCTGTAATATTATGCTTTCTGGTGGTTTATGCTCTTGTGTTTTCTTGGAAATTGCAGTGCAGTTGGTTGGATTCATTCAAATGTTCTTGTCTGGTGCTGTGAACTCTTTCTCAGAGGAAGTGGAGGGCTGACTGTGCACTTTTTTTTTTTTTATGGGAAAAGAGAGTTGGGTTTGGACTTTATGGGTTTTCAGATTCAAAGGTGATTACTAAACCGAGTTGGATGCATCAAAACATGGCATTGCTTGCGCTGTATGGGTTTTTGACGCGTGCCAGAGTCTTAAACTTCGTTGCTTGCAATCGCAGGCCTTTTGTTAAATATTCGTTGTCTACTGTTTTGTGTTTTATAGAGCAAGTTTGATTATCTACTATAAAAAAAAAGGTCTAAATATTATGAGTGATACTTTAGGACACTCGTATTTGCATATTAATAAAAATAATCTTTACCTGTTGAGATAACTTTTTCTTAAAAAAGCAACTTTGCAACAAGGATTACTCACATCAATATGAAAGTGATGAAATGTTTTTCTTTCATCACAGTATGCTGCCGTCAAGAATGAGTGGTCCACCCATTTCCCCATCCAGTTTTCTCCCTCCCCTCCCCGCATGTAAAGTCTGTATATATTGAGTGTCTACACTGCAGATGAGACTATGAAGCGCTATGGAATGTGAATTAAGAATCACTAATTCAACATATAATGTCCACCTACTGTGTGCATCACATGGTGCCATGTAAATCATTAATTCAACATATAATGTCCACCTGCTATGTGCATCATATGGTGCCACGTAATGGAGGGACCTATAACAAAAGACTTAAAATTCTTGGCCAAACAAGAGAGCAGCATTCAGAAAAAGGACAGAAGATACAGTAGTTCTCTACTATTTATCTTTTCTAACACCTTAGGGATGTGGCATTTTTGTAGCAGTAGTAGCGAAGTGAATGTTCAGCAACGAAAGAGCAGTGGGGAATGAATGAGCTCAAGGGATGATGCCTAGCTCAGGCTGGTGGGAGCCATGGAGATGGGTGTGGCCACGTAGAAAGTGGCATGCTGGGCTCTTAGGACAGTTGTTCTGCTGTTTCACAGAAATATTAATGGTCTGGTAGGCTTGGGGGTCGGATGATCCCTTATCACAATTTAGTAGTCTTGATGTTACATGGGTAATAGTGAAGCTCTTAGCACTTTCTTCCAAAGTAAATGTGCAAACTAGTCAGCGTAGCTAGAAAATTTTCATTTGGAGATTTAATAGCATCAGATTTTATAGGTACAGTTTTCCTAAATGCCATGAAGGACAGGTTTCTCTAAGACTTACGCAGAATGTATTAACCATTACTCCTGAACCCCATTTTGTACTGCATTTTTAAAGGGGCATCTTCTTTAGGAAAGAAGTAATATAAGGAGTAATGTGTTCATAGGAAGACACCACTATCTTTGCTTGCATTTTACTGAGGATAGTATCTACCTTTTTTTATATATATAATAAATTTATTTTTTATTGGTGTTCAATTTACCAACATACAGAATAAGACCCAGTGCTCATCTCGTCACGTGCCCTCCTCAGTGCCCGTCACCCATTCACCCCCACCCCCCGCCCTCCTCCCCTTCCACCACCCCTAGTTCGTTTCCCAGAGTTAGGAGTCTTTATGTATCTACCTTTGTTACCTAAAGGAGTCCTAATCATTTAGAGATGCTTACCGAAGTAGTTACAAGTGAATGCTATGATGTCCGGAATTTATTTCAAAACAATAGGTTCATCTTATAGATGAAACGAGATTGGTCATGGCTTGATAATTGTTGAAGCTTGGTGATGGGTTTGTGGGAGTTCATTCTGCAATTCTTTCCACTTTTATGTATGCCAAAGGCCTTCTTTCAAAGTTCTACTAGCTAAGAGAATAGACTTGATTTGACCCATCACTAATGCAACATTTTTAGTCATATCAATTCTTTAGATTAGAACTTGGTACCAAGTAAGAGATTATTTTTTTTTGATTCCACTAAAGTTGTGAGTGTCAACTACTTGGGGTTTCTGAATGCATCTGAATCAGAATGAAATCATTTAGTATCAAGTGACGTGTTTACAGTTTATAGTAAGCAAATGAGAAAAAGGAGCCAGTTTTATTGATTTTGTTTAAAGGAGAGGTAGCTATGTAATTCTTCAAGAAAAAAACAAAACCAGTTAATTTAGTTTTTAATGCAGTTAGAAGAATGCTTAGAATAGTGTAAAAATTACAGTAACTTTTAAAAAATTGTTTCCCCTTCTCATGTTTGAATAGTTAAAAATGAATCAGCCTCCCAAATGTTTGCAGATTGCATGTACCCAGATTGAAAAGAAAAAAAAAAAAGTACTAGATCTAAAGTAGATTGACTTTTCCTCCACCAACCTTGCCAAAGAAAAAATAGCATGTGGTTTGTGCTATATATTTACCACATAGTATTCATACTTTGGTTTGCAAAGAAGAAGAAAAAAACCTTCCAAAAAGTTGCTTGTAGAATTTATGTGTGTGTGTTTTCTTTCTTTCTTTCTTTCTTTTTTTTTTTTTTTAAACATCCATATAACCATATTCAAAGTTTGGAGTTTAGCTACAAGATAAACTTTTTCAGAAAACCATCTCTGTTGCCCTTTTAACTTCTTCCCCCAAACCCCCAGTATACACACCAACCTCCCTGGCTGTTTGCTACCCAAACAGGAGAGCCGTCCCTGCTGCAGCTGTGATGTAGAGGTGTGCAGGCTGCCTGTTTGAAAAAAGATAAAGAAGTAGCACAAATGTCAAGCATCCTGCCTCATTTAACCCTACAAATGATTACATTTCAAAGAAGCTTTTTTGTAAAGACTTTCATAGGAACTACATCATCTGATAAACGCATTTTTAAAGTCTTTTAAATCAGATGTTCAAGGTTTATAGAATATGTGTAGACACTTCTAGCGACGATGAATTCTTGTAACTCGGTTTGCTGTGATTTTTCTGATGAGTTTCTGCGTTCCTCTGTTGAGTGGAGTAAGTTCAAGAAGGCAAGGGCTGCCTGTTTTGCTCACTTACCTCATTGGCAGCATCTAGCCCTGTGCCTGGCATGTTCAACTCACTGAAGAAGCTTTTCAAATGATTCACAACACTAGAAATTTGCAATATGGAAGTTATCTACTGAGGAGCTAAACTAAGATGAAAAAGCAGCATTTTTTCAGTCGTGCAAATTCTCTATCGGGACTCTGGCATCTGGAGAGAGGGTGTGGGATAGGAGAGTCCTTGGTTCAGCCCCTGGACTTGACCTGGGGTCTTCCCTCCATGGAGACTCCCAGAGGAGAGGCCCCCACTAGGGGCTCCCCACTGGTCTGCCCACCCCCACTCCTCAACTCCTCTCTTGTCTCCTGGTCTCCATTTTTGGGAAGGGAATGCCACAAGGCACTGGAACAAGAAAGACGTTTGATTGCAGCTTCACTAGACATTTCTAACGTATGGCCTCTAAGAGAACAAAATAAATGACTATATTGAAATTAATTTTGCCACGCTTTCATGATTTCTTTTGGGGAAACGATTGATGATTTTTATATATGTCTTAGTTCTAGAATTACCTTCCTAAACACTGGATCTCAAGTGCACATTTGAAGCCCTTCGGGAGAGAGTCAGTTGGCCCCCATCCTTAGGGATGTGCATTCAGTTGGCTGGGGGTGGCATCTGGGCATGGAGACTTTTTAACAGAGAGAGAGGGGACAAGGTCCTTGCGTTACATTTCTTTGCCTTGGCTCATTAGCCATTATTATTGTCACGAGATGTTTGTACTAACTGCCATTACTTGTGAAAAAAAATTTAAAATTGGTGTCCAAGGAAATGTCGAGACATTTGAATAGCAGAAAGTCTACATCTGCACAACTGATATTGGAAAGCATTTCTTCTTAAACTGTAATGTACATGGGGAGGACCTGGGATCTAGTTAGGTTGCAGATTCCCAGGCGGTGCACCAGGGACCTGAGAGTCCACCTTCCCTAAGGAGCTCCCAGGGAGTCTGTGAAGCCACAGGTGCTTGGACTGTCCTTTCAGTAGTGACAGCCTGGCGGGCTGCTGCTCTGTGGATGGCGCTTGGTCTGTCAGCAAGCCTGGAGCTCAACCAATTTTAGGGTCCCCAGGCATTTCCCCTGCTAACACCACACTGTTCCTGTAGATCAGCAGTTTTCTGGTGGTGAGCCAACTGAGGCCTTGGCATGATCATCTTTCTTGAGGTCTGAACCCAGTGACCCTTCATATCAGCTGCCCAGGCTTCTCTGATTTTGTGGGAAACCTATTGGCATAACTGAGCTTTTTCCAAAAAAAAAAAAAAATTGTGATCAAAAAGCTTTCCTTATATAAACACTCACATATTCTGACTTTGTACTGATTATTTTAAAGAAAATATGGAAAATAAGTATGGATCACAAATAACTTTGCTTCTTGAACAATACCTCTGCCATATGCAAGCCTGAAATAATAAAATTTGTATTAGTGGGTGCACATGTGATGAAAGGTTATCATTCATTTTGAGAATCTCAGATATGGGTAATAGAGTTTATTTCTGATGGTTGGTTAATAGACCTGCACATCTTTCTAATTACTTTTAAAAAGATAAACCAGGCACAGAGAGACCTGCTGTTAATTCACTGAGCTTATAACCTTGTATAATTGTTCCTTTCTTCATCCAGTCTGTACCTACTAATGAGCAAATGCACACGAGGTACCTTGAATTTTTGGAAGAAGAGGACAATAAATTAGACAATTGTTATTAAAACAATTGATAGCTAATTATCTTTACCCTTTACTTGGCAGTCGAAACTGCTACAAGGGCTTGTCACAGCCCCAGAAGGAAGGGACAGATGATTTCAAGAAAAGAGTAATACTTAAAGAAATGTTTATGCAGACGATCAGCTGACAACTCAGTGGGGATATTTTGGGTGAGACAGTCCCTTCCATTATAGGAATTTTAGCATCTCCCCTCCATGTATCCATACAGCCTGCTCACCACATGCAGTCCTCTTCACGCCATGTGACACTATCACCCCCTGGCAGACGTACCACTCCAGGTTAAGAAACACTGATAAGGATTTCAACAAAAAGGGAAATTATGCTTCTGGCTTTAGGGTTTTTTTTTGGGGGGGGGGCCCTAGGAAATGGATTTCTCCCTCCTTTCTTTGGCTGGTTAAAATACACATTGATTAAGGAAAAAAGCCAAACATGGTGGTTAAAGATGGTGTTAATTTCACCTGGTTTTTGTAGGTTTCATGCTTTGAATATCCAAGTGAGCTCCATCATCCCATCTAGCATGCTGGGTATGACTGAAAGACAAAAAGTTTTCTCTACCTGCACCGATCACAAGCGATTTTTGCTTGGCGTTCCTCCCCTCTATGAGGACTTACACCTTGGCAGGCGACTTTGATAATTTCCCCCACGATTCACACGTGTATGCTTGTGTTGTGAATCATAGCTACTCATAAAAATGAATTAGAAGTCAATGTTTCAACAACTTGAGGGTAATTGTGCTAACTACTAATTGTTGGAGATATAAAGACTCGTGAAAGAATGAATTTTTTGCCTTATGTCAGTCACACTTTATTAAATAGCAGAATGATCAATGATAATTACTCTACACCTTGACTTTTTTTTTCCCCTCAGATGGATCCTAATAGAATATCAGAAGATGACACTCACTGCATTAATAGAATTTTCAAACTCCATGAAAATGCAGATTTGCAAGACACAACTCTGGAGAATCAAGACACAAAATTAATACCTGATTCGTGTAAGAGCATTAAGCAGGCCTTCCGAGCCGCTGTACAAAAGGTGAGCCCACATGAGGATATTAAGTCAAGGGCCCGCATTGACCCTGCTAATACTGAAAATTAATACTGGCTAAGTGCAGTTGACTTTGTTCTTTTTCATTTTAATAATTTGTAAAAAGAGCTAGAGAATTTTTTTTTAAGAGATTGGCAAAATTCTTTTGAAGTTAGTAGTGGCTTATTAGGATGACCAGAGACGTTCATGCACATATTCTTCGCTTTCTTTTCTTTTCTTTTTTTGTTTAAGAAGAGACACTTAAATTCATACATTGAAGGAGGACAAAGATAGTTTGTGGTAGTCAGCGGGTCAGTTTGCTAGTATGAATCCCCTGCCCTAGAAACCATTCCCTCAGTTTCTAAGACTCACTGCTATTTCTATTTCCTTTACGTTTGGTTTTGTAATGGTGGGATCTCCTATTCCACAACTGTTGATCCAGGACTTGGTTAAGAATAACTGTGACTGGGGCACTTGGACGGCTCAGTCCGTTAAGCATCTGCCTTCAGCTCAGGTCATGATCCCAGGGTCCTGGGATCGAGCCCCATCCCATGTCTGGCTCCCTGCTCAACTGGGAGCCTGCTTCTCCCTCTCCCTCTGTTCCTCCCTCTGTTCATGTGCTCATTCTTTTTCATAAATAAATAAAATCTTTTTTTTTTTTTAAAGAATAATTGTAACTGATTCATTGTTGACATCCGTGGTGAGGAGGTAAGCAAGCAGAGCATGAAAGTGATGTGGTGGGCAAGGTGGGAGCTCTGTGTCCATTTTTCTCATTTTCCAGATCTGGGTGAAAAGGAAGGAGATGGGGTCAGGGGAGACCAGTGACTTCTCTTACACCAACAACTCTAAGTGAGAAACACTGCATTTAATAACTGTGTGTTCTACTTTCCTGAATAAAATCACTTGAGAATTCTGCAGTCGTGGGATTAATTTACTTACTGATTCCACCGAAAACTGGGTCGAATCCAGCAGCTCTGGTGCATGACTGCTTGCACACATTGCATACTAGCTTGCACATCTGTGTGGGCTCTTGCATGTACCCATTTATCCCAACCTCTAATTTGCAACTCCTTGGGCTATCTCTGATCATCTTAGAGTAAATCCTAAAGTTGCCAAACTCCTTAAATCTAAATTGAATTTTAATTTAGTCTATTTTTTAAAAAAAAATCTACATATAGTAATAGTATTTTTAAAAAAAGACAGTATGTGTCGGAGGGGTGGAGGTAGGGAGATGAAGCTGTTTTGTATAACCCATAAAGTTGATTTTTGCTGTATTTTGTCAAATCTACGATACCACCAGTTTTCAACTTACATCATTATTTCATGCATCACAAAGAAACAAATGTTGACACAAATATTAAACGTGATCACCATAGAATCTCTGCATCTTAATTTCAGAGTTACTAAAATGTAAGAAAAATGCGTCATAGAATCAATGAAGTACATATTGCTCTAATATCTGTAAGAGCATACTGGTTATAAATATTACATTTTGTTATTACTTTGTGTACAGGTCCTTAGCTTTATGCAGTGGATACATATTTTAAAGTATGTAGGCTTAAATTTGATCTTTTTATCTTATATCATAATTTTTGAGCAATGGAAATAGCAATTATGCCAGTCTATTCTTTTTTATTGTTTGGTTTTATGTTTCATTTTTGTTGGTCTGCTTTTTTATTGCCTCTCCCTAATGTTGAGTAATCTGTCTATAAACAATGATTTGCATGTACTAGAGATAATCTATTAGTTGGAAACTGATCTCGTAATTAAGGTAATTCTGGTTAGGTAAATGATTGTCTCTTAACTTTCTGTGTGAATTGACCCATATTGTACCTCCTTACAATGAAGAGATAAGCTTTTAATTTCACAGGCGTAACCTGTTCTTAAAAATTACTCTTCGAGCTTTTTTTCTGGAAGAATATGATCAGCCAAGATAATTTTGAAAATAAAAAATACTAAGAAGAACAGATACCATTAGCATTTTTTAGGAGAATGCAAAAGTGGTTCATCTTAATAGGTCAAGAGAGAAAAACATTGGCATCTCATAGATACTAAGAAGTGATGGACAAAAATTCGTATTTATTTCTGTTGTTTAAAATCCATTAGATCCTAGAAAAAAATCCATTAGAAAACAGAACCAGATGGATTCTTGATGTTTTTCTAAAATACTTCAATCTGAAAGTTAGCTAATGATGAAAAATAGAAACATTCTCTTAAAGCCAGGGATACAACGAAGATGCCTGGTGTGCCCACATTATTTAACATTGTTCAGAATATACTAGCTAATGTAATTATACGAGAGGATAAAATATGAAAACATACGTATATATACATACACAGATATGGAGAGGGCAAATTTGCATGTGCTATGAGTGTATACTTGGGAAAATTCAAAAGAGTTAGAAGGCTGCAAGCAAAATAAACCAGTTGGTAAAAATTAATAAGTAATAATCACTAGCTGTCAAACAAGAATTAGAAATTCTTTGAAATTAGAATTTCAAACAAGAATTAGAAAACGCAAATGAAAGATTCCATTCATATGTTTTAAACAGCCCTAAAAATAAACTTAACAAAGCACGGACAAAGCTTATGGAGAAAAAAACTACAAAACTCTACAAAGGCATTTGCAAGGTAAAGACTTAACTATGCAAAGTCCTGATCCGTGCGAGACCAGACACCTTAAAGCAGACTTTATTGAATGTGTGTGTGTGTGTGTGTATGTATGTCTTTAGTATAATATAACATTATTTTAAATAAGTGGGTATAGTTTGAATTATTCAAAAATGGTACTGGGAGGATTTGTTTACTTTTTTTTTTAATTAATTAATTTATTTATGATAGAGATAGACACAGAGAGAGAGAGGCAGAGACACAGGAGGAGGGAGAAGCAGGCTCCATGCCGGGAGCCCGATGTGGGAATCCATCCAGGGACTCCAGGATCACGCCCTGGGCCAAAGGCAAGCGCTAAACCGCTGAGCCACCCAGGGATCCCTGTTTACTATTTTTAAGAAGTGATAGCCTTACCTCATGTCCTAAGTGGAAACGAATCCCAGCTGAAGAGAGTATTGGTGGCCAGTCACTGCTCCCTGCCAGTCCCACACCTTCTGTTGCCTCAGTGGACTTTTCTGCCCCTACCTGCCTGTTCATTGTTCCATTTCCTCTGAGCTTTCAGTGGCTGTCTAGATAGTATGACAAACCAGTGTGTACTTAAAATCAGCAACAATGGCAGAATTTTCATTCTTTTAGGGGCATGTTGCAGACTTGGTGCCTCGTTCCAAATAAGTAACACTCCTTATAAGAGATTCGGTACCTGGCAAGCCAAAGGAGGATGATTTGTGGGCAGACAAGAAACCATCAACTCTTCTTATTAAGGCACACAGTTTTAATTATATTTACAGATTAGGATGACTCACGGAATGAGGAGAACTTTATTTTGTTAATAGCACATTTTTTTGTTATGGGGCCACAAGATTTTACCCATTATTCATGGTTAATAACATCACACACAGGCAATCCTTTGTAAAGAGTAAGGAGCTGTCATAATACATACCAATGTGTGTTC
The DNA here is from genome assembly GCF_011100685.1 of Canis lupus familiaris. NCBI lineage: Eukaryota > Metazoa > Chordata > Mammalia > Carnivora > Canidae > Canis > Canis lupus. The sequence goes on along the minus strand of NC_049243.1, from coordinate 8,226,029 downwards.
AGACGTAGAAGATGCCATTTCTTCCTCCAGACAAGAACCAGACAAGAAGTTCTTTAAGAAGGAGACGAGCGTTATCCATACCTTTTCATTAGAATCAAGCCATGTTTATTAAGCACACGTACCGTGCTAGGCACCTTGCCATAACTTCTCCTGTACCCAAGGACTTATTCTTCTCTTACTGTCGCCAAATAGTGATTTGCCAGCTGTGTTATCCTTTGATGAGAATTATTGGTTAATATGACATTCTCTACATCTTGCCAAAATAATTAGATTTCTCATTTCTCTTGCCAGTGCTGAAAATAGAATGGGTGTATCAGGCATTTGTAAGTAGGTTTGTATCTTAGTCTTAATTCTAATATAGATATTGAGTGAACCCGTAAAAGAAAATTACATGTGAGGTTTCAATCATTATTGAAAGATCAAACCCATCCAGTGGTAACAAATGCTAGACATAAGCACAATATTACATTATATGTGTGCAAAAAGTGGTGTTTACCCAGCCCGTCTTTGGTCAGACAAGTAATGCTGTTTTCCCCCTTTTTTGTTTGTGGCTGGGCTTTCTTGGCTTTTTTTCCCCTTTAGCACAGAACTCTGAAAGCCTCTTAGTGATCCAGCCCTACCAACCACAATTTACAAAGTCTATCATAACAGTCTATGACAATAAAGAAAACACTAGTACAAATATGGTGTCCAATTTATAAAGAAATTCTTGTTTCCAGCTTTGGCAGCCTCTCTGGCCTCTGCTAGCCCGAGGAGTGGAGTGGTGAGCTCAGGCCTGGGCAGGGGAACTTGGCCCTTAGATCTCTCGGCCAGTCTCAGTAGAAAACCATGTATTTATGCACTAAATATACGTTCTGAGCACTCAAGGCTGTGACTCGGCATGATTTTAGTATGCTCAGTTGTTGATTTCACATTGAATATCCGTTTGTGAAAAACTTCACTGAAACCTACTATGAAAAATATTTAAAAGAGTGATATGGAAGAGAGAGATTAATGGGGATGTTCAGTGAATTCAAGAAGACACCCCCCCCACCCCAGGATGTGGGAAGGCAGCATGGAGATTTACATGTACATGGATTTTTTTAATATTGGCTTTTAAAATGCTTTTTGTGACTATTCTATAATGTTCTTAATATAAGGGAATGTTTTATTTAATACTTAAGTTAATACATATGTATGTTTGGTAGCAATAAAACTTTTTCCCCTGAAAGAGTTGTACGATCAGAAGTGTTTAGCAGTCTCAGAATGAATCTGGAAACTCCCGTCAGGATGAGGTCTTGCTCACACTTGAATATGTCACACATAATGTAGTCTTAAGAATGAAAGAAAAGAACAAATAAATGATTGATGACTTATGGAACTCTGTGAACTAATATTTTTAACTAAACATGGGTCCTCGACCGACTCCTAAAACCAGAGTGTTAGTAGCCTGGTTCTCATTTATCTGATATCTTAACCAACGTTATATTTGATCATTATTAATATTATAGCCGGAGGGAGTAAGGCCTGGGTACAGATACAGAAGTACAGATAATCTTTGTTGAAAGTTATCTCCATCCAGACTTCTCCCTTTAGGCATGTTTTCCTTGAGTCTCTGCAATTTCACTGCAGATATGAAAAGCCAAAGATGATAATGACTACCAATAACTATCTTCTGTTGGCATATTCGTGACTAACCATTTCCTGAAGTCAGGAAGCCTCTGAGCCTCCAAAGGCTTACTGGAAAATAGGGAGTAAAACCAGAGCCATCATTATTGAACAATTAATTTGTACCTGGAATTCTTATTTTATTCTTTGAGATCAGTACATATTTGGTCTCCTCTCCTACAGGATTCAGAGCATAAATAAAAACTATCTCCTCATATTAAGAATGCTATACCCAAAGATTTTCAATATTTTGATCCGTAAGGAAATATTCACTATTATTTGGCAGTCTATGCTGCTGTAACAAAGAGAACCATCATTCATGAACTAAGTAAGACAGAGGTTTTTATTTTTTTATTTTATTTTTTTCCTCTTATGCAATAATCTAGGGTTGAGCAGTCCAGGATTAGCAGGGAGACTCCTCCATCCTCAACTGGAACCTTCCAGACCTTCTGTTGATTCAAGTTGGCTTTTCCATTTGTTACCATTTCCAGACAGAGGGAAGGGAGAGAAAAGGCCAAGAGTGGTAGCTGGGAGCTGAGATACCATTGCTTCTATTTTTTTTTCTATTTTTATTTTTATTTTTTATTGGAGTTTGATTTGCCAACATATAGTGTAACACCCAGGGCTCATCCTGTCAAGTGCTACCCTCAGTGCCTGTCACCCAGTCACCCCATCCCCCCGTCCACCCCCCCTTCCACTACCCCTTGTTCATTTCCCAGAGTTAGGAGTCTCTCACATTGATACCATTGCTTCTAGTAGTATCTTGTTGGCTGGAACTTACACATAAGACCACACCTGGCTGCAAGGGAGGCTGCACAATATTATTTCTAGCTGAGGAGCCATTTGCACCAAGGCTTGAGGAAGGGAATTGCCCATAACTCACCAGGAAGAGGACGGGCTGCATTCTAGGGACAGTGACCAGTCTCTAATACTCACTAAACCCTATTTAGGCAGGAAAGTAGGCTCACCATATGAGCAGAGTTTACTCCATGAATACATGTCTATGAAAAATTTGAATGACTAAGATTTTAGTTTCTAAAAGTTAAAGGATTTTAGGATTATTTGGATTCCACGAGAGAAAGAAATTTAAAAGTGGATTTAACAGAATGCATCTTACTAAAGAGCTTTCAGAGATTTGTTTAGGCATATACATCTCCACATCTGTGATCTTTGAATGAACTTTGATTGTCACCTGCACAGTTTTTAGTAGGTTTTTTGGATTCAAGAATATTAATTTAAAGCCAAAAAATTTATCAGATTAAGTGGTTGTGTTCTCCAATAGACAGCTGATCCTTTAGAATTCTGATGTCAGTTATTACAAGAAGACTACTCCCATTTTTAAAACTAAAGTACATAAAAAATCAACTAAAATTTGAGTAGATATTAACTGCTTATGAAATTGTAATCATTAGAGTTGTTACATAGCCATTATTTCTCACTAGCTTTTTAGTTAAATGTGCACGTAACAAAAGGGGAAAAAATAAACCCCATTCATTATCACTTTGCCTTTGTATATGAGCATGTGTTCCAAGAAAGTTTCTTGTAAACCCACAAGGGAACTTAGGGTTTGGGGGCACTAGCGTTCCCAAATCAAGATGTTAGTCATGTAGTGGTTTTCCAATGGGATTTCATCTGCGCCATAACAGTTTTGGGAACTGCAATTCAATCAACCCCAATCATATGTAGCATTTATGAAAGCTGTCTTTATGGGAAAGCTGAAGTAAGACCCACAGAATTTTCCTACAAAACCAAGGCCATCCACTGCCTTTTGCCTAACAATCGGCCATTGGCTATGATGTGCTCTATCTCAGGGACACCTAGAGCAAAAGTTAGGAGGGTTTGTAAGAGGGAAATAACAGTGAGTGGCATCATGAAAGATGGTCTGATCAATGTGCTAGAAGTATCCCAGGATGGATGAAAATATATTTTTAGATTGATTTTCTTAAAGAAACAGAGGTAAGGAAAAGACATGCCTAGAAGAGAGCGTCTAATTATATGGCTTGAGATCTTGACTTACAATTTTAGAAGTGAATGAAATCCAGGGTCCTTGGCTGGAAGGGAAGGGGGCAAAGGATAGATTGGATTGCTTCCACACAAAGTGGCTCTTCCTAGGGGAAATAGAAAGAATTATGCTCCCTAGAACAGTGTTTCCAAGCCCTGCTTGGCCTTAAGAATCACTTTGGGGCCTTGCTTAAGAAATAAAAGGCTCCCAGATTGGTCACAAAGATTTGGTAGCTCAGGAGTAGACATTGCAATTTCAGAAATCTTCTCTAAGATGGGCTGTCTTTAAAGAAAGGCTTCAGGGTGGGAACAGAGATAGCACCTGGGACCAAGGAGGCGTTCTAAACATTCTAAGAAGATGTGAGAGCCCTTTGGTGAATTTAAGTGACTATATGTGAGAAGTGGGAGCAAGCCTGTGGTATGGAAATGTGGGTTTTGAAAGTTGCAGAGAGCAGTGGTGCAGCTAAGATGATTAGGCAGATGTTTGTTTGAACCTTTTGAAATTCAGGGTCTGAGAGAGTTCTGTTCTCCCATAGCTTCCTCATCATGGGGGTGCTGCCCTGACCTCCAATCTTTGCCCTTCAAAGACACTAGGTAGTATTAGCAGTGATGGTGGAGGTAAATACGATAATGATAAGTATATATTGGGGTGCTTACATTCATCAGAAAGTTTTGGTGAACTCAGAACCTCTTCCTCCGAGTGTCTATACCTGCGTCTTATCTGATGGAACCCTTTCACGGTTAAAGACCATCATCTCCCTCACCCCACCCAGAAGCCAGAAGATGGTTTCACACTCTCCGTCACTAACTCTTCACCTTGCCCCCATACTATGGATTCAAAGCCTTCCACTACTTCTCTCTACCTAGTGCCTACTGTTGTCACCTTAATGAAGGTGTCACCATTATCGTTTCTTGCCCAAGTCACTGCAGGTGGCCACCCCATGTGTGGTCTCACTGCTACTGGTTCCTCCGCTCCACAGCTGAGTGGCTTCTAAAATGTAAATCTGAACACGTCTCTTACTTTCCTGCTTAAATAATTGTTCGGTGGACCCCTGTAACCCACAGTAAAGTCTGAACTGCTGAACGCACAACACAGACTCTTTTGTGCTCTGGAAACCCTCATTCTAACCCCGGCCTCTCCAGGTTCATTACCTTGTACACTATCCCATCACCCCTCCCAGCTTGTGCTCAGTGGCCCTAGCACAGTAAAATGTTAGAAGTTCCCTGACCTGGCTGTGCTCTTCCCCCCTCTGCTTCCTTGCTGGGATCCAAAGCAGAGTGAGGGCAATGATGATATCCCTCCTGGAAACACAGCACCCTCAGCACTCCCTGGGAGTCCTGACCCCCCAGAAGCCATCAGTAAACTTTGTGGAATGGATGGATGGGTGAATGAAAGACGGGCATTTGTGTGTGGTCCTTTAGGTTATTCTAGGCCTTTCCTGCACAGTCGGGTCTCAACTGTCTTTCAAAATTCAGCTCAGGCATTACTTCTCAAAGGAGGCCCCCACTGATGCCTGCCTGCCCCCCTCTGGGTTGGAAGCTTCTCTCATGCATGCCCAGAGCTTCTTTATTCACCCCTGTCATTCAGTGCATCCATTGCAGGAGCCTGGGGTGGGTCTGTCTCCTTCAAATGTGGGCTTTCCAGGACAGAGACTGCATGATGTTTAGTTACTCTCCTCAGCGACAGGCACATAGTAGGTGCTCAGCGAAAGTTTGAAGAACCCGTTTCATGAGTGAGTGAGTGAGCTCTGCTCATCCCTGCTCTTGGTGTCATGGGATGGCCACTTGTTTGATGTTGCCAGAGCTAGCCACATTATGCGTGCTCAGAAAGATTCACAAAGGGCTGGAAGTCACTCCCAAGGGTGATTCTTGCCCTGCTTCTTAGAGGGGGCAGTTTCTGTCTTTGGAGCATGAACATGTTAAAAGGATCTTGAAGCTGGAGGACCCTGGCTGGCCACCCTACCCCTTCCTCCCTGGCCTCATTTGTCCACAGAGGTTGGCCTAGTGCCTCTGATCCTCTTGGAGTGGTATTCCTAGCCGTCCGATACTTTGGGGAGGGTCTGTGAGGGTATAAGCCTTCTTCGGAGGCACAAGGCTCTGTGAATGTCAAAGCTCTGCCAGTGTAAGGTGGCGTTATTGTTTCAAGTGGCAGCAGAAAGCAGAGACCGTGTGGATAGCACAGCTAGCCCAAGAGGCCAGGCTGCAGTTACTCTGTAAAGCTCTTAGATTAAACTTCGTAAATGGGTACTATAGTGCAAGACGTTTTGAGATTGGTCTCTTTATGAAGACAAATATTGCTGTCATAAGGCTACTTTATGAAAACTCTAGGGGACCCTTAACTGTGGCAGAAGGTTCCTCATTTAAACCATGAAGGTTAAACAATAAAAACTAATTTTCTATTCCCAGCGTAGCCAGCACACTGCCAGGAAAGCATCACTCTGTTTTAGGAAAACAAGGGCACGCTCTTCTTCAGCCCTTGAGTGGGGAGGCTACATTTTCTGTTTGTGAAGACATGTCTTTTCCAATCAGCAGACTTGGGAGACTTTTGGGAGAAAGGACCCCCCCCCCCCCACACACACACACATGAGTGTGCTTGGGTGGGAAGAGGAAGAGACCAATGTACAGCTTGGTGAAGTTCTTCAACTGAGAAATTTCCAAAAGTAGTCATGGGATGCTGGTGGCTGATTGAGTTAGGGGGCAAACAAATTAGATGTTTAAGAGGTGGGATGCCCTAGCCACTGGCCTGCCTCCCCTGCCGCTAGCTGGACCATTGGACCCTGCCCTTCTCCCTTGCCCCAGGTGGGGATGATCAGAAGCTTCCCTTCACCCTTGCCATGCTCCTCTCCTGGCCTGGTACCCTAGAGGACTCTGCTTCAGGACACCTGGGCTGGGAAGCACAGGCCCTGCTCTACCCTTCAAAACCTGTAGGTAGGTGATAGAGTGCTCAATGGACCCCACTCTTAAATTTCTTTCCCTGAGGCTATTTTGAACTATTACCTAACAGTTCATAAGGAACTATGGCGTCCCCATCTTCATCCAAGTGCATATAAAGTTCCCCCCATATCCTGTGGATTAGGAGGTTAGTATGAGCTTTAGGGGAGTGAGGAAAGCAAGACGCTGAGACACCTATATTAATTCTGTCTGTTTAATTGCTCCACAACACCTGGGCCTTCTTCCTGTGGGTGGGCATTCTTTCTGTGCCTTGTAAACCAAGAATACCAGGAAAGTAAAACTTTTACAAAAAAAGACAAGGTGCTGATAAGATGGTAAGACTTCTGAGAGCGCTTGGAGACAAAGTTGGTATGAACCAGAGGGCGGGATACTGGCAGTGAGGGCTGACTCTAAGTAGCTCTGTGTGGCTGGCACCTGTGGTGTCCCACAGTGACCTCGGCGGTGGGGTTTGAGAGCTCAGGGGAGGAAGAGCAAAAGAGCCTGAAGCAGTAACCAGGACATCTTGCAGGGCCTTATGAGCCCAGGTAAAGAAATGTGGGCTTGCTCCTGAAGTCTGTGGGCAGCTCCTGGAGGATTTGGAGAGAAGAAGCATGCTCCTCTGTGTGCTTTAGGATGCTCCAGCAGCCATGGATCTGTTTGAGGACAGCAGGAGACTGGGAGAGGAGGCAGGAGGCTATTACCTTAATCCCAATGAGAAATGATGAACTCTTGAAGGAAGGCAGTTGTACTTGGTGGAGAGGAAGGGGATGGATCTCTGAGCTGTTTACGTGGTGGATGTCTGCAGGACTTCTCTGCAGGAATAGGAAACTGGCTATTCATTTTCAGAAACAACCCATGTGTGGCATTCATGTGCTAACTCGGCTGATAAATACACTATTCTTGTAACTTGGTTGGAGAAGAATTACATGAAGGGTATCATTAAGATGTTAAAATGAATGCATTACATATGTTAACAAGTGTATGAACCCGGTATTATATCTGGCAAACGGGGTGTTAAATCCTTGTTCTACCAGCCAGATGTCCCTGCAGCTGCTACTGGTACTGCAGAGGGAGGCAGCCACCTGAGACCCCAGCTATGAGCTGGTGCCAGTGGTTTCTGAAGCATCTGGCTGTACAAATTGCTTCTTCTGTGCTCTGACTGACAGGCACTACGTGGATCACACAATTCACATCACAATGCACAGGTGGGATTTTCAGTCTGATAACCCCAACCTCCAGCAACTTGACCTTTTCAGGAAATTTCTATAGCTAGGCATGTCCTCCATAGGAGCTTAAATCGACTTCTATCATTTCGTAAGATAACAAAGCACTGCGATCAAGCAAATAAGACCATTTTAATAAACCTTCACTCTTGAATTGGAATGCTATCAAAGTCCTGTTTGGGGCAGTTGTCCAACTGAATTTGCAAAAGCAGGCTTACCATTTGCCTGCTTAAATGTTTAAATTACCTGGAGCAAAATTTTCACAACTACCCAAAGGAACTGAAAATACTTATAGGTGTTTGTATTTATTCTTATGGAGTACAATCTCTCCCAAGCGGCTTTGATTTATCAAGATTGAGCCAGTTCTGAGATGTCTCTCACCTCCCTACTTTTGGTGAAAGACCAAAATATTTCAAATATTTGGTGAAATGTTTTAGGAAATATTTTAGACGATATTTGAAAGAGCCCGTGCCAACAGACTGAAGACCCCAGTTTGCTCTCTTCAAATTGACCCTACCACACTCTGGGTATTGTGCTTCTTGGGATGTTGCATTTGGGAGAAGCCAAAAAGAAGCAATCCTGGAGACCACAGTTACACAATCACATCGATCTTTTGTGTGCTTTCTTTCCTGGAGGAGAAATTGTGAAATCACATTTTTCTATGCATGAAATACAAGTCAAAATTATTTAAAAAAAAAAAAAGAAGAATTGGTTGTTTTCTTGTCTTTTTAGATGTACTCTGACAGCAAAGATGAAAGGTTAGTGCAGTCCAAATAGGAAACTACCACAATGAGAAGATGAAAAAATGTGAAATGTCCTCATCCCTATTGTTTTTAGACTTTGGAGAGGGGGTGACAGCAGTTTCAAACTGGTAAGGCCTGGCTGGGGCATCGTAGGCTTGTCAATGGGGACAGCGTCCGCTAGGTGGCAGTACGTCCGAGGGTTTCTTGCATCCTGGATTTGGCAGCAATTTCTTTGGCTGCCTCCCAGTCCTTCGCTTTTCCTTTTTGTTTGGAAGGGTTAAAGGAAGCTATCATAATTGAGGCCCATAATTATGCATAAAAATGCATAATTTTGCTGAAAAGCCCACGTGTTACAGTGTGGCCATAAAATAAATTCATTCATTCATCTGAGTTTTCTTAGTCACTTACAGGTAATGATCCCAGTTGTCATGGGTAGTTTATGGAAACCAGGGGGGCAATTCTTCTTGTCCTTTGCACGTAACAGATGCTAAGCCTGCTGTATTCTGAGGAAGCAGATCACTACTGGTCCTCCTGTGGAGCAGACATTGGGTTGTCTTCTGTGGCTCTTGGTGGAGAGGTGAGGGGAAATTGCAGGGAAGACTGTGCCGGCCTTCCTCACCTTGAAAACTGTCCCTGGCTCGTGCCAAAGGCTGTTTGCTGCGAGGCATGTCAAAGGCCTATCACCTTTGGTGCGAGGCACCTATCCTTTATGATAGTGTAGACCACATATGCACTGGATGGTTATCCAGAGAGTTAAATTCTTTTTTCTTTAACTTACAGCTGGATTTACAATAAGATAAACACATAATATTCTAAGAAAGATCTCTTTCATCTGAATAATTTGTTCAGAGGAAAGGAGTTGGGATATTCTTTGTAGTGTTTTCCCCAGATTAGATGATCAGATCGTTTTGAATTCAAGGAAACCAGAAGCAATGTCTGAAGGATAAGATTTGGGAATAAAGAACTGTAAATTTTAAGACACTCTAATTAGCGTGACAGATGTAGAGGACTAGAGTGGATGAAAATAAATGTAAATGCACAGCTTAGAAAATAAATGGAATTGTCAGTTGGGGTGAAGTTTCAGTACTCCTTTTGAAGGGTTTCCTATCAGCTTGAAAATTAAAAATATTAGGGAGGGGGGGCATTCAAGACAGATCCGTGCTTGGTATATACATACAAAGTACCCAATCTTTGAGAAAAATGACATAACAGAGTAGCTCCTGCTGTGTGGAGTGGACTCGACAGTCATGTTTGGAGGTGGGTGCAGGCCACCCTCACACCCAAGGTCTGCAGGCCATAGTTTGGGCGATTCACCAACCAAGCCCTGAACATGGCTCAGCTAATTCTGAGCCAGTTGTTTTCTGAAGACCCTGGGAGTTCTGAGACCATTTATCCTGATGTCAAGGCTCCTTTTTGTCCGATTTTCCGGGCAACCTGCAGGTACTCGGCCGCTAGACCCCAGTGAAGAAAAGCCTCCTTTCAGACTTAGGTTCTCCAGTTGGAGCTTTATAAATTAGACTGATGAAGATTAATAAAAGAAAAGCTTACACATTTATCGAATATAAGTTCCCATGAAATGAAGACCAGAAGAAACTGTTACCTAACTGGCTTTTATACTAGGTTTGTGGGAAAATGTGATAGGACAAAAGGATCTGAGGTCAGGGCATGAAACAGGAAATCTTAACAAGGCCTGTTCCTTCCTGTTATTCCTGGTGTCCTTACATCTCAGAGATAAAGATGCTCCCTCCTTTCTATCAGGTAGGAGGAAAGCACCTCTCACAGAGGGTCCTATGATCTGCTTCAGAGGAGATGGACCAGGTCAGAGGGTCCTTCCTGCACCTGCCATGTCTCAGATTCCTTCAGCTTAAAATATTGAATATGCCAAGGCCTTGTATTTTGGGGTAGCATGTTCTGAACTCCATGATGGACCATTGAGACTCTTCTGTGAGCTTTCAGGCATGTACTTGAGGACTACCTCTTGCAAAGGGAGAAGGGTATACAGCTCTGAAAGAGGAGCCAGAGGCAGAGGTTCAAGTCCCTGCTTTACCAGGAGAGTCCTTATTTTCTCAGGCTCCATTTCCCAGTCTCAAAAATGAGGTTAGTGATAGCTACCCAGCCTCTGATTCTAACAAGAATCAATATGACAATACAAGGGAAAATCCTTCGTTAGCTACACATACTTTAATTTTCAGTATGAATATATGAGATAGATGGAGGTTGTGAGAATAGAATAAATCTATGGCCAAATAGAGACATGACCAAACAACCATTCTTGGGAGCACTCAATTAGTAATAATGTTTGTCAATGCCTGCCTCATATTAGAATCACCTGGAGAGATTCTTTAAAAAAAATACCAAGTGGATATCAGACTAATTACATTAGACTGGCTGGAGCTGGGGCCTGCGTACCCTGGATGTAGTCCTAGAAGAATGTTCTATTTATGGTTGACATCAATACACATAAATAACACTGAGCTTGGAGTCAAAAGTTGGGAGTGAGGTAGGGATACAAGAATAGTTCATGAGAATACATTTTTTTGTAGCCTTGGGTTATAGACACATCCTGTACACCCCTTTCACATGGAAACTTCCCTATAGGGTTTCTGAGAGGAATTGAAATTTTGGGGGGTGCCTAAGAACAGGTATACCATGAAAGCAGCATTACATGATGGGTCTCTAGCTAGAGTTCTAATCCATCCTGGGTGAGGACACATTAGGGTTTTTTGTTTTGTTTTGTTTTTTTGATATTTAGGTGGGCTTTCTTTCTTTCCTTTTTTCCTTTTTTATTTTTTTTTTATTTTAGAAGTCACTGAAAGTGCTTCGGGGTGCTGATTATTGAATTTTCTCGTAATGAAAAGTTCTGTGATAGCTCTGACCTAGAAGCCACTGATTAAGTGGGCAGGAGAAGTTTATTCCCAGGTAGGAAAGAACAAACCTTCCCTGCCCATTTAATCAGTGACTTGAGTCTGCTTGCTTCGTTTGCCTGGGTCTCAACCTTCAAAAAAAATTTTAGATCTGCCCATCTCTGAAATCTTTTGGGATGTCAAAGGGATTGCTGTTCTCAAATTGAGGCCCGAGGCCAGCAGCTCTAGCTCACCTGATGGAAATGCAAATTCTCAGGCCCTACCCAAGATCTACTGGGTCAGAAACTGTGTTTCAGCGTGCCCTCTGGGAGATGGTGATGCATGCTCAAGTCTGAGAACTACCGAGCTAGCACATAAACTCTTCTCTTGTTTTTCTCAGTAAAAGGTGTGTTTTTCTTCATAGAAAAGCACAAAGCAGACATTGGTTGTCATATGCCACGCTTAGCTTTGCTTCCTGTCCCCCTCTCCCCTCTCCCCTCTGAGGAGTAGTCAGATTAGGAGAGGGAAAATGAAGGGTAGCTTTAAATTTCTGAATTACTGTGTCATCAAGGATTCTATTCCAATCTTTTAAGAGGTAGTAGTCAGGTGAAGAAATATTGCATATATTAGTGTATAAAGATATGCACTATGTATAAAGACATATTATATTGTAAGTGTATAAATATATATACAATGCATAAGTATATCTCTATTATAAATGCATATATATAATGAATAAAGGTGCCGTGTGTGTGTGTGTGTGTATAAAGCTATGAAAATATGCACGTGTATAAGATACACACAATGTATGGTGATACAATGTGTGTATATAAATCTCTATTCTAAATACAGGAGAGGCTAACCCAGGAAATTCCAGAAATCTGAGTACTATCGGGAATCCAGAGACCTAGGGGATTGGAGGTCAGCAGGGGAGAAAAATCTTGGCGGGGAGGGAAGAATAAGGCCTGCTAAGGAGCAGTGCACTGCACGATGCAGAGGGGGCTGCTACAGTTTGCCCAGAATTTCCCACATGCAGTGCTCCCAGATTCTGCGGTGCGGTACCCTGGGCCAAGGCCAAAGCAGAGATAGCCCTGGTGGAGTCCAAGGCTTCTTTGTGAAAGTCAGTCACACTGTGACTTCTTTATGTAACAGAAAACAGTTATACTATCTCCTACAAGGGTCTTTAAACGTAGAATAGATTCTTTTCTCTCCTGGGAGCCCTGAAGGCAGAGAGAAAAATCAATGTTATCTCTAGAATTCCAAATGTTAATAGTTGAAGTTGTGTTAGCCTCTCTCTCTCTCTCTCATCATCATCATCATCATCTATCATCATCTATCAATCATCTATCATCATCTATCATCTATCATCTATCGTCTATTATCATCATCTTCTATCATCTGTCATCTATCAATCATCATCTATCATCTATCTATCTATCTATCTATCTATCTATCTATCTATCTATCTATCATCTATCTCAAATCCCTTCTCTCTAGACACTCAAAGAACTTAAGTTTATGACTTAACCTTTTAAACAACACAGGATGGGGCCAGGGGAGTGGGGGAAATGGGTAGCATGGACAGTCAATCCCAGTAATAGAGAAATTAGGAATCTCTCCAAGAGTGTTTCTAGTATCTAGGTATTTGAATTACCAGACACTCTGCTAAGTGCCTACGTGCATTACCTCATTTAACCTTATGATAGAGGTACTATTAATATCTTTTAGTACAGGTTGATAAAGGATTTGAACTGAAGTTAAACTTGATGTTTCACCCACTCCATCTTAGTATTTAATGATAGCTAAGGTCTTGATTCCGATGGGCCTGCAGTTATTTACCTACTGGATCCTTTATTCTCAGCTCTCAAATTGAGATATGCAATTACCTGTGCTCTTTACGTACTTGTGTTCTTTGTTTTTCAGCTTTGAATTTCTTTTTTTTTCTTTTTTAAGATTTTATATATTTATTTGAGAGAGAGAGAGTGGGAGCAGGGGGTAGAGGAGAGGAGCACAGGAAGAGGGAGAAGCAGCCTCCCCACTGAGCAGGGAGCCCAATGCCGGACTCAATCTCAGGATCCTGGAATCATGACCTAAGCCGAAGGCAGATGCTTAACTGACTGAGCCACCCAGGCTCCCCATTCTGGTTTGAGTTTCTAAACCTCTATTTGTGACGTATTTTAACTTAATTATTGATACTCTAAAAGTTCTTAGACTTCCATATAGTACTTTAAATACACTGTTTTTTTTTTTTTTATTAAAAAATTGACCATTGGGAGCTAGGCATTACTCGCTTTCCTATGGGTTGAACTTTAGTGCAGTAACAGGAATTCACTAATGAAATAAACATAAAAAGAGCCTCCCTAAAGATTCGAGAGGGTCATATATTTTGTGGTAATTATTATTTTCCTAGTTAACTTCATCTTCATTTGTATATCTGCTACAAATTCTTAATTATGTTTAATTATTCCAGGTTTTATAATTTACATTGTCTCTTATTTCCTCTTATCGTCCAAAGTATTTTGTTAGATGGTATGTGTGTGGTCTACTTTTTTAAGCATATCAACATAATTCTTTGGGATGAACTTCTCTTTTAAAAAAAAAAGATTTATTTATTTATTGTAGAGAGACAGAAAGCACAAGAGTGGGAGGAGGGGCAGAGGGAAGGAATCTCAAGCAGACTTCCCATTGAGCATGGAACCTGACGAAGGGCTTCTCATCACCCTGAGACCATGACCTGAGCCAAAAACCAAGAGTTGGACACTCAACCAACCGAGCCACCAGGTGCCCCTGGTTGAACTTCTCTTAGATAGCTACCTAGAACACCAATGAATTTCACTACCTATGTATGTCTGGCCTATTTTGAAGGAAAGAAGATTAATTTATCATATGTCCAACAGTCCTAAACTCTTATGGCTTGACTGGAAGAGTAAATATATAAATAAGATTTTTGTCTTTTTATTTCAGGAATTACAACATATTGTTAGATCACAACACATCAGAGCAGAAAAAGGTAAGCCTGGACCTGCATGAATATGTGAAATCATACAGGGTCCATACTCTTTGGGCTAACAGGGTTTTTCTCATCTCCAGCTATGATGGAAGGTTCATGGTTGGAAATGGCCAGGAGGGGCAAGACTCATACTCAACCTTTTGCTCATCTCACTATCAATGCCACTGACATCCCATCTGGTAAGTTCCATTTACATCCAGCCTGAAAAAAGATTTCAAGAGTCCTTTACCAGTCCATCTGAATACTCAATACTATTATTAGCCGGTTGCTAACATTTTGAGAGCCCTTAACTTCTAGAGCAGAAGAAAGATCATTTGGTGTTCAGTTGATAATCTATATTATGGAAACAGTTATTCTTTTTTTTTTTGGTATATGAAAATTTATTGTCATGTTTTCACCACCAAAACTTACGATCTTGGTCTTTCCTTCCTTGGTCTTTTCCTCCTCTCTTTGTACAAGGCCAAAAGAGAGAGAACGCTTCACGAATTTGCGTGTCATCCTTGCACAGTGGCCATGCTAATCTTCTCCATATTGTTCCAATTTTAGTATATGTGCTGCCGAAGTGAGCATGGAAACAGTTATTCTCAGCTCTGTCAGAATGGGCGTCATCACTCTTCATTTTCAGATCATCAGAATGGGTGTTTATTTTTAATGACTGCCAGTTGAGGTTGCATAAGTGGGGAGGACAGTCTCTTGTTATGTTCATCTGTATTTACCCAAACTAAAGTTGGTACATTCCCACTGCCAACCTATGAAGTGCATGGATTTAACTTCTCCAGAGTTCTAGGCAGAGGCTTAATAGAGTTATGTTTAAGAGGCAGTCACCCTCTAGAAAAGGAGACCTACTCCTTCTCCAAGGGCTTATTACTTTCTCTGGATAAGAATTTAGCTCAATGCACTGGAGAGCTGATTATCTTTTAGTAATGAGGAAACCCAGAGCTCTGTGCCACATCTAACCAATGCCCCAGCTATTCCACCCTGTAATCCCCACTGGTCACCCTACCTTGGGATAGATGAACATCAAAAAGGTTAAAAGAAGGGATGCCTGGGTGGCTCAGCGGTTGAGCCTCTGCCTTTGGCTCAGGCCATGATCCCAGATTCCTGGGTTTCAAGCCCCACATCGGGCTCCTTGCATGGAGCCTGCTTCTCCCTCTGCCTGTGTCTCTGCCTCTTTCTCTCTCTGTGTTGCTCATGAATAAATAACTGAATAAAATCTTTTTTAAAAAAGGTTAAAAGAACATTATAATAGAGTGTCAGTTGACATTATTGTCATTGCATTTGTTCAACATAAACTATGTATCAGGCATTTCATTATATTCATTACCTCTACTCCTTACCACAACCCTGCAAGTAAGTGATTATCATTCAGATTCGCAGACAAGGAAACTGAGGTCCACATAGCTTATCTGCTCAAGGTCACAGTGGTAGTAGTATTAGAAGCTGAGTTCCACTCTAGAATCACTCTAGTTGATTCCCATGTCCATGGTTTTTACACTATGGGCCATCATATTAGCACCCTATTAGTACCCTGTGGCCTGTTGGCTTTGTCAGAAGAAAATAAATTCAGAGTTCTTATGTTCTTATTTTCCCATAAGAAGTAGATTAATGTGGTTTTAATAGCAGGGGCTCGTGGTCTGACTGCCTGGGTATGAAGCGCCACTGTACTAAGTATTGTCTGTATGATCTCTTGCAAATTATTGGAATGATTTGTCAGTTTTTTTATGGGGATGAAGATCATATCTATCTCACGAGGTGGCCATGGAGATTTAACAAGGCAATGTCAGAGCATGCTCATATGGAAGCTGGCATATAGTAAGCACCCTGTGAATGCAACTTGTTACTATTATTTGAGTTTTATTAAATAATTATACATGTTCCATTTTGTTCTAAAAATAATTTTTTTAATTTATTTTTTATTGGTGTTCAATTTACTAACATACAGAATAACCCCCAGTGCCCGTCACCCATTCACTCCCACCCCCCGCCCTCCTCCCCTTCTACCACCCCTAGTTCATTTCCCAGAGTTAGCAGTCTTTACGTTCTGTCTCCCTTTCTGATATTTCCCACACATTTCTTCTCCCTTCCCTTATATTCCCTTTCACTAAAAATAATTTAAGGCTGGTTTTTCTTGGAGTTAAAAACAAACAAACAACAAAAACAACAACAAAAAAAAAACCAACCAAACAAACAAACCAAGTTTTAGTAAATTTTGCAGCCACTATCATAGCATGGGTCACAGATATTTCCTGACTGCAGACATAGAAACTGAGAAATCAATGCTTTGGTGTGTAGCACATTTTCCTGAACTATCTATCCTGTCCCAGATATCTGCTTTATGAACAAATTTTCTCTCTGCTCATGTGTATGTGTGCCTTACATTGAAGCTACACTAATTTTCTGAGTGAAAACTATTTTGCATATTAGCAAATGCAATCAAATTAATACTGATATATCAGCTGTTTGTGCTGTGAATGCACTCTGCATTTATCTTTTCAGTTCATTTTAAATGGCATATGATAAATATTACATTACACTGTGTGCCAAAGTCTGTTTGGCAATACCAAGCGTGTTTTAGTTATAAAGCTCTCTCTTCAGGCACCTAGCATCAAACCATTGCCAAAAAGCAAGGCAAAACTCCTAGTTATTTTCTGACAGCTATTGAGTTTGTGACTGAGTGAAATGAAGTAGTGTATACTTCTGTTTAAGAAAATAGCATTTGCTCCTCTGGCTAAGCCAACAACTCCTTGAGTCCATTTATCTCCCAGTTTTGGCCAGTACTAGGATTCTTCAGAGGGAGATGGCTTTAGTTTTGCATGTTCATTATTGGCTTCTGTTTTATATTTATTTACATATAAGGAAAAAATCAGAATTTGCCTTCTATTGACTGATAGCGTATGGATTTGCAAAGCTTCTTGAATAATATGCATGGGGAAGTGTTTTGTGAGGCTAGACTAAGTGGCTTTCTTAAGGTAGTGGCTCAGGCTAAATATTTGGAGACAGCCTCTTCCCTAGCACCTAGTGGAGACACCCCAGAAGGGATGAGGGGTTTGGGGTAAAAGGTCATCAGCATGCTTTGTTAGTCATGGAAACCCGGGCTTGCCATGTGAGGTCCCTCAACTTGATCACAGGGTATTATTTCTCTTTGTGTCTCCCACTTTTCTCTATTTTTGAGACCTCCCTTTTTTTTTTTTTACAATGATAGCTTTCCTCCTTTTCTCCTCTACATGCTGTGTGTGTTCCATTCTTTGTTCCAACAGTTCCCCTCACTAACAATACTCTCTTCCTTTTCTCAGCCCATCCATATTTGATTGAAGCCTTCCCTGTCCTCTGGCTCCAGTGTCCCCTCATTGGGCTGAGTGCTCCTGATTGCCATTAATTTCTGCAGCATTCACTTGGCAGTTGCTTGGCTGAAATTCAGCTAAGTGCTGTGTGACATACAGCAATGAAATATTGTATTTTCCATTTTATAAGCTTATTTCTTATTTTCTCCCCTATTACTGCTAAGTGCCTTGAAGCTATACTGCTTGATAAAATTCTTAATTATGGGCAGAGTGAATCCAAATAGAAAACCTCACACAGATATTTATTGAATGATTGATCAACCAAATGAATCCATGAATGGATGAGTTTAATGAATAAAAATAGAGATATGTTTAGTAGTGAATATGGACACTCCTTCCAATTGACTAGCTAACAGTGGGGGTGATATGTGGTCAAGGTTCTTGTCTTTTCTCCCCTCTCTGTATCATATTCCTTTCTTCCCTCTCCAGGCTGTATCTACGAGCCCTTGGACTAATACTAACTCATCCATTCCACTGAGAGTAGACTTTACCTTAGTCATTCTCTTTCTCTCTGTTAAGAGTCATCATAGGACATAAACTATAAGACAAGACATTAATTGAGAGAAGAACTAAATATAAGAGTAGGGTAAGAACAGAGAAACATGGAATAATTTTAGATGGGAAACATCTTGAATTTTGTTTGCTCTGTCAATGGGTTAGGTGACTGTTTATTATCAGCCTGGAGGATTTACTTTTCTCGTGTTTGTGGGGCTGTGATGAACAGTCTTGTAGTCTCATCCTGAATCACTTGGGACCATGGGTTGATATTTACATTTGGAATGATATTTACATTTGGGGTGATATTTATGCTCTGGATGCTTCAATCTGGGATAATCTGGGGTAGAACCTCCAACGAAAAAGAAAGAAGTGTGCAAAAGTGGGTCCTGGAGGCCTCAGTGCCTGTAATGGCTTCTCAGGCTCGCTTTAGCACTCTCCTATGGAGTTCAGGAAATATACTGTCCTTGGACAGGAATTGGAACCATTGGAATCAAGCAAAGTCTGGAAGTTCTCTTCCTATACTTGTCTGTTGCTTTTCTGTATCAACTGCCTTTGGCTTATTCTCTGTCTTCAACCTTAAATGATCTTCCTGATTCTGTTGTCTGAATCCTGTACCTATTTTAAGTTCTCAGGCTCAGTAACAATTCAACAAAGTCATTCTTGATTCTTTTGTAAAGAACTAAGCTCTCTTCCTTTGAATTCCCACAGCAATTATCTACACCTTTGCTCTCAGGGTTCATGCCTTGCTTCTTAACTGAGGACATACCATACCTATTGGTTGTGTACTATAGGCTCCTTGAGGGAAGGAAAACTGAGTTTTTATCTTTGTCCTCTCTCAGGCTCCTAGTAGGGAGCTCTAGGGACATCTTCATGTATTTCTGCCCTTTTAGAAAATAACTTCTGAAAAAGTACTCTCCCTTTGGAACAATAACGGTTATGCTATGTTTTTCTCCAACCTTATGGAATCATGAAGATGTCCTTATTGAAGGGGTGCATTTTAAATCATGTACTTTTTCACTCCTCAGGTTCCCACAAAGTGAGTCTGTCCTCCTGGTACCATGACCGAGGTTGGGCCAAGATCTCCAACATGACTTTCAGCAATGGGAAACTAATAGTTAACCAAGATGGCTTTTATTTCCTGTACGCCAACATTTGCTTTAGACATCATGAAACTTCAGGAGACCTCGCCACAGAGTATCTTCAGCTGATGGTGTATGTCACTAAAACCAGCATCAAAATCCCGAGTTCTCATACACTGATGAAAGGAGGTAGCACCAAATACTGGTCAGGGAATTCTGAATTCCATTTTTATTCCATAAACGTTGGAGGATTTTTTAAGCTACGATCTGGTGAGGAAATAAGCATCGAGGTATCCAACCCATCACTACTGGACCCAGATCAAGATGCAACATACTTTGGGGCTTTTAAGGTTCTAGATATAGATTGAGTCCCATTTTATGGAGTGTTATTCTGTATTTCCGAGGATGTATGGAAAATTTTTTTAAACAAGGCAAGAAAGATGTATATAGATGTGAGACTACTAAGGGGTATGACCCACAATGATACAAGAAGACTCTTTCCATGCTTTTGACTCTGTAGCGAGCATGTGTATTTACAGCCCATGGGAGAGGTTGGAGTAAACTGTGTTACAGTCTAAAGGCTTTCTTACATAATGGCTTTTAAATTTTGTAATGAATTCCTAAAATTATACCAGATTAGAGCAATTATGGTTGCCTTTATATGAAACTGTATTTGACTATGGGAAGGGTTAATTCTCTGGATCTAGCCTGTGGTTATGTGCCACAGCTTAAGTGGAGAGGGTGTCACCTAATGCCAATGGATGATCATCAGAAGGGTTAAGTTCCTTTGAATTGTTACATCATGCCGGAACCTGCAAATAAATACTTTTTCTAATGAGGAGAGAAAATATATGTATTTTTATATAATATCTAAAGTTATATTTCAGATGTAATGTTTTCTGTGCAAAGTATTGTAAATTATATTTGTGCCATAGTATTTGATTCAAAATATTTAAAAATGTCTTGCTGTTGACATATTTAATGTTTTAAATGTACAGACATATTTAACTGGTGCACTTTGTAAATCCCCTGGGGTAAACTTGCAGCTAAGGGAAAAAAATGTTGTTTGCTAATATCAACTGTATTATACTTCTTTACTCTTTTAACTTAATAGATTTTTCAGACTTGTCAAGTCTGTGCAAAAAAAGTAAAATGGCTGCCTTGAATAATAAGCAGGATGTTGGCCACCAGGTGCCTTTCAAATTTAGAAGCTAATTGACTTTAGAAAGCTGACATTGCCAAAAAGTATACATAATGGGCTACTGGAATCTGTCAAGAGTATTTATATAATTATTGAACAGGTGTTTTTTCTACAAGTGCTGCAAATTGTAAATTTTGTGGGTTTTTTTATGGAAAAGTTATCAGTGGCTTATCAGCAAAAAAATCCAATTTTTAATATAGTAGATGATATTTTATACTGTACAGTAAAAACATTGCCTTTGAATGTTAATTTTTTTGGTACAAAAATAAATTTATAAGAAGACCTGCCTTTGTGATGTTGTGCTTTTCTTTCATGTCTGTCTTACTCTGTGACCCCATTCTCTCCAATATGCTATTTTGGCTTTTATCTTTCCAAAGGTTAGCGGGAGAAATGCAGATTTAATTAAAAATTAGGGACAGATTCAATTAAATTAATGAACCTCAGAATTTGAAAAATAATTTACAAGGGATATGCATGCCAGATAGAAAATAGAGGCTTCTTCACTTAAAAGAGAAAAGTTTATGTTATGCTTTTGTCACGAGAAAAAAAAAATAGTGTTGTGCATGAGTTCATAATGCCCTGCAGAACAACTGACTTGGAGGAGCCCTTGAACATTTTATAGCTTACTATGGTGAGGAAGCATTAGCAATGGACTAGATGCTTGACTTCATGGAAATTTCTGTGGGGGAGCTGTCCCAACCCATGCTGGTTACTCATGTGAGAGAGATAGAAGAAAACAAGCAACTTGGGAAGGCACAGGAAGCCGTAATTTAAGGCACTTGACATTCGTGGATAAATGTTTCTTGATGGTTGTGAAGAATAGAAGGAGAAGAGAAATAGCAGATGTTAAAGAAGAAATTGTATATTTTAAGCAGCAAAGCTATGATTGTAGGACTCAATCACTGCCCAAAATACACCTATTGTTTTAAACCTACCCGTAAATCTGAGGTAGATTGGCACAAAATATGATTGCATATTCCAATTGCTGAGCCTTGGTTGGAGGAAAAATGAATTTTGATAGGCAATCAGAATTTCTCCACTCTCCGTTGACACAAAATCTTGTTATATAAAGAACCTTATTAGCTGCCCTGGCTCCTATAAGGTGATTGTCATTTCCACGGGTGAATGACATTCATTCATTTGTTCCACGTTATTTACTGAGCACCAACTATGTACTAGACACTGTACCAGGCACTGGGGATCCTATGGCATCCTTTCTGACCTTAAAGAGTTTCCATCCTAATAGGGAGGAGCCTCCTAAGAGTGTAGTAGGGGAGCTCCAGGGTATGTAGAGTGTGCTGTGGCATCAGCGAGAGGGCCATTGAACCCAACATTAGGAATCCGAGAAGGTCTAGAAATTAAATTGGGCTGAATACAAGGTGGGCTGAAAGGCTTCAAAAGTAGATTTAGAGTAGAATATCCATTAATATTTTTTTTAAAGATTTTATTTATTTATTCATGAGAGACAGAGAGAAAGAGGCAGACACACAGGCAGAGAGAGAAGCAGGCTCCATGCAGGGAGCCCGATGTGGGACCCGATCCCGGGACTCCAGGACCACACCCTGGGCCGAAGGCAGATGCTTAACTAAACTTGCAATCTCTCAAAGATGAGCTAAAATCCAAAGTCTAGGGATGGCAAGAATCTAGGATCTCATGAGACAGTACATGGTAGCCCCATCCAGACCGGGAACTAACATGGTGGATGGTCTGCAATGCTAAGGGAGACCCTCTGCAGAAAACCTTGAAAATCCAACCTGACTGTAATGTGATTTTGCATATGTTAACAACCTGGCAGGTCAGGGATTTTTAGAGCTTTGCTGGAATGAATCTATGACTTCATGAAATGTTGGTATGAACTGGCCTGTGCCTCAAAGGAGTCAACTGTAACAAGAGGATGTGCCAAGGGTATGGACGCATGAAAAAGCTTTTTCCACTGTTCTAGTGATGCTCAAGGATTTCCAGGATCTGAGGAGGAGGATCTAAAATGCAGGATTCAATACCTGACTTTCCCATTCACACACTACTTTTACTCCTGCTTTTTCTTCTCACTCACTCCCTTTCTCCCTTCCACTCTTCTTATGTGTTTTAATCTTTTTCTTTTTTCTTTTCTCCACACCCCCAATCCCTGGCCCTTGCCTCAGAGGACCATCTCATTTCTCTGGTGGCCTCTGAGGAAGAAGGAGGCTGCTGCATCTGATTGAGATGGAACCAGATCCTATCAACACTCAGCAACAACAAAGTAAATGTGCTGAATGACAAGATCATGTCAGGAAACCAACACATACTAGTTGCTCTGGCAAATGGAATTGTCGGCTCATTGTAAACTTCCCATTTCCATCTTCGTCCCCACACATGCCAAATCTGAAGGAAGGAAAGCATACAAAATCTGAAGTCCTCTGTCTTCGTGAGTCAGCTTTTACAAATATACCAGATTCACGCACGCTTGCATCTTTTCTAAACATTGCATGTGCAGTAATTCCTGTTCAGTGGAGTTGGTTTCCTCCATTTCCTTCTGCTTCCTTTTGTCTCATTCGTTTCATCAGGCCATCATAGAAAAGTACCCAAGAAGATGACCTGTTTCTCCAGTGACTCCAGTGGATATCTGAACACCTCGTATTTTGTCCTGTCTCTCAGTGTCTACTTGTTGATTTGGCTAGGGACAGTGGCATGGGGTCTCATGTTACATTTTGGGGACACAGCTCTGACTCAGCTTGCATTTGCACATTTAGCCTGTGGAGCCATTCAGGGCACGTCAAGCATGTGCTAGCTTCACTTTTGGCTTTGTTAATCGATTCTCTAGCTTCTTTGCTATGAAATTGAAATATGTTTCCCAGAAGCTGCATTTATAAATGCTAATTAGTTATTGATTCACATTATTATGATTTAGGCTTGTGTCACTTTTTACAATAAAAAATTTGTACACAGTAAGTATTAGATTTTAGCTATAAAACAGAAATCTATCCTTTTGATTAGTAACACTTTTATGATACCTCTACTCTTCTACTCTTGTAATTGAAAATTTCTATTTCCTAATCATTTTCCCTCACCTCCCCTCTCCTTTGCTGACTGATCCTCTTTTCAGGAGTTTGTCATTACCACATCTTGGCCAGTACTCCAGCTATTTGCAGTGACAATCTCTTTGGTGTATCAGATGTGGACCAGTTGTAACATTCATATTGCTACTGGCTTTCAATGTTTATAGAGAAATCCTGTAGAATCTTCTTTTCTGAAAATTCAAAGAGGTATCTCTTCCTTTTGGCAAAGGAATGAGCTAGTAGCTACTTCATTAGTAACACCCAGAACTAAGAACCTGGGGATCAGGGCTTGCTTCAGAAACAGTTACTTCTCCTAAAAATGTAATAAATATTTTAAAGTTTCTTATGAGGTTCCCTTATGAACATACCTAAAGTCATGGTATATTGTCATCTTGGGCAAAACACATTTTCCCCCTTTTTCTATGGATTCTGCACAAGCTTTATTTTCTCAAAGGCCTGATCTCAATAATCTTACGTTTGTGGAGGGCACCTGAGTGGCTCAGTTGATTAAGCATAGCATCCAACTCTTGATCTCAGCTCAGGTCTTGATCTCAGGGTTGTAAGTTCAAGCTCCACATTAGGCTCCACTTAAAAAAAAATTCTTATGTTGGTAGAATGAAAACTTCTCATGAAATGTGCACATCTTTCAAAAGATAGATTACAAGTTTGAGTGTCAGCTAGATCCAGGATTGGAGTCTGAGCTCTGCTGCCTGGTAACCTTGGGCAGGTGGTCACCATTTGCATTTTGGTTTCCTGCCTTGTAAAGCAGGAGTCAAGCTACCTGCATTGACAGTTTGTAAGGACTGGCACACGGAGGGGCTCAACAAATCAGGGCCACCATTATTATCTTCTCATCCCATTTGCTAGACCCTTGACCCCCAGAGTAAAGCACGTATTTTATCTTTTTTCTATAGCTGCCATGGATGGCCATATTGAGCAAGGCACTGAGCTACGCACTAAAAGGGACACTAGGATAGATATTACATTAATTTTCTGGGGCTGCAACACGTAGCAATTACACAAATTGAATGGCTTTAAACAATAGAAATTTGTTCTCTAAAAGTTCCGGAGGCTGGATATCTGAAATCAAGGTAAGGCCATACTCTCCCTGAAGATTTTAGGAAAGAAACTTTCCCTAGGATTTTGACAGGTTCAGCAGTCTTGTCCCTGGACTTGTAGTTGCATTTCTCCAATCTCTGCTTCTATCATCATATGGACCTTCTTCCCCGTGTGCCTGTGTGTCTCCAAATCATCCTCTCTTCATAAGAACAACAGTCATTGGATTTATACCCTAATATAGTATGACCTCATCTTACCTTGATTACATTTGCAAATACTCCATTTCCATATAAGATCACATTCACAGGTTCTGGGTGGACATGAATTTTTAGGCGAAACTATTCAACCCAGTACAGTTATCAAGGGACATAGAGTTCAAGAATGAAATAATATCTGCAAATCAAACTATAATTAAACTAGAGTAAATTAATGCCATAACAGAAGCATGAGCAATGATGCTGGTAAATGTATCTAACACAGTGAGGGTTTGTTTCATTGAATATGAATGAAATCATATTGGATTCAATTAAGTATGATGTGTTTCTGTTCGCTGCTGATTTTCATGAGACTATGTTGGGATTAGAACAGGCTGCTAGGTTATTCTGTATGTTAGTAAATTGAACACCAATAAAAAAAAGAACAGGCTGCTATGTGCCCTCTTACACCTCCCCTCCCTGTGACACCTCTCCCTCTCTGCTCCCAGCCCTGCACCAGGGCATCTTGGTTCTGCTAAGGGCCACGACACAATTTGCATTTGCTTCTTCCTTCCAATGGGAAATGTGGTTTTGCTCAAGGATTAGGAGTTAAAAGGAATATGGAACCATATGGAGAAAATGTTACTTTCCCAAAGATTCAGAGCTCAGAGGGAGGCAGCCCAGCTTCATGTAGATTTTCTTGGAGAGGCATGCAGGGTTGGTGTTTAGCAAAGTACTTTGCCTGCAGACCAGGGGGTTGCGGACAGTCACATGGGTGATGGCAGGAAGGACAAGGGGGTGAGAGATCAGAACCATACCTGTGACCCTGAATTCTTTGTTAAAGTGACCAGAATCCTTATGAGTTTGCTTTTATTTCTGATGGAGGGGCAGCATTTGCCCAAACACTGAGATGCAGAAGAAGCAGGAATATAGGAAGCAATGAGGCCTCAGCCATGACCTCAGGGTAAAGGTGCTGGTACTTTGAGGTGGGGTCCTTAAACCTTCTCTGGGCAGGGAGGCCTGCACTGAGGACACAGAGGTCAGGCTTAAAGTAATATATTATTAATAAAAAACAGAGTCAGACCTATAAAGGCAGAGAACAAACTGATGGTTGCCAGAGGGGAGGGGGATGGGACATGAGCTAAATGAATGAAGAGGAGTAGGAGACATAGGCTTGCAGCTACAGAATGAATAATTTACTAGAATAAAAGGCACAGCATAGGGAATATGGTAAATGATACTGTAATAGTGCTGTATGGTGACAGGTGGGAGCTACACTGCGGTGAGCGTAGCAGAACTGTATAGACTTGTCAAAGCACCATCTCGTACACCTGAAACTAATATAACATTGTGACATTGTGTGTCAACTTTATTTTTTAAAAGTGGGGCAAAGATTTGTTAAAAAAAAAAAAAAGATAAATCACTTGGGTGGGGGGTTGCCTGGGTGACTCAGTTGGTTAAGTGTCTGACTCTTGATTTTTGTTCAGGTCATGATCTCACAGTAGTGAGATTGAGCCCTGTGTTGGCCTCTGCACTGAGTGGGGAGTCTGCTTAAGATTCTCTCTCCTTCTGTCCATCCCCCTTCCCTTTATCTCTCTTCCTCTCTAAAAAAATAGAAACTAAAATAACTTGGAATCTTAAAAAAAAAAAAAAGTACTATATTTAAATGTAGAAGGAAAACAACCTAGACCTTAATAGGTAAAAAGGACAAGCTTACACACAACTTTAGGGGAAGCACGAATGGTGAGACTTAACAAAAATGCCTAAATGAGTAAATGACTCCTGAAATAGGGGAAGGGTCTCTAGAGGAGTTTACATAAATCCCAAAGTTCAGAGAGACATTAAAACAGCAGGGGGAAAAAGAGATAACCACAGAACATCACCTATACACTGAGGACAGAGATGGCACCTTCCATCCCCTTCTCTTCTACAAAATCACCAAAACAAATGACCCATGATCCAAAAGGCAAATCCCATCCAAGTTCAGATGCAGGTCAGTGATGCATGAATAGTAAGGAGTATCTAGCCCATGGGAATGGAACAGGAATGCACCTTGGGTCAAACTCCAAGTTCAGGGATATGATTTTAGTGAGTGGCTGGGGCTCAAGCAGGGATTCGGCTCTGAAAGAGGATTGTCACTATCCCCAGAAGTGAGTCAGATCCCAGCTGCGAGGGGGTGTAGGCAGTGCCCCCTGCCAAGACACCAGGGAGCCCTGGGATGGAAAGAACTCCCAGGTGCCCATGTTCCCTGGACAAAAGGGGTACGGCAAGTAGATAGGTTCCCCTTGTAGGGAAGAGTCGGGAAGCTGCCATGCAGTCCTGTCCCTGCTATTATGAGAGGCCCATATACGTATTAGTGTCCTGGGGGCTGTATCAAACTACCACAGACTTGATGGCTTCAAATGCCAGAAACTTATTCTCACAGTTCTGGAATCAGAAATTTGAAATCAAGGCACCAGCAGAGAGGCCCTACAGAAGAATCCTTCCTTGCTTCTTCCAGCCTCTGGTGGCTCCATGAATCCCTGTGGCTCCTTAATGAGTCTCTGCCTCTGTCTTCCTGTGGCCTTCTCTTCTCTCTAGGTCTTCTTTGCTTCCATTTCTTATAAGGACGTCTGTCATTGGATTTAGAGTCCTCTGGGATAATAATAGGTAATAGAAAAAGATCTCCTCTTTAAGAGCCTTAATTATATCTGCAATGACCCATTTCCTAAAAAAAAAAAGTCCTATCCACAGGTTCTAGCATTTAGAATGTGGATATATTATTTTGAGGCCACCATTCAACCTACTATGCTTTCCAAATCCCAATTATCAATAGAGCTTGTCACCTCGATATCCTTGTCTTTGGGGTTATGGCTTCCATGGAGGGACAGGGAAGCCACCAGGAAGAAGCTGAGGCTGGGAAAATAACAAGTAAAAAACTGACTGATAGAAAATCCCTAGATCTGCAACTCTCTTAAAATGTAAATGTATAAAAAAAAAATGTAAATGTATGAGACAGATCCCAGAGGAGATAGACATGTATAAGAATGTTGCTATGTATGTTCAGGAAATGGGATTATAGATGTTTTTCTTCTTTTCGAAATGTGCCTATTTCAACGCTGCCGTTGAATTCAGTGATAAACAGCATTAAAACTAATCTTTACAAAACAGAAACGATATTGCAGCTTTTGGTGCTAAATGAATCTAGGGCCCCATAATGTAAGGCCTGTTTGCTTTTGAAATAGGATACCCTGGAGATTTGGGGAAAGTGCATCAGCTGGAAGAGTTGGCTTTTTTAGAATGGGAAGAAGTGACTTCATCCCCGAGTGTTGCCTTTCACTGTTCACAGCCTTGAACTTGGATTGCATTCAGAATTAGGGGCTACAAGCTTGCAGGAGCCAGGGTTAGCATCCAACGTTCCCTCCCAACACTTTGTCTTTTCGCCACTCTCCCTGACTTTAGAAGACAAGATGAGGAGGCAGGACAGTTTCAAAGGAGAATGTTTTTTGGAACGCCTTAAACTCAAGAGGCTCAGAGTTAATTTTTTAAAGATGACTTGACAACTTGTTCACCTTATTTTCTGCCCTCAACAAGGGAGCAAGTTGACAGACAGAGATAAGATAATTGAAATGTTCCCTTAGCATGCAAGCTGCTTGTGTAAAAATGGTCTCCTTGTGGCATGGCTGTTTAATAAGGTTTTTTGTTGTTGTTTTTTTCTCAATTATCGAAAGGAACTCAAAGCTGAACATTTTTGTTTGTGATATAAGGGTTGGTGATACAGGCTTTCCTTTAGAACCAAAACTTTATTGTTTCAAAACCTAGGAAAATTTTTTAAAGATTTTTTTTAATTTTAAAAATTTTTTATTGGGGTTCAGTTTGCCAACATATAGCATAACACCCAGTACTCATCCCATTAAGTGCCCCCCTCAGTGCTCGTCACCCAGTCACCCCATCACCCCCACCCACCTCCCCTTCCACCACCCCTAGTTTGTTTCCCAGAGTTAGGAGTCTCTCATGTTCTGTCTCCCTCACTGATATTTCCCACTCATTTTCTCTCCTTTTCCCTTTATTCCCTTTCACTATTTTTTATATTCCCCAAAAGAATGAGACCATATAATGTTTGTCCTTCTCCGATTGACTTATTTCACTCAGCATAATACCCTCCAGTTCCATCCACATCGAAGCAAATGGTGGGCATTTGTTGTTTCTAATGGCTGAGGAATATTCCATTGTATACATAGACCACAGCTTCTTTATCCATCATCTTTCGATGGACACCGAGGCTCCTTCCACAGTTTGGCTATTGTGGACATTGCTGCTAGAAACATCGGGGTGCAGGTGTCCCGGCGTTTCACTGCATCTGTATCTTTGGGGTAAATCCCCAGCAGTGCAATTGCTGGGTCATAGGGCAGCTCTATTTTTAACTCTTTGAGGAACCTCCACACAGTTTTCCAGAGTGGCTGCACCAGGTCACATTCCCACCAACAGTGCAGGAGGGTTCCCCCTTCTCCACATCCTCTCCAACATTTGTGGTTTCCTGCCTTGTTAGTTTTCCCCATTCTCACTGGTGTGAGGTGGGATCTCATGGTGGTTTTGATTTGTATTTCCCTGATGGCCAGTGAAGCGGAGCATTTTCTCATGTGCTTGTTGGCCATGTCTACGTCTTCCTCTGTGAGATTTCGGTTCATGTCTTTTGCCCGTTTCATGATTGGATTGTTTCTTGGGTATTGAGTTTAATAAGTTCTTTCTAGATCTTGGATACTGGCCCTTCATCTGAGAGGTCATTTGCAAATATCCTCTCCCATTCTGTAGGTTGTCTTTTAGTTTTGTTGACTGTTTCTTTTGCTGTGCAGAAGCTTTTGATCTTGATTAAGTCCTAATAATTCATTTTTGCTTTTGTTTCCCTTGCTTTCACATAGATGTATCTTGCAAGAAGATGCTGTGGCCAAGTTCAAAAAGGGTGTTGCCTGTGTTCTTCTCTAGGATTTTGATGGAATCTAGTCTCACATTTAGATCTTTCATCCATTTTGAGTTTATCTTTGTGTCTGGTGTAAGAGAATGGTCTAGTTTCATTCTGCACGTGGCTGTCCAATTTTCCCAGCACCATTTATTGAAGAGACTGTCTTTCTTCCAGTGGATAGTCTTTCCTCCTTTATCAAATATTAGTTGACCATAAAGTTCAGGGTCCACTTCTGGATTCTCTATTCTGTTCCATTGATCTATGTGTCTGTTTTTGTGCCAGTACCACACTGTCTTGATGACCACAGCTTTGTAGTACAACCTGAAATCTGGCATTGTGATGCCCCCAGATATGGTTTTCTTTTTAAATATTCCCCTGGCTATTCGGGGTCTTTTCTGATTCCATACAAATCTTAAGATGATTTGTCCCAACTCTCTGAAGAAAGTCCATGGTATTTTGATAGGTATTGCATTAAATGTGTAAATTGCCCTGGGTAACATTGACAATTTCACAGTATTAATTCTTCCAATCCATGAGCATGGAATATTTTTCCATCTCTTTGTGTCTTCCTCAATTTCTTTCAGAAGTGTTCTGTAGCTTTTAAGGTATAGATCCTTTACCTCTTTGGTTAGGTTTATTCCTAGGTATTTTATGTTTTTGGGTGCAACTGTAAATGGGATTGACTCTTTAATTTCTCTTTCTTCAGTCTCATTGTTTTTTTTTTTATTATTTTTTTTTTTTATTTTTTTTTTTTTTATTTTTTTTTTTTTTTTTTATTTTTTTTTTTTTATTTTTATTTTTTTTTTTTTTTAAAAATTTTTTTATAAATTTATTTTTATTTATTTTTTTTTTTTTTATTGGTGTTCAATTTACTAACATACAGAATAACACCCAGTGCCCGTCACCCATTCACTCCCACCCCCCGCCCTCCTCCCCTTCCACCACCCCTAGTTCGTTTCCCAGAGTTAGCAGTCTTTATGTTCTGTCTCCCTTTCTGATATTTCCCACACATTTCTTCTCCCTTCCCTTATTTTCCCTTTCACTATTATTTATATTCCCCAAATGAATGAGAACATTGTTAGTGTATAGAAATGCCACTGATTTCTGGGCATTGATTTCGTATCCTGCCACACTGCCGAATTGCTGTATATGAGTTCTAGCAATCTTGGGGTGGAGTCTTTTGAGTTTTGTATGTACAGTATCATGTTGTCTGCAAAGAGGGAGAGTTGACTTCTTCTTTGCCAATTTGAATGCCTTTTATTTCTTTTTGTTGCCTTATTGCTGAGGTTAGGACTTCTAGTACTATGTTGAATAGCAGTGGTGAGAGTGGACATCCCTGTCCACTGTGTTCCTGATCTTAGGGGAAAGGCTCCTAGTGTTTCCCCGTTGAGAATGATATTTGCTGTGGCCTTTTCATAGATGGCTTTTAAGATGCTGAGGAATGTTCCCTCTATCCCTACACTCTGAACAGTTTTGATCAGGAATGGATGCTGTATTTTGTCAAATGCTTTCTCTGCATCTATTGAGAGGATCATATGGTTCTTGTGTTTTCTCTTGTTGATATGATTTATCACATTGATTGCTTTACAAGTGTTGAACCAGCCTTGCATCTTGGGGATAAATCCCACTTGGTCATGGTGAATACTCTTCTTAATGTACTATTTGATCCTATTGGATAGTATCTTGTTGAGAATTTTTGCATCTGTGTTCATCAGGGATATTGGTCTGTAATTCTCCTTTTTGGTGGGGTCTTTGTCTGGTTTCGGAATTAAGGTGATGCTGGCCTCATAGAACGAGTTTGGAAGTACTTCATCTCTTTCTATGTTTCCGAACAGGTTTAGTAGAATAGGTATGGTTTCTTCTATAAACGTTTATTTATTTAAGAGAGAGGGTGAGCAGCGAGAGGGGCAGAGGGAGAAGGAGACAAGCAGACTCCTGGCTGAGACTCCAGACTCCTGGTTGAGCAGGGAGCCTGATGCAGGGCTCAGTCTCAAGACCCTGAGATCATGACCTGAGCTGAAATCAAGAGTTAGATGCTTAATTGACTGCGCCATTCAGGTGTCCCTAGGAATTCTTACTTAAGCCTCAGATATTGGCCCATAGAAGTCCACCTATGCAAGTTACAATGTCTACAGCATCTCCTGGACTGAAAAGAGGGGTAGACTTCCAGCCCAACACCATGGCTAAAGGGAGGAAAAAAAAAAAGCAAATGTGGTTAGAAAATATTTCCTGTTTGTGCCTTACAATAAATCCTTCTGAATTTGTTGTACCCTGTTAATATTAATGTTGCAGCCTTTAAATTATTTTTTAAAAGTCCTACATGACACAATCTTGTTTTTATAGGGGACTTAGTGAGATTTGTGGGGTCATTGGTGCACTTGGAAAGAATAAGTCATTCAATGCCTTGGTTCTACTAAGGTAGAACCTTAGTAGGTTCTAGGTGTAGGTCCCACACCACAGAGGGTAGACCAATTTATCCCACTTTAAGTGATTATTATAAAATACCTGTTCAAGACTTGATTGGGGGTGGCCCTGGTGGCTCAGTGGTTTAGCACTACCTTCAGCCCAGGGTGTGATCCTGGAGACCCGAGATCAAGTCCCATGTCGGGCTCCCTGCATGGAGCCTGCTTCTGCCTCAGCCTGTGTCTCTGCCTCTCTCTCTGTGTGTCTCTCATGAATAAATAAATAAAATCTAAAAAAAAAAAAAAAGACTTGATTAGGAGAGGAGAGTGCTATATGTGAATGGGAAGAGGAGGGGCTGCTGGTGGCAGCATTAAGCCTTCCCTGGGCCTTCCCAAACTTTCGTAACCCACTCAGTAAAAGGATTCTTCAAGTTCAAGATTCACAACCTTCAAGATTGTGATGACAATCCCCCACATAGTTGATCATGTCCCTTTTGTTAGAAGAACCTGCTCGTTGGGAACAAAAAGAGTTCCTTCTTGGCGTAGAGAAAAGTAAATATATTCTCTCTGTCTTCTTACATCTCAACTGTCCTAGGCACCTGCCCCTCTGCCCACCCACTTTGGCTCTGTAAAATAGCACTGTAGTCTCTAGTCTTTCCACAACAAATAAGAATGGACTGTATTACATCAAATTGTCTAAGATTATCAATAGTAAAATAATGCATTTTCATGCATTTTTCTTTGCCTGGATCGATGGTTAAGAAATATCTAGATTTGTTTGTTCTCTTTAAGGAAATCAATGCCAGGATTCATCTCATGGTTAAAAATAGTGGATGGAGGGATCCCTAGGTGGCGCAGCGGTTTGGCGCCTGCCTTTGGCCCAGGGCGCGATCCTGGAGATCCAGGATCGAATCCCACGTCAGGCTCCCGGTGCATGGAGCCTGCTTCTTCTTCTGCCTGTGTCTCTGCCTCTCTCTCTCTCTCTCTCTCTCTCTCTCTCTCTCTCTCTCTCTCTGTGACTATCATAAATAAATAAAAATTAAAAAAAATAAAAATAAAAAAAAAAGTAAAAAAAAAATAGTGGATGGGGCAGTAGAAAGACATGCTTCTTTTCACTACAGGTTTAGCCAAAAGGTACTGAGAATTTCCTATATATTGAGCATTACTAGGGGTGTTCTCACACATAATGTCTTTAATCTTCATTACAATCCTAGGTAGTGTCTGTTATCCTATTTTATAGACTCATAAATAATAAGTGAGCGGGTGTGTGTGCACACATGCATGTGTCTGGGAATTGAATGTAAGATTACCAGACTTTCTTCTGCATTCCTTTCTTTCTTTCTTCTTTTTTTTCTTCTGCATTCCTGATGCTGCAGACAATGTGACTGATGTAGTTCTTTCTGTCTGCAATGCGCTCCCCATTTTTCACCTGACCAGATTCTCACCATCTTCAAGTCCTTGTGAGCCCCACCTTCCCATTAATCTACCCAGGCTTCCTTTCCTTGGGAGCTCTTATTTTTCTTTGTGTTTTAACCATACAGTCCAAGACCCAATTATCTCTTATCTTCTACCACCTTTTGATTGTTTCCTTGCTCTTGGTCTTGTCTTCCAAAAGGAGTGTGTGCTGTTCAATATAGGGATAGTGTGTTCTGTGTGC
Source organism: Canis lupus familiaris (assembly GCF_011100685.1). NCBI lineage: Eukaryota > Metazoa > Chordata > Mammalia > Carnivora > Canidae > Canis > Canis lupus. The sequence continues at coordinate 8,192,226 of NC_049243.1, read as the reverse complement.
TTCTTTTCTATTCCCAAAGGTGCCTACCAGATGATGGGGGAAAAGAAGAACTCAATACAGGTTTATTGAACACATGCCTAATGAATTCACCTGTGTCTTCTGTCAATTGTGAGCACCCACAGCCCAGTATTTGTCATGTGGCTCTTAAATGTTTTCTCTTGAATTTTTGTCCCCATTTATTGCTGGGGTTACATAGCATTGGGTGAGAAGTGGAAGAGGAAATGGAAGCCAAAGAGGCCACTTTTGCATGATGAATTTTTCATGTTACACAGAATCCTAAGGCAGGGGAGTATGACGGAGTGGAAAGATGAGCAAATTTGATGTTGGGAGAATAGAGATCTACGCTTGCCTCTTCAACAATTGTCTCATAACTTAACCTTTCTCCACCTCTTTATTCACAAAATTCAAATAATCATAGCGCATCACTTGTCTTGTGTTCTTGAGATCTCAAGTAAAACAAATGTGCAAACATGTCAGAAAGAATAAATTGTGATATGGGTTGGATAGGGTCATTGTTCCTGAAGTTACTCAGACCAATTACACAATCTGACCTGATTAGCATCTAATACCTTCTCTGAAGATGCTTTCCTCCTCCAACTCATTTATACACCTTCTGGTGCCGTCCCCAAACCAACAAGCACTTCTATGCACGATTTTAGTAGTCATGGGCTCCATGCATGCCCTGCTCTCAATGGTGACAGACATCTTAAATTAATTCCACTTGGATTTGACATTTCAAAATGTTTTTTCTCCTGTTGAACTCTGGTTTCACATTCTAGAGATTGAATTTATCTCTTTCAAGCTTTCCCTTTTCTAAAGTGAAAGAGAAAGGGGAAAGGCAAAGAAAAGTAATGGATGGCAATGGATCCATTTATCTTTCCTGCAAGCAAGTAGCAAAGAATTAGAGTCTCAGGGCCAAACCCACCTTGCTCTGCCTCTCCCTGGGCGCTTCTGTGCTTCCTCCCTCCCCCTGGTAGAGCTGATCAGCCTGTGGTGAGCCTAATGGTGAAAGTGAGGGGAGTGCAAGAAGACAGGGGCCTAGAAAATTCTCCTTCATTTTTTGTAAGCAAGTCTTTAAAGACCACCCCTATCTGTTGGTCCCTTCCCTTAACCTCAAATCCTCACAGCTCTGAGGGTCTAGCATTTGGTAAGGACTCCATGAAATATTAAACAGCATTTAAAGCAATTTTTTAGAAAAACAAGAAGATTTAAATAGGATCTTCCAGAGATATGTGTATGTTGTAGAGAGAAAATTCCCCAGTGAAAATAATGACTCACTAAGGAGAAGCATTTCAGACAGCAAGGGTGGGTTAGGGAAGGGATATTTTGTGTGCGTGGGTACCTATGTGTATTTGGTAGGTATAACTTCGGGTGCTTTTAGCTGTAAATAACAGACGACCTGATTGACTTCACCCTCTTGGTGTTAGCAAAATGGTCACAGCAGTTCCAGGCATCAAATTCCAATACAACAATGTTAAGGGAAGAAATAACAAGTATAACTGGCTCAGGCTCCTCCAGCGGCCTTGGAGGGCTCCCAGTGGCACAGAGAATAAGTTCTACAATTCCCACAAACTGGCTTCTAGACAGAAGTCAGACGAGAGCAGAGGGAGCTCTATGCTTAGCTTATGGAAAACCATATTGTCTCAGATTTTTATGCCACTTTTGTGTGCAGAACTCAAACTGCAAGATTTCTCTGTGGCAAACTCCTTTGGGCACTATCCACTCACGGCTGTGTGTGTGACCTTCACTTGAACCTTTGCTACTGTGCTTACTTGGTTGTAAGTACCACTGTGGGGCGGGATTTCTAACTTGCACATGTTCTGTAATCTGGAATCCTCCTTAAAGTTTCTGCTCTTGCCTATACCCTGAGGATCCAGTATAAAAGCTTTCTGTTCTTTTAACACCAGCCCTATTCAGGACTTGTTCTTCCAAACTTGTTTGGCTACTTATAACATGAGATCGATTGCTATTTTGCATTCCTGGGTGACTTAACAGCCGCTTTGAATCAGCTGCGTGACTGGCCTGAATGACTGCAAAAATTGGTCATTAAAATGGCTAAGAAACAAATCTTTTCTTTTTTTTATTATTTTTTTTAATTTATTTTTTATTGGTGTTCAATTTACTAACATACAGAATAACCCCCAGTGCCCGTCACCCATTCACTCCCACCCCCCGCCCTCCTCCCCTTCCACCACCCCTAGTTCGTTTCCCAGAGTTAGCAGTCTTTACGTTCTGTCTCCCTTTCTGATATTTCCCACACATTTCTTCCCCCTTCCCTTATATTCCCTTTCACTATTATTTATATTCCCCAAATGAATGAGAACATATAATGTTTGTCCTTCTCCGACTGGCTTACTTCACTCAGCATGATACCCTCCAGTTCCATCCACGTTGAAGCAAATGGTGGGTATTTGTCATTTCTAATAGCTGAGTAATATTCCATTGTATACGTGTCCAACGAAAGATGAATGGATAAAGAAGAAACAAATTTCAACAGCACAACAGCCAATTTCATGTTGGCAGGTTGATGTGGCCAAGCCCTGGTCTGTTCTTCCTACACAATCTCCACCTCAGAGCTGCTCCCAATCCTCCTCCACAGTGCTGGGCAGGACAATTTTCTAAAACACAGTTAGAGTCATGTCTTTTACTTGTCCCAAAGCCTTACATCATTTCTCTGCACCAACAAATTAAGTGCAAAATAGCTACAGGCATTGACCTCCTTTTGCAAGTTTTTTTTCCTGAAATCTCTACCCTGTGGCCTCTCCTCACTATGCCCCAGTCATGCCAAAGTACCAGCTCTTGCTGCATTGAGCACTCATGCGCTTCCACACCTCTGTGAGTATGGGCGCTGCTCTGGGTGGACTTTCTCCCATCCCTGTCTCATATCTGCTCCTCATCCTTGAGGCTACACCTCTGAAGCTTTCTTGATTTTCATGGCCATCAACCAGTCAGCCTCTTCTCTGGGTCCCTGTGGCACTTGGGTCTCGTGCTCAAAGCCTGAACTGGAGTTATTTATGTGCCAGTGTGTTCCCCTCACTACTACGGCTGTGTGCTCTTCATCTTTGTGGGCATGGGACCAAGCACAATGACCAGCAAAACTAGGAGCTGTCCAAAAAATGTTTAATAAGGGAAGGAAGGAAGGAAGAAGGAAAGGAGAATGAAGGAATCTGGTCAACATGCTCTCCTAGATCCTAGTAGTCTGTATCCTCCTCTCAAGTCTTATCTCTGGCCAAGAGTAAAAATTAAGACTAAAGGTAATTAGGGGCACCTGGGGGGGGGCGGTGCTCAGTTAAGCATCCAACTCTTGGCTTTGGTTCAGGTCATGATCTCGAGGTCATGAGCTTGAGCCCATAGTGGGGCTCTGCACCCACCAGGGGGTCTCCTTGGGATTATCTCTCTCTCCCTCTCCATCTTCTCCTCCCCCTGACCATGCTGTTTCTCTCTCTCAAACAAACAAATAAAGTCTTAAAAAGACAAAAGTAATGAGAGGACACAAAAGATAGCATCTGGAAGGTATCTAGCTGCCCCAGGCTGCTCTTCAATAGCCAGCTTAAAGATAAGCAGCAGTAGCCTTCTCTTCTCTGTGGAACAGATGCTCCTTACCCAGCAAATGTTTACTGAGAATCTCTTATGTGCCAGGCAGGTACCAAGTGTCACTGGTAATTTTTCAAAGATGAATCAGACCCTCAGTAGTCCACAAGGTAGTTAGCTCAGCCTTCTCCTCTGGATACCTCAGATGCCATATTCTCACATGTCACAAACTCCCCTCCTTGGCAGTTCTGGGTCATGTCTGAGCTCTGGATGTCACTACTCAAGGACTGTAGAATGCCCCTGTTTTGACACCACACTGAACCCAAAGGCAGAAGTCAGGTGATCAGCCCCTCATTAGTGTTCTTTTGGGTTTTCCTTCCCAAATCTGCTTCTTAAAACATTTTCTCTCTCCTCCCTTTCTCAGAGGCCAGTTATAGGCATAGCAGGCCTTTTTACTGGCCCCAATTGCACTCCCCATACTTTCCATCCTTTTTGATCCTCACATGTCAGTCTGGGTGTTTCCTACTGATCTGTCCCCCTAGCTTGCTGATCCTGGCCTCTATGGCTGTTGTACCTACTGCTCACCCCATTCAACACACACATTTCAGTCCTGTATTTTTTAGTTTCAGAATTTTTATGTGATGCTTTTTCATAGGTTCTAGTTTTTCTTTCTGTCATTTTTTAAGATTTTACTTATTTATCTGAGAGACAGAGATGGCGAGAGAGAGCACAAGTGGGATAGACGGGCAGAAGGAGAGGGAGAAGCAGACTCCCAACACGGAGTTTGATTCCAGGTTCCCCGAGATCCTGACCTGAGCTGAAGGCAGACACTGAACCGACTGAGCCACCCAGGTGCCCCGGCTCTAGTTTTTCTGCTGAACTTCTCCCCCCACCCTCTATTTTTGACACTGTTTAATCTGTCTTTGATGTGTTTGATGACTTAATATCTGCACCACTGTTCTGGTCACTCTTGCTGCATAACAAACCACGCAAATCTTAGTTGCATAAATCCCCTTGGCTGAAATCATTTAGAAATATCTTCACTCGTGGCTGGCAACTGATGCTGGCTGTTGGCTAGAGCATCTTCAAATACCTCCTCAAAATGGCCTAGGCTTCCTGACGGTACGGCCACCCCAGGGTGGTCACATTTCTCACGTTGGTGTCCCTTTAGAGGCTAAGTAGAGATACAGGGGTGGGCGAGAGGCAAGTAAGAGGATGGGGAGGGCAATCAGAAGGTTATGGCGACAAGGTCAGATTTCAGCATCTGAAATACTGACGACGTTCAAATGTGGTAAGGACATAAGGGAACCCTCCACCCCCGCCAAGCTGTGAAATAGCAAACGATTGCATTATAATGATAATTATATGTTCTTATAGGATGACAATGGACATGTTTGAGAGATAGCGAATCTAACATTTCTGCCATGTAACTACTATCATCACCCTCACCTTATAGATGGGGAAACTGAGGCCAGGGAAGTTAAGCAACTTAGCCAAGGGCACACAGAAAGTGGCAGAAGCTGGGTTCAAACCCGGACAGTTATACACCGAGGGCCACTACTCATATTATATGTAACCCAACGGCCAGATATACACTGTCTCTCGTTTTCTGGGCATCTCCTGGCTAAATGCCAGCCAGCAGAAGTTAACGAGAGCACAATGCCATTATGTCATTATGCGTAGACAGGAGAGGTCGGGGAGAAACCAGGCCTTGACTTGACATCATTTGTCAACATCAAGGGCCTCAGCAGATGTTGCAGTGGGAAGAGACAGGGAGAGGTGGCGGCGACCAGTCAGAGGAAGACAACATTCTGACCACTGATGATACCAAATGAGGACATTTAGTGAGGTGTGTGAGAAGAGGGTGTGAGAGCCACAGGGACGCCCCCACAGAGGCCAAGGACACAATGACAATGGGGCAAGTTACCCCACCCTTCCCTCTTCTCTGTGCTCACTAGGGGTGAAAGCCAAGGGCCAAAAGGAGGCTTCCCTTCCTTCCCAAGCCACTAGGGGAGTCACTTGGTCACCAGGGTGGGGGCTACAGCAGTTCCCCATGGGGAGCCTGAGAGGAAGGGAGAGGAGAAGGGAGGCAGTGGCAGGTGGGACCCTGGGTAAGCTAACACTCCAAGCCCCGCCCCCCACACACACACAGACTCCATTGACCCGTCAACTGTCAGTTGTAAAACAAATTAATTAAAAGATATAATTACTAAGAACTTAAAGTCTCTGCAGGCAGAGCCTTGACCCCTTAAGCACAGGTGGGCTGGGTGCAGGGTCAGGTGGGACTGCACCGTGCTCAGATGCCCCCATCCCTGCAGCTGCAGAGCCTAGGGCTCATGGAAAGAATGCTGATTAGGTTCCCAACCTCAGATCTTCTGGTTGCCTCTTCACCTCTCCCTTTGCTTTTGTTTTTTAAAGATTTTATTTTATTATTCATGAGAGACACACAGAGAGAGGCAGAGACACAAGCAGAGGGAGAAGCAGGCTCCATGCAGGGAGCCCGATGTGGGACTCCATCCCTGGAGCAGTATCACGACCTGAATGGAAGGCAGATGCTCAACTGCTGAGCCACCCAGGCATCCCTCATCTCTCCCTTTGTAGGGAGACCCGGATAGTCTTTCTTTGCGTTGCTTTCTGCTGACCACTACCCTCTGGGAGGAAGGGTTTGACACTGATGTTCTAGGACTGAACACTTATGCTAAGTGAAAATAAACACAAATAAATCCTACCTTAGGCACTGGGGTCACATGCTGGCTTCAGGGAGCCATTTACATCTATCTATATTTTTTACCAAGGGTTGCAAGTGGCAAAGTAACATTATTCACATGCCTTTGTTTGACGTGTGTTTTATTAGACACAGGGTCGCTGAAAAATGTCAGCCTCTAGTCAGCTTTAACTCCTCTGCTGCCATCCAGCTGCTGCTAACTTTACCTTCAGGGAGTGCCTTGTTTAGACAGGTCCATTTTTTTCTGTTTCTTTTTTCGTTCTGATTCACTGTTAAAAATGGCTCCTCAAAATAAATTTCCACAGAAGTGGGTGTTGCATTTTTCCAATTATAAGAAGAAACTTATATTTGACTACAGGTGCAGCAAATGATACATAATACAGTTTAGCAGCAGCATAATATAGTTTTGCATCTTGCATGGGACTGCATGATTATCTTTAATAGAACTGTAAGCTTCCACAGCTTAAATTTTATAGATATTGCCTAAAAGTAATTTTTTATGCCTTGTATATTTTATCTATAATTACAGTATTGGCTATGAATGGCTATATTATTTAAATTCTTAATAGGATTGGGAAGGTTTATTTTATTTTTTTTAACTTTGTTGAGATATTATTGACATAGAACATATGTAAGCCTAAGGTATCCAATATGGTGATTTCATATATGTATATATTGTGATTTGATTACTAAGATTTCTTTAAATTAACAGAATTACTGGGTGGTTCAAATATGCTTTAAAAATTATGCGGTCAAAATACATCAAGTTCCTTAAAAAGTCCATATCCTTTGACAGAGAAATTCTAGCCTGGAGAAATCAAAATAGAAGATATACATGTAAAAAAAGGTGGTTACCACAGAGTCGCTTTTTACAACTGCAAAACACAGAAAACAACTTAGTTATCCAACAGGAGAATGATTACATAAATGATGGTATTAGAAAAGCAATATAGTCTTGAGGTTAAGAATAGACCTTGGCGTCAACTAGATGTGAGTTTGAAATGCAGCTGGCTTGCTAATTTTGTGACCTGGAGCAATTAGTTCTCTCATCTACTGAATAATTTAGCTATTGCTAAATAAAAAACTGCCCCCAAACTCAGTGGCTTAAAACAGCACTCATTAATTATCAAAGCTCCCAGGAGTGCAGGTTGACTGGGGTTGGCCCCATGGGGCAGGAGCTAGGCGCTTCTGCTCTTCCCTGCAGGTCTGTGGGTCTGGCGGTGGCCCTGCTCCGAGGGTCTCTCACCCTTCCTGCTTATCCTCATGGGATAGACAAGCATGTACTTCATATGATGATAGAAAAGCTACGAGAGGGAAACATGAAAACTCCTAAGACAAGGTTGGTTGCCTTGTAATTTCCACTTCATTCTTTTGGCTAAAGCAAGTCACAGTGACCAAGCCTCAAGTCAAGATGTAAAAAGAATATCACGCAGTTCAGGTTAGGATTCCACAGCAGGGATTCTCAATCTTTGCACCGTTGACCCTTTGGGCCCGAGAGTCAGGGGCTATCCTATGGACTGTTGGATGTTTAGCAGCGTCCCCGGCCTCTAGAACCTAGACGTTGCTAGCACCTCCATAGTTGTGACAACCAAAACTGTCTCCAGACTCTGCCAAATGTTCCCTCAGGGGCAAACCTGGTCCCCGGTTGAGAACCACTGCTCTGTAGGGAGGGATGAAGAATTGGGACAGTAATGAAGTCTGCCACCGTGAGGTTGTAATATTGTTGGCCTTATATTGTTTTTCAAGTGATTAGGCTCAATTGTTGCTATTTTAATAATTACTTGATAAATATTAGCTTCTGTTAATTTATAGCCATATAATGTAGTCATTGAAAGGTTTTTGATTTCTGACATTGTGGAAAAAATGTATAAATATTTTTTAAGTGAGAAAGGATCTAAAATGACATATGCGTCCAGAAAATAAGTTTGTAAATATACGAATATGAATGTAAGTATAAGGAGGAAGAAGAGTTGGACAATAAACCATTAAAAGGTGATATTCTATTGTGGTGTAATTAGAAGTGATTTCACATTTTCTTAATATTTTTCTGCTTTCCCCTCCAAATTTCTCACAGCGAGATTGCATTTATTTTTCAAAACAGAAATCGAGTTTCACACCTGAACACATATAACATAAAATTTAAGATTCTCCAACCTGACTCTTTTCCCTTCCCAGAACATTTCCTTCGAAGAAGAGCCTTTCAAAAATCATCCTATTGGCTTGGTCTTTCAAAGAAAGTATTATAGGTGGTCGGTAAATATATGTAGTTCATGATTTCATTTCATGCAATAAAAATCTCTTCCAAAGACAAGAATGTATTAAATTGGGGAAGATTTTTAAAATACAAAAATATTAAGTGTTGGAGATGGGGTGGGGAGGCGGATTTACATACGGTAACTGGAATGACAAACTCCTACAATCTTTCTAGAAGGCAGTTAGTCTTTTACAGTGTTCACACTTATCATTTCCATTTCTAAGTATATCTCTCTTCAGCAAATCATCCAGACACGTGTATGAAAACTGTTTAATAAAGATGTTCTCGATCTGTTTTGCAATCCTACATTTTGGGGTCTTTTGAAACAGTGGGCATAGTCTGAATCCTAACAAAACATAAGCTGGTATCAGAAATAGTATCCTGCAGGGGTAGCAAAGATGTAAACACTATCACTTTGACAAGTATGCGATCTTTTCACAATTGTGTTAAAATTGATTGTGTTTCCAATCCATCCTTTAACAACCATGAAACAGAGAGCAAGGAAACACAGCAAATCAGCAAATCACAGTAGAACGTTTGGCAAAACTGGTCCCTGTGATAACTTTGAAGGCAGTTGGCACTCCTACCAGGCCTGGACCTCTGGGGGAAACTGAGGCAAAAATCAGAATATTGATTTCTTTTGGCAATTCCTTGCGGCTTTCCAGTGGGCAGTGAGGAAGAGAGAAGTGAAATTTGGCAAGAATTTGTCAGCTGGCCAGCGGAGCCACAGGGAAGTAGAGCTCAGGTGGGGATGCCCAGGAGCTGCGGACCACAGTGTGAACTGACTAGCAGCTCAGGACTTTAGACCTCGTGGAGCTGGGGAATTGAACTGCTTCAGGACTACAAACAGAAAGCAATAATACTGTGTCTGTGACCTTTCTCCAGAGCCTGCTGTTAAAGGAACCATAGGAGGCAGTCCCCCGGCAAATACAGATTTAGGCATAGTGTCTACTCATCTGAGCCTGTTATTTCCAAGGGCCTCCAAGTTGCTAAGAGTTAGAAAGAAAATAGTCCAAGTAGAGAGATGAGTAAGCAAAGGGGTGCTCAGAAACTTAAGATTTATGCAGAAGAGAGCTTTGGTTATCCTTACATGTTTATGGAAATGACTGGTAGCAAGTAGTCCAGAAAATGGCTAAGAACATTGAAAGTGCTATGTGATCAAAGATGCCATAAACCTGGCCTGCCAAAGCTTGTAATTTTCTGATCCCTAAAGCACCCCCTGGGAAAGTGGTGCATCCCCAAGGAAGGCACGCTCTCCCACACTCCCTGGAGCCGCGGCCACAGAAGTTAATGGACAAGAAGAGTCTCTGAGAGGTCAGTGGACAAAGGATTTTTCTCCCAGAGAGGCGAACTGGCGTCCATAGACCAAGGAATTTTGGTCATTCGCTGTGGCAGACTTGTCACAGTTCCTTCTCAGTGAGATGTCATCATTCTTAAGGACCATAACAATCCCGCCTCCCATTCACCTTTTTCCAAAATAGGAATTTTTTATTGCAGCTATGCCGTGTGACTCCACTGTTGGACAGTAGGTACATAGAAGGTGCCAGAAAACACGCCGATTAGCTTAAAAGTCTCCAGGCACCTTCAACCCTGATGGAGAGGACTTGATGTCACCCAGAACTCTTCAACTTTGAGTTGGATTCAGCAACTGGTTGTCTCCTCAGGGGCAGGAGTATGTTCTCTGTATGGTTGGGAGGCCACAGATGAGTAATGAGAGGACTTGAGACAGAAGCTGCAACCGTCCTCAATATTTAATCCTCCTTGCACTCAGTAAAAGCTCTCCCATGATATGGTGTTGCAAGATATGTGGCTGGACAATGGGTGACCAGTTTCTCCCAGTCTCCCTGAAAACTAAGGGTAGCTGTGGGGTTGAATTTTGGCAAAGGACAAGTGACAGA